>NW_026099574.1:4934567-5135495 GCF_025091365.1 Daktulosphaira vitifoliae | reverse complement strand
AATTTTTTTTTTTTTTTTTGTAATTAAAACTTTGGTAATTTGTTCCATTTATAGTACATACTAATATTTACAAACTAGTATTTAGAGGGTGATTTTTTTATTATAATAATCAATATTTGCAGGTACACAGCATTGTTATTATCAATGGTAGTAAGGTACATTATTGTGAGTTCATAAATACACTAACTGATAATATAAAAAGTATATCTATTGATAATCATAACTGATAATAAACAATCTGTGACTGTGACAGTGATGTCATAAAAAACCAATTAGCTACCTGTATTTATAATCCTTGTGTATTATACATGTATATTTACTCAAAAATTTGAATCTTTGAATGTTTATATCTAATAAATTAAGAAAGTTATAATAAAAATTCAAATGCCATTTACTATTAAATTAAAAACTCAAACATTTTATTAAATTCAAAATATGTGTTCCCATTTAAAAAAACAATGTTGACACCCTTATAAGGCATAAAGGATGAACTTAAAAAGTACTACATAGTTAATAATTCAAGAATAATGTATAACTAAAGGTAACCAAAAAAAAAAAAATGTTTAAATTATATTTATTCTGTAATTGAGTAGGTTATNAAAAAAATGTTTAAATTATATTTATTCTGTAATTGAGTAGGTTATGATAAAAAAATCACCTTGTATATATATATATATATATATATATACATAATGTTTTTTTTACATTTTGTCAAAGAATTGTGTGTGTTTTTAAGAATTTTATTAATTTTGTTGTGTGTTCTGGACCTGGCCTTAAAAATGTTTTAAGATGTGTTAATAATTTTAATTTTTATACTTTTAACATGTTTTCTATATTCTGTAAGTATGCGCTTAACAGCAATTCACATTCCTTATAACTCTCAAACCTGTGGTTTTTTCCCTCCAGGGAAACAATTAATTAAGGTGACAACGAGTTAATATCATGTCCTATGCAAAGTCTCTTTCTTTACTAAAAATTTGTCATATTACGTATTTATGTATCTTAAAAATATTAAACCAAACCTTAGATATTTTTAACCAATACATTAAACCACTTAATTTTTAAACATTAAAATTACTCTCTTATTTTAAATTGATATTTTTCAGGATAAAAAAAATTATCCATTACATGTGGCATCTAAAGCAGGTCAGTTATTGCAAGTTGAATTATTGCTAATATATGGTGCTGATCCTCATGCTCTTGACAATAATAAAAATTCTCCAGCAACATCTGCTAAGTAAATTATCTAGAAAACTATAAACACTAATAGTGCTTATAGTTTTATAAATACACTGGGAATATTTTTTTTATTCCTTATATAACCTAAAAAAATATATTAATGAATCTAAATCATGCAATTTATATGGTATTTAATACTTGAGGATTTTGAGTCATGTATATTTATTCTAAATACCAACATTTTAATGTAAAATTAATTTTTCAAGTATAAGTGATTCTGTCATTTATTGCAAAATTAAAAATACTTTTGAAAATAAAAAAATAATTTTAAAGTACAAAATTTAAAAAATTGCCTGAACTTAGATTATCTTAAGCTGAGTAATGTATATTATTTAATAAATCAAATATGAATTAATTTTGATAATTTGATATGAGTCGAAAAAGTATTCTATCCCAGTATATATGAAATCAATAATTAGAAAATTTTGTTCTTTTTTTATTGAAAAATTAAAATTTTATAGATTGGCAGGTCATAAAGATATAAATGAAAGACTGAATAATAGCTTATATGAAGTATTAGATGCTCTTTATTTGTATGTACTTGGAAAAAAACCTGATCATAAAAATGGAGAACATATGATTATAATTAACGCTGATGATGATGGTCAGAAAATTGAGAATTATCAAGAAGGAATAAAAAAAATGCAACAAGTAAAAACTAATAATAGTATTAAGTTTAATAAAATGACTTATATATGTAAAGAAATATTTGTTGTACTTTCATACTAAATATCCCATTAATTACTATTTATTTTATATACATTTGTAAACATCTTATAATTACAGAGCAAGAAATGCATTTTACACCCCATTAAGTTTTTTCAAACAATTTTTTTTTTATGTATTTCTTTCATTGCTTTTTTCAAAAGTGTTTGAAATATTTTTCGAAAATATTTGGTTACAAAGTACAGCTTATCAAAGTTGATATGTCAACAAACTAAAATTACTTAAACAATTGGGTTTTTTTGTTATTGTTGTTTTTTTTCCATGATAATAATGTAAAAGCATAATAACATAATTACGACATACAGTAGAACCTCATTAATCCGGACTAATAAGGGCTCTAGGTTGTCCGATTTAATGAAAGTCCGGATTAAACAAAATAACCAAAAAACATGTCCGTATTATAGATTTAAGAATATTATATTATACTTAATACTATATATGATATAATATATATATATATATATATTGCAACATGATATTAGATCCAGCAAAAACATTACATATTTAATGTGGATAGAATTATGTTTATATATAATAATGACCAAAATATAAATTACTAATACATAGTTTATGATAACTTTAATGACGGTAGATAAGAATATATGTACTTATGGGAAATTCGAGGAACTTGCCTTTATGTGTATTTTAGTCTACGACATAAACTGTGTATTTTTCGTAATATTAGACAGCTGTCCGGATTAAGCGAAGTCCGGACTAATGAGGTCCGGATTAATGAGGTTCTACTGTAATACCCTTCACCTTAAAAACTCAAAACCAAAAACAATCTTAAAAATACAATTTTTCTAAAACTATTATTTTTGACTAAAATTTGGTAGTACAAAAAAAATTGGGTTTTTTATAAAATTTAGAGACCATAATAGATATAACCATTATCTTACGCCAGGAATCCTAATTAATTATAATTAATTAAGATTTAAATTAATTAAATTGCAATGCTGCAATTTGAAATATTGAAATACAATGGTGCAATACTAAAATGCTGAAATGCAAGGGTGTGTGCAATGTTAAAATACATTATTGCAATGCTGAAATAATACATTGTAAAATTATATTATTCCATTGATGAGATATTTCAATATTTATTTAAGTTGACAAGACCCTATAATACTGTACACTTTCATGCAGATAAATTGACAAAAATAATAGCTAAACATAACAAAAGTCAAGCGCGACTGTAAAAAACTTAGAAAGTTTAAAACTTTTAAACTATGATTTTGACATTTATTTTATATATTCTTAATCAGGATGGAAAACTATAAATAGATAAAAATATTTTTTTTTTTTTGAAAAATCTAGATGGGTTGGTAAAATGTATTTATGCCAATAGTGCTTAATTAGTATTAAAAACTGAGGAAAGATTATAATATTGTTAGGTCATATCTCATTACTAAAAATAGTCATGTCTTATTGTTGTCAAGGTCTTTAATATATAAATAATATCATCTTTTTCTTTTTGAAGCTTCCAAACTATTTATTTGAAGATCTTATATTAGATGTCTATGATGAAATTGATAGGCGAGAGACAGAAAAGTGTAAGTTGATTTTATCAAATAATTACTATGGTAATTGTACTATGAAATTTTTTTTTCATTTTATAGATTGGCAAGATAAAAATTCACCTGAACATATGTCTGTACCTTTCTTACCTGTAAATCCAGATTTATCATCAATGAAAAATCAAGGACGTCAAAAATTAGCATGTTATGGTCACAAAGAGTTCAAATTTCTTGTGACTCATATATTAATTGAAATAAATAAAAGAACACAGCCTGGTAAACTGTCTATTTTATAATCATAATTTTATGTTTACATAAATAAAATGTTGACCCTTTTAATTCTAGTTAATAAATTAATAAATAAAGTAAAGTATGATGATGATGAACCTTTATATGATCATGTTGCCTCTGATGATGATTATGCTACTCCTGAACAAATTGCTGCAATGGTAAATTATAAATCACAAAATTTTTAGTTTCAGTTTTATTCTATTTTTTTATTTAGATGGCATGCCAAAAATTAAAAACAAATAATATAGAAAATAAGGCAATTGCTGAAAAAATTTCTATTCAAGAAAATAAAATGGAATTAAAAAAAAATATTATATATACAGATCAATTATCAAAAACACAGCTTCATAATGGTAATATTCTAGAAGTCAAATTGTCGGAATCTGAAGCTCAAATTTCTATGTTAGCCTCTGAAATAATCTCGTTAAAAAAAAAGGTAAATATTTAATTTTAGCTATTTTTATGTATACTATTGTAAAAAAAATCTTTATATAATTTGAAATATGAATAATTTTATATTATCATAAAATATCAATTTACAATAAAATAAAAAGAAATCTTGCCATATATTATTATATTATATATTATATTATAATATATTAATATATTATTAAAAAAAAAATGTTTCGGCATTTTAATTTTATATGTTTACATTTCTAATACTCATAATATTATTTGTACATAGATAGAAGAAGTAACAAAAGAAAACTCAAGTTTAAAATGTGAAATGTTGAGACAGAGACAACCAATATTGACAAATATTAATGAGTCTAGTGATGTTAAACAACAAACTAGACCTGTTTCTATGTATGAAACCCGAAAAATTCCAAAAAGTGATGTAAAAAGAAATACGCAAGTAAGAATTCTCCATTTTTTGAAAATTTAATTTAAAGCTATTGTAACCTTTAATAAGTATGTATAATTAAATCTTAAGGGTTGTTCAAGTGTGCCATTGTCTGAAGAAGTAATTCGTCACACTGACCACATTACTAAGTGTATTCAAGAACTTTGGACAAATATTAGATCATCAGAAGCTTGTAAAGTATTTGTACCTGGAGCTGATAAAATCAAAAATTCTGTTGTAGAACTAACTGCTCTATTTCCTCATGTAATATAGCTTTTTAATTAAAATGCTAGTTTTATTTCTACAAATTATTAAGTTTAGTTCAAATTTTGAATAAAGTGTTTTATTATTGTTATTTAGGAGCTGGAAGATGATATCATTAAGTCTGCATTATGGTCATTAAATACAAATACTACTCAATTGCAAATAGAATGTTCATGTTTAGAAGCAGGAGTAGAAAGAGTACGAAATTGTTCATTTAATATGGCTAAAGCTACAAAACAACTTTTAACTAGGTTTTAATAAACAATAAATTTTATTTTTATCCAGTTTGATTATGTATTTATACAAAGTTCCTCTAATTTATTTTATAGCAAACACAAACAGGGTTGTAAACTAATAAGTAATAAAATATTAGATTATGTATATTATAGGTTTATTGTATATTAATGTGTAATAATCCATTCTAATTGTTATTAGTGTATTTTTGTGAATCAAATACTTATGTTTTTTTTCTTGATAACATTATTTTTAATTGTTTATAGAATATTTTATATATTTTAAAATATAACCATGTTTAGAATTTTTCATTGCTAATATATTTATTTGAATACAACTTTTTATAGTCTAATTTTTTTAATAATAGTATTACCATTTATTAAATATAAATATAGATTATATAATAAGAAATTTCGGCAACACTTTTTGTATTTTATTGATAGTATTAGAAAATTAAAAAAAGTATCATTCTTGGTAACATATTAGCTAAATTGAATATTACTTTGAGGTAAATGTAAAATATTTGTAAGGTTACACAATTAAAAACTATTTCAATACCGAAATTTAAAAAAAGGAAAGTTAGAGCCTTGTTCAAATTATCACTGCCTCAAAAATTTAAGGACTGCACATTCACTAGCAGAATATATTAACATAGACGCATAAGGAATATTTATTTCAGCTGGAAAAATCTTTTTAAAAGTGGTTCCTATAAGGTTACAAATGTGTTTTGGACGTAGGATTTTTAAGCATATAAATAAATAAAATGTTATTAAATAATAATAAAATATGTTGTATAAAAATAATATGTTTCGGTGCACAAGGTCCCTGGTTCGATACCCAGGATGCCAAAGATACTTGTGATTTTTTTCATAGGTGGTGTCTAGTCTCTAGTACAAGCCGGCCATTATACCAGTCCCGTCCATCATAGGCCTAGCCAAGATCTATCTTTGATTCCCTAACATGTAAAGAGGGGCCACCATATTATGTAGCATGTTAAGTTTGAGAAATAGAACAATGTAAAACTAATCATTATTGTGTATATGAATTTTCTGATAGGCTACTTTCAAGTTGGCGAGTTAAGCCTTATTTTAAGAAATTTCATTATTTTAAGGAAGAATTTTTAAAAAGGATATTGTTAACATATAATCAACATTTTCCAATTAAAAAAAACAAGTAAGTTGATATATCGAAATATTCAAATTTTGTTCTGTACAGTAATACATAAGTCTCTTGTTGATTTAAGTAATTAGGCTTAGAAAATATTTAATACTTTTTTCTTTAAGCTTTGAAAAATAATTTTATTTCTGTAGTATATATTCCGGTTGATGTAAGTAAATGATCAAGGAAGGAAAAAGAAACGTGCGTTTTATTAAAATATATTATGATTGTTTCAGAAAATGTTAACAACAAATTTAAAAAATTTCTCATAATTTTGTAGTAAAATTATTCATTATTACTCTAATACAGTGTTAAGAAAGAATGTTGTACATGAATGCGTATACACACGCTCACGTTCATATTTGGTGAATGTTACTCGTTCATTTTTTAATTAAAACGTAAAAATTAATGAAATTCACATAAATATGAATGATTTTAGTGTCATTCATATAATTAACAATAATATTATGGTTTTTATGAACTTATGATGAATTGGTATATTGAATTTGTAAAATAAAAGGTAATAAAATATACTCATTATATGATAAGGTACTGTAGGTGCTTAAGAATATTATCTTGCATTGTACAATGTTAATTTAATCACTGGCACTTCAAAAAATATAGTAATAACACGCAAAGTATTAATGCATTGTTGCAACTTGTTAAACATTTCTTAGTATTTCATATTATTATTATATTATATCTTATTATTAGTATCTCAATAATTGAAATTACTTTTAATAATTTATAATTGGTTTAAATAAAAAAGTTCACACTCTACGATTGATTCTAATTATTGAAATTAATATGACAATAATTTGGCAAATATGAAGTATATATAATAGATACACTGTTTATGTATCTAGTATCTAAAATTTCATTTTGAGGTATTTAGAGGCATAATTAAGAGGGAACTAGGCGTATAGATCACTTCAGAACAAAAACATTTACATAATGAAGATAATTTTTTTTTCTTGGTTTTATGGCAGTGACAAATTTTTTTATTCATATACCCTCAATAACGTCACTGAAAGTATGACTTTCATGTTTTTTTGTCGAGATATAAATTTTTTTGAATTGAATCGTTTATATTAATGGATAAATATATCAACTAGAAGAAAAATAAATAAATAAAAAAAATATTAATGAATGTGAACATGCACATTTGACAAAATAATGAATTAGAGTATGGACGATTTCCTTTTATACACATTGAATGCGACCGTGAACATATTCAATTTTTTAGTGAACGTTCCGAACATTGTTTTAATAATAATTTAAAAGATTTAGTCAATGAACTTTTGTAATTTATAGGATACTATTGTATTTTTGCTCGCTTCGTATCACAATGTAACCAGCTGTAGATTTCAGTGCTTGTAATCAGTACTTCGTTTTTATCACTCTTAAAAGTTTGCATCATAAAAACAAATTGAATTTTCTCTATAAACTTTGTGTATGTGGATAAATTGCATTCGTTTACTTTAGAATGTCGCAAAATTCATTTCTAAAGTATTTTTACAACTTGTATATATTCTGCAGTAAATGACATCAACATCCATTCTGTGTTAATACTAAACAAATTGAAATTAATATATAACAATGGCATATCAAACACTCAGGCAGGAGTACTTACAAATGCCTCCAGTCACTAGAGCTTACACAACTGCTTGTGTACTAACTACTTTGGCAGTTGTAAGTTAGAATGATGCAAATTAAATAGTATAATCAAATATAATATAAAAAATTTAAATTATTTTGTAGCAATTAGATGTAGTTTCTCCTTTTCAACTATATTTCAATCCTCTTCTGATACTGAAACAGTTTCAGGTAATTTAATAAATTAATTATTAAAAAAAGTCTTGTTTTGATAGCATTTTTTTTAATTTTAGGTATGGAGGTTGATTACAACATTCTTATTTTTTGGAAACATTGGATTTAATTTTTTGTTTAACATGATTTTTACTTACCGTTATTGTCGAATGTTAGAAGAAGGATCATTTCGTTCAAGGACTGCTGATTTTGTTATGATGTTTTTATTTGGTGCTAGTCTAATGATTGTATCCTTTTAAAACATTTAAATATTATTAATTAAAAATAACTTTATTTTTAGTTAAGTTATAAATTTAATAATAATTATCAAACCTTAATTATTATATTTGTATCATTAAATTAAACTCTTAATCAAAATATTAGATATGGGCTTTTTTTATAAATTTACTGTTTTTGGGACAAGCGTTCACAATTATGTTAGTTTACATTTGGTCTCGAAGAAATCCTTATGTAAGGATGAATTTTTTTGGTGTTTTGAATTTCCAGGTAACTTATTAAAAATAATATATTGTTTTATAATAATTAATAAATTAATCGTATCAATCTTTGGTTTACAATTTAAATAAACTTGTTTAATTATCAATTATAAACAGTAACATTTTTATGTAAGTTGTAATTTTTGATTAATGATGAATTATTTCATTTAACAATGAATTCTTTTTAATAATTGATAATATATAACTGTCATTTTTGTTTATAAGAAAAATGATAATCAAATAACTAAATATGAAATTTATCATTTGAAAGAGAATATATTGGCAATTATGTCTTTTGTTATTTCAAACATAGCAAATATCAACATTAATTCTTAGTTATCTCATTGGACAAAAAGTAGTTAATTCTAACCAACACTATAGTTCTGAGAATGGGGCTCATTCTCACTTAAAAATTTTTTTTTGTATATATTTACTTAAAATTTTATTCTTTGTTTTTTTAAATAAAATGTATATAAGTAATTAATTCCACTGTATTTATCTATAAATACATCCCCCCACATTAAATACTTTGGGAACTATATAGATTTGTTCAATTAATGAAATTAAATAACATGTATTTTTTGTCCAAGTATAATTTTTTTTTTTTTTTGACAGGCTCCATATTTACCCTGGGTATTGCTGGGATTTTCTATTTTATTGGGAAACACACCATGGGTTGACCTAATGGGTATTGTTGTTGGTCATTGTTATTATTATTTAGAAGATGTGCTTCCTCGTCATCGTTCAAATTTGAAAATTATCAAAACACCTCAATTCTTGTAATATTAATTCATGTTTGTTTTTGATGTAAAAATAATTAATTTTTTATATTTAGGAAGCTTCTTCTTGATCCAGCTCCAGAAGATGATCACATACCTCCACCTGAATTTCGACCGGGTGGATTTAATTGGGGTAATGGAGGTGCTGAAGATCCACCTATAGATCGTAATGATTAATAATAAGTATGTTAATTATGTGTTGTATTTACAGTTTATCTTATTTTATGTACATAATATTTAAAAAAAATCAATATTAATAAAAGACTAAGTATGCAATATCAATTCTTGAATATTAAGTATATATTTATTGATTCTATTTGTTTTTATTAGAAAAAAATTGTCATAAAACAGCTATACTATTATTTTAGTATTTTTCACACATTTTACAAGTAGGAAGAACAGTAATTTGTTACAAACAAATTGTACAACAATGATAGAAACCATAAAAACAGCAGTCCAGGGTGCTTATAGAAGTGTCTACAAATAATTTGTTATTATATTTTGTTAGGTATTTAAAGTTAAACATTATAGTCAAAAGATTTTTTAAATTTAATAATTGACGATTTAATTGTTTTAAATTTTTAATAGTTTTAGTACTAATTATAATAAATTATATTATTGTAATAATATTTTAGCAAATTTGTCACCATATTAAAAAGTATTGTACAAGTACTATATGATAAAGATATATATATAATTTTTATGAGGTTAAGTTAAATTTAAAGAAATATTAATTTTGAATTTCCTTTAGATTTATTTGGTTACTAAAGTAAATTATTTCCTAAAACACCCTGTACATAGAACTTCATTAGTAATTATCTTGCTTTTGATTAAATAAAAAATAGAAAAGAATCCTAGGATTATTTACATTTAAGTAATTTTAATTTTTACAAAATACACAAATTTTAAATAATTTAACATAACATACAAAATGTTTATGGAAAGTTAGAAAGAAAGTTACAAATAATATTTTTACACAGATATCTCGTAGTTTTTATCATAAGCACTTTTCCTATCTGGACTTCCACTGTCTGTATTAGCTCTATTAATTGACATTTCCATATTATCATGATCAATAGCTCTAGCAAAAGATATTGGTCTTCTTGTTTGTATTGGTGGTGGCTTTTTTTTCCCCACGGGGGATGGTTGTGGTGGGTATACTGGAACGCCTCCACGAACAGGATAATAACTCTTAGTGGTAGGGCTAGTTGGATTAGATCTATAGTCATTATGAGCTGTACAGTAGTTAAATGTTGGAGCTTGCCTAGGAACATAATATGAACCAGTAGTTCCAGGAGTGTCTTTCCAAGTATATACACCGCGTTGAGGAGATCCAGCTAATTCTTGAATATTGTCTACTGTATTATTTATTCTAGGATATGATGGAGGTCGATCATGTTCTCGCAAAATATCACCTTCTGATAAAAATCGTCTTTGGGGACTACGTTCTTGATATTCATAATGTTTAGAAGAAGATCCAACTCCAATAAAATCTGGGCGTTTGGTCTGAGTCGGGGTTCCTGGATTAGATCTACAATAAAAAAAATTGAACTTTCTAAAATTTTTTTTTTTTTTTTTACATTATTTTTAAATTAACAATATGCTATGTAATTGGGTTAAATATTAGATAATTTACAGAAAAAAAATATGGAATAAAGAATAAGAAGATAAATGATACATTTCTCAAGAGTCAAATACCATTTGTATTAAATCCAAAAAGTTATGTTGTGATACAAATGACAATCATAATTTATACAAATATGTATAAAAGGTTAGTTTGAAAATGCAAGTAATTTTAAATGAAAAAAAAAGCGAAATTCTGTTATTTCTATATTCATAATTCTGATTAATACCGTCGCAATGGACTTGACATAGTTAAAGGTGTTGGTACCCCAATTGCTTTCATTCTTTGCTGCATAGTTGGGCTTTGCATAACTATACTTGATTGACGACTTTGATCAATAATTGTTTCTCTAGATAAACTACTTCCTATTTCACTCATTCTAAAAAAATAAAAATAGAGTATAATTATTTTACAACAATATTTATTAAATAACCACAGATATTGATGATTAAAATATAAAGATGTAGTTATAAATGTCTTACCGGGGTCTCTGAGGATGTGGAGCTGTACGTGTCATATATGTCATTCTAGTATTATCTGGTGTATCATATGACTGTAAGTAAAAATTATTCTTTGATCCTTGGCGTTGCAATGGAGGTGTGGGTTCACAATCTTGAGATTGAGATGCTGTCAATTCAATGTCCATCTCTAAACAGTCTCTACCAGGAGACATCTAGAAATTTTAGATTTACATAATTAAATAACTTTTTTGAACTAATAGGGAGTTAAGCAAAAAAAAACTTTACTTTATTATAACTATTAGATGAATGGTGCAAGCCATTACTGTTATCTAAATAAGTTTTGGCAACAGACGGCCCACAACTTTCTTCCTTAGAAATTAAAGGAGGTGGAATATTGAAACTATTTTGAATTTGTTTTTTATGTGTTTGATTTTTAGCCTTCTTTACTTTCAATAAACTAATGTGAAGTAATTATTTATTAAATTAATTATTCAATAATTATATATAGGGTGTTCCATCAAGTTTCAAATTCTTTAATAACTTTTGACCCTGCAAATATTTTGCGTTATTTTTTTCTAAATAATTTTTATAGTTTTGGACTACCTTAAAAGAAAATTTTATATTATTTTTTTTTAATTTCAAACTAGTCATTTTATAGCCCTTGCAAAATATTTTGATGAGTCAATAACAACTTTAGTATTAGTAATATTGAGTTCCAAATATTTTAATACATGGAGTATATAACACGGACAAAGTATGAATTATAAATATACACCAGTACGAGCTATATTCATTCACTCTACATACTTAAAATGTTTGTAACTCAATAAGCAGTCAAATTTTTTGGTAATAAAAAGAGCTCAAAAGTAGCTATTTTGACATTTTAAGGCAATTAATTTTTTTTCTTATTAAAGAGACAGATAAAAAAAATATATACTTTTAATGTAGTCTGAAAAAAGTAACTCAAAATATTTTCTGGATCAAAACTTATTAAATATGTCAAAATTTTGTGATATACCCTTTATATAATATATATATTTACCTTGGAAATTGAGGCCCAAATAAAATAAATACACAATTTAAGTGACAACCATGTGAAAATGGATTATAACCTCCTTTAAATTTTCCAGTGACTTGTTCATTAGTTGTTCGACCACGTGCTACTAATACAGCATGAAATCCAGTCAAACCAAATATTGGAATAAACAAAACTATTACTAAACCACATAATGTCAATCTAAATATTTGTTAAGGTCTTATACGTATAAAATATTAATTTAAGTTAAATTTTAATATAATTATTTTGATAGCAAATAAATATAATATAACTGTTAGAATATAAAAATTTTAAGGTTAGCATTATTTTTAAATAAGTCAAACATTCAAGAAAAATTAATAGCACAATACTTTTTAAAACTAAGTAAATTAATTTTAGATATACAATTATATATTTAATTCATCATTTATTTATTCAAATGCTATATATACTTCAAAATCTAAAGGTTATTTATTTTTTATCCTATATTATATTTCACATGAAATATTTATTAGTTTTCAAATATATTGTAAAATAATTCAAAATGTTAAATTTTTATTTGACTCATCAATATTTACACAAAAAGGATACGAAACTAAAGTATCAACATCTCCAATTTTTTCCTTATGTACAAGAACATATAAACAGCAAACACTGAAAATAGATGCCATGTGTAAACTTAGTGATATAAGGAAGAAAAAGAAATAACGATAGTTACGACGACCAATGCAATTATTAACCCATGGACAATGATGATCGAAAGTCTAAAAAAATTTTTTTTAGTATATAAATTAAAAAAAAAAAAAAAATCAAACTTACTTCTATACAACAATTACAAACACTACAATGTGAACATCTTGGTGGCCTATAAAATCTACAAGTTGCGCACCATTTCATTCGTACTTGTATAGTGTTAACTTCGGTAGATTTATACAATGGTGACTGAAAATCATCTCCCGTATCTTCATCTTCAGGAGCTAAAATGATATACAAACATTAGTAAATTAAATTTTTTTAGTTTATAGGTTTTTAAAATTGGTAAAAGTTATAGGTTATCTAAATATCATAGATAAACAAAAATATATCCTTAGATTGGATTGAACTTCAAATGATAGAGAAAATATATATGTGGTGCAAAGGTAAAAGCACTTAATTTCAAAATTAATTATTTAAGAATAGTTTATACCACAAAATAGAGTATTTCTTTTTAAATTTTATAATGTATTTAACCTCATTTATGTAATTTTTATATTAGAGCCTTTTTATTTGAGTATTAAAGATATTCATAATGTTAAGATCACAATTAGTTTATTGTTAAGCTAATTTTGTTATCTAATTTTAGCATTTTATTCTAAGTACCTTTAGGTATAACTCCTGGATCCATAAAAGTAGCTAATGTAAAATTTGCCAAGACAAAAAAAGTAATCACACCATGAACTATTGGCACCCATGGATAACTTTGAGCAAAAAATCGACATCTAAAGAACATTATTAGAGTTGATTGTTCATGTAAAATTTTCAATAGTTAAAAAAATGTATATATTTACGGGTAGTAAAAAAAGGCTCCGGTTGAGCCTAGTAAGAGTATCCATGCAAATGTTGCTGGCAAGTATTTTGTGTGCAAACCGCATTTTGGCATTGTGTAATTTTCTTCAAATTACTGGAAAAACCCAACACAGATGTATGTTATATTAGACCACATCCTCTTAGAAACTTAAACATAGTAAAGTTATGTTTTTTTTTTTAAATATACAACGTTTTTGGGTAGTTTGTAAATCAACTATAAATCCTTTCATATTGTTCAATAATAATTTGATCTCACAGTGACTGATTTAATTTTATTGACTTAAGAATAAAATAAAACTAAAAATATTTTACATAAAGAAAAAATTACAATAATAGTGAAGCCTTAATTCGTAACATTTTACTATTACTTAAAGAAAATGAAAATATTAAATGATTATAAATAATGTGTACGATACCTTGTTACTATATTCTAAGTAGTAACTGGTGTGATAATGTGGTTTAGTTTAACAGTGTAGCCGCCCCTCTAATAGGATAATTTTATAGATGCCGGTAAGCTCCGAGTGAAATGTACAGTACCTATCTAAATAAAAAGGTGTTATTTTTCTATAATTTAAGTTTGTCCATTCTAATTTGAAGCCAATATGTAGGTGGTCGTTGACTATTGTTGAATCAGTTTGACATAGGTCATATCTTGCTCAGTGACTAAAGTAAATTATAGTCCAGTGGCAGTGATTTTGAGTTGATGATTTCTGATCTAGCAGGTTAATATTTGAAAAATGTATTCATTTTTCAAGAGAAATCTAAAACTTATAATTTATAAAAAGAAAATTTTCAATTAAATATAAAATTTTATTCTATAGAAATTCGTGCATGGCCGTAGATACTATGTATTAACAAGAATATAAAGCAAATTTATAAGGAATCAGGATTTCTCATATAATATTAAATATAAACATTCAAAAGAACAACAATATTAACTTGAAATTGCATTTTTTTGTTTATTATCTAAATACAACCTAGAACTAAGTTCGAAGTCTTAAGTTAAGATAAACTTTGGACTTGAAAGACCCCTGAACTATAAATTGTCTAGTAGAATTATTTATCGATTAAGTTTGTTAACATGGTGATAGCGAGTTTCTTGATAAGAGTTTTATTTTTATTAAAACATCAATCTTAAACTAAAATAAATGTCTAATTAGTGAATCGTAATACATGTTTGACGCACTACTAATCATTTACTTTTTTCATTTGTCATTCATAAAATCACGTCAATAAGTGTAACTGTTATAAAATGTGGTTAAGTTACTATATTCAATGTAAGATATTTTAGAAATAAAAAATATATGGCTGTGAAGTATTCGTTTATAATTCTTAAAGCCCAATCTGAAGAAAATGAATCGTTGGATCCTTACATTGATTTATTACAAAAAAAAGGCTATGAGGTTCATTTTGTTCCTACATTACAATTTGAATACCATAATTTAGATGTTCTTAAAAAGAAATTAAACCAACCAATGAACTATTCTGGTTAGTTTTTTATTGTCTTTATCATTATTGTTTTTGTCGAAATTCCATTACAAATATTATAATTTATCTTTCAGTAGAATAAGTAAGTAAATTGTATTTGTCTTATAATTTTTCTTAAAATAATATTGCTTTCAATTATGGGCATAATTAGAACTCTCTTTAGAAAGAAGCAGTTCAATTTTTTTGTTAAGTATTTTTAATAATTTTTTTACTAAATCATTTTCAAAAATAAAAATAAAACAAAAAAATAAAATGTCCTTATAGACATATTTTGTAAATATTGACTTTAAAATATGGATAGCTCTGATCCAGAGGAGAGATTGAGCTTATCACCCTTCTAAAATATATTCCTGCTTTCAGTGGTTTAATAATTTTACGAAATTATGTTTGCTCATTTGCAGTTTTTGTTTTAATATTATGATTAATCAGAAAATAATGTATTAATTGTTTCCAGGTTTAGTTCTTACAAGTCCAAGATGTTTACGTGGAGTAATGAAATCCTTAAAAAATGATAAACTGGATGAAAACTGGCATCAAAAGCCTATATTTGTTGTTGGTGAAACAACTTCTCGGCTAGTAGTTAATGAATTAAATCAAGAACCAGTTGGTGCTTATAGTGGAAATGCAATGTCATTGATACCAATTCTTTCAAAATGTACACTTATATTTGATATTTTTAAATTTAAACTCTCTTAATAAAATATTATACTATACTTATAGGAGAGTTTTTATATATGACTTGAACATAATTATTATCTAGTTTTTATATATTTATTATATTTAATTTGTTATGGAATGGCTGTCTCATGCATGATATTTGTGCTCTTTCATAACATGGTTAAATGATAAATATTTAAAAATGTTACAAAATTATTGAATTAATTACAAAAAAGATAACAGTGTTTACAATGATATTATTTGAAGGACACGGAGAAAAACTGAAGTAGTTAAATTATCTCAATTTGTCTTATAGATTAATTTGATAGTCTATTAGCAGTAGTACCAAGTAATGTAATTTTTTATTGAAGAATTATTTTATTTACTAATCAAATTGTCTATTTTTGTTTTATTATTAAAGTAATAGGATTTAATAAATTTGTTTTGGCTCTTCTGAAAAGTTTATATTAATACAATATTGTCATTTGTTAATATAATTTATTTCTTTAATAATATTAATTTTCAGATGAATTGACTAAACCACTATTGGCTCCATGTGGAAATTTAAATCTTAATATATTGTCAGATAATTTAAAATCAATAAAATTAGAGAATGTAGAAGTGTACAGAACAATTTCTCATAGCAATTTAGAAAACAACTTAAGAACAACACTTGATCAGATACATAATGAAATAGGATTGATTTTTTTTAGTCCCTCTGGTTTTCAAGCATCAATCAAATTAATACCTGAAAACTATCTTAAAAAAATAGTAGTAAGTATTTTATCTTGTAGTGATTTTTAACAGGTTTCATGGAATTAGCTAAATATTTCTCCCTTAATTGATGTGGTAGTTCCAGGGTGGCTTACATTTATATCAGTTAGTGAAAAAAACATTCTAAATTTGTCTAGTTTATATTTGGAGGTTAGAGCAAAAGTGTTTTAGCTAATAATTTTTGTCATTTTTCAGGAGACATTTTTGAAATATTTTTAGAATTAAAAGGATTATTATGTATATGTATGTTAGTCCTAATAGGCTAATATAAGTATAGAATTTTTAAATTCAATAATACTGCTTTATGGCATAATTTTATTGTTACCATCAATAATATCAAAGAAAATATGTTTGAAATATTTATTTTCAGTTTAAACTCATTAAATGCAATAATTGACCTTTTTCTCTTAAAAAAAAGTGAATTTTTAAAATTATGATTACCAATATTTTCAGCTATTTTCCATTGGGCCAACAACTGCTTCTGCTATTAAACAAGCTGGATATATTTTATCTGGCATTTGTGATAAACCAAAACCTGAATCAATGTTGGATATGATTGATAATTATATGAAATGCCAAGTTTTGTAAGACTTTGTTAATCAAAATATTTTAGAATATATGAAAATAATAATCATGCTCACATAAAAATAAACATTTTAAAGCTAGTAATGTAATTGATTTTTATTTTTATACATGTTTGTAACTTATGTATAATAAGTTAAAAATTGATAAATAAATTTGGATCATGACTATTCTGTTGATATATTTAATATTATTTCTATAATACAATAGAATGTATATCTTTTAACATTACAAAAATTAAATATATTTATAATTTCTATTGTTTTTATATTTATTTATACGGACAAATTTCCAATTTGACATACATTAATAAATAACAAAAGTGAGTAAATAGATTAGTTTATATAATATAGATTAATTAGTAAATGATTGACTGTATATAACAATAAGAAAATTAAGAAAAGAGAGAAATAAATAAGGTCATCAATTTCATTATTTAAGAATTTAAAGAGAAAAGCATTTTAAAGACTCTAAATTAAATATTCCTAGAACATTCTCATAATCAGCGAGGGAAGTTCTAGTTATACTACATTTGTTGAATACAAAGCTAATGACTATTGTGAATTATTTCAAGTAGGTTATATCCAATACTATTAATATCCTAAATTATTGATACATATTTTGATGTATAGTATTTAGTTTTATATGAATTATGATTATATTTTTTTATGAAAAAACATTTTTTTTGTCAACAATAAGTACACTTAAACTTACAACTTCAAAATTTGAATTCCTTCTAAATTTCTAATTTTGGATATCTACAATTTAGATATCATTTAATGATTTTTTAAATTTTAAATCTAAAAATTATACTCTTAGATAGAACATTACAATGTACACTTTAAGCAGATAAAATGCTTATAAAAACTAACTTGTACTACTTAATTAAAAGAAATGAAGTAATGGGATTAATACCACAAATTATCGTAAAAACTTATGAGCCTGAAAAGTGCATTACATTAAAGCTCAGGGAATATATATAAACTAAAAGTAATAAATGTTAAATTTTTTAGGGTCTAATTTATGTACTGGTTGGAACAAAAGATGTTTTTTTCCTTATTTTCTTTTTTTTAATTAACTTGCAAGGCACTTTAACTATGTTGCATCATTAAGCAGTTTTGAGTTTTATTTAAATTATTTATTGCTAAATATGTAATATACTTAAACAAATAATCATCAAGTATTAATGACGTTAACTTAAATCTTTTTTTTCATAAAAAAATTGCAGCAGGAAAATATTTTAAAAAATGTGTTTAGGAGATATTTTTTATTGAAGTATAAATATTATAAACATATTTAATATACATTATCAAATTATTCAGAATTAAATAATTTAACTGCAATAGTTAGAAGGACTGATGTAAGTAAATTAGAGATAGGTCAATATGTGGTTATATTATACAACGCCACGATCGCTGTCTTATATTGTGTTATTTGTTATCACAATTTATATCTCCAGATAATAGTATTATGAAAGTTTGTTTGAGTTTACATTCTATAAATTATATACATTTGGATAAATAAAAAAATCAGTAATAACAAATTTTTTCTTGTAATTTTGACTAGATCTTTCGTTATTTCATATAAATTTAAGAATTAGTAAAGTTTTATATTAAGGTTTTTAGTTAAATATACTTACATTTGTAACATACGTCTAAAATTTATGTTTAAAATTAATAAAACTAAAAAAATATTCCCATTTGTTTTAAATTCATTTTAAATTTCATAATTTCTTATGACTTTTTATTATTTTCAGAGTATTTAATTTAAATGGAGGAAACGGATGAAGTTTTTGATACTGTAATACGCTATGGTTTGTATTTTGTAGCTATTTTTCAATTGGTGTGTATAACAACTGTTTTTTTACTAACAGATCAATCAAATGAAAATAAGGTATGCATTGTTTATTTAAAGTATATTTAAATTATTAATGATATTTGAGTGATATACTTGATGTTAATAAAATGTGTTGTATAATTTATACAACACATTAATATAATTTATATTATAAAATTCATATATTAATTATACTTAACTCGATTTTATAAATATGATTCAGTCTCTTGAATACATATGCAAACTTAATTTATATGTTGAATCATTATAAAAAGTTATAAAATATTTTATGAAAAAATTATGAGATGTTCAATAGGATCAAATTTTGTAGGCCAAGTAAAATGAATCTTCTAATATATAAAGTATTAAGTTTCTCTAAGAAACCATTACTAATTTTGTAAATACTTTCTAAAATAATTTTTTAATTTTAATGTACTTAAAAATTCAAAAGAATATCTTCATAGTTTAAGTATATTTAGATAGAATTATTGTTATAATTATTTGTGAAGCCTATATGATAATGAACACACACATTGTGTCTCAGTAGGTAGCTATCAAAATTCAATTTTATATGCCAAATTGTACAAGTTTTCTCATTCTCTTTAATCGGGGTTAGAACAATCCATAAACCCACCAGGTTTTGTATCAACTCATTATTCTTGCAGTTTTATAAAGTTTATGTGATAATTATATTTATAGCATAAATGATAGTTTTAAAATAAAAGACACAAAACAAATAATAATAATAATTATACATTATTGCTAATAGCTTCTAAGTCCAAATTAAAACTAAAATATTGTGCTTTTTACTTTTAAATATTACTTACAATAAAAATAAAAACATAATTTTTTATTTTAAATGAAAAAACATTTTTTCAAAACAATATTTTTCATGTCTAAAGAAAATTTGCGAAAAATAGCATAGTTTTTTATGTATTTAAAAAAAAATCATTTCAGAATAGCCCACTGGCTATTTTTTGTCAACTATATTTCTAACACAAGAATTATATTTCTTAATTGAGATGACATTAAACATAAAAATAAAAATAAAATAAATTATGACATAAATAATTATGACTAGTGCTAGAAATTATATGCATTTATAATTCTTATTTGAATTACGTTGAAAGATCCCAAGTTTGTGTAGTTTTGTCATAGGATTATATAGTAATATAGAAATATTTTTTGTTTTAAGGGATCGTAATCCCTAATTTTTATAAAACTATAAGCTCTGTAATAACACATTACTATGCTAACATGTCAAGTAAAAACAATTTTGTACTAGCTGATAGTGTGTCGAGAATAGTTTAACAGAATTTTGAAATTCATGTTTTCTAGCCCAAATTATAACCTTATTAATTTCATGTCAAATTTTTTTTATCTTAAAATAAATGGATTAAAGCGGTCATAAAAATTTATGTTTTTTAGGACAATGGAGAAGGTAGCGAATATGACTCTGATGGAAGTACATTTGCATCACCTCGTCGGCCATATTCTCATCACAGATCAAGAAAACAAGACAAAAAAAAAAGAAGATAATTTGACAATTTAATTAAATATGTACAAAATTGAAAAAAGAACTCCTCTTTTTTATGTATTTAACTCATGTTCCTTTTATTTTGTGTTCTTTGGTATTTATTTTTTTATTTTCTTGTTTAAAAATGTGTAATTTTATATTTTACTTTTTGTTTATCAAAGCTTTCATAAAATCTTGCATTTTTTCATATCCTGTGACCATATTTTATTTAACTACTATGTTGTTATTAGTATTTTTTATTTTATTGTTGTTATATTATAAATTAAGTATTAGAAGACCGTACCAGTGCAAGGACAGGCACATTTTCTAGGCTCTGTCCTTAATGGGACACAGGCCATAGCAGTGATTTTTTTGGAAGGAAATACATAAAACACTATTTTATAAAAGAAAAAATATTGTATTATGACTATCAATATCATTTAAACTAAGAAAACTATCCCCATTTTATTCTTGCACAGGCCCTTGTAGAATTTAAATCTGATACTATAGTTTAATTATGCTTTACTTTTATATATTTGTAAAAAATACACAAACAGATAATTGAGAATAACCTAATTTCATTCTTACTACATTTTAATGCAACAATATTTAAATCTTAAAGTTTTCGTTATTTTCTAAATAATATTTGATATTAATAATACTTTTTAATAAATATAAACATTCTTATGTAGCAAAAAGTCTTTCCTAGTAATTTTTTAATGGTATATTGCATCCAGAAAATGATATTCATGATAGGAATAACGCATCGTATACAGTGGCTTATTAGCAGAAAGATCCTACCAAAAAAAAAAATTATATTAAATACATTAATTTAAAGCCCACTTAACAATGCCATGTTTTCCTCTGTCACAAATCACATTGCTATTCTGTGTATAAGTGTATCGGGATCTGAATGATAAGTGTACGGTGGTAAGAGCTACAACGTTTTGGGTCATAATTTCTAATCTCGTACTGTATCTCTTCTTTCTATATTATTTCCTGTACGCTTTCGATGATTGGCAGTGTTAAAGTATTAATAACTTTCTTTCTCTTGTAAAAGTTGTTATACTTAATGACTTTGGGACTGTCTTTGTGTCAAGGATTATTTTGTTTTTAAATTAGGTCTTTTGTATCAGAGTTCATAAACTTTGATTCTATAACTATAGCTTTTGGCGATAGAAAGATAACACTACCTATGCAGAATTAATATTTTCGTCAATACATTTACAATAAATGAATATTTTTTTAACATAAACTATGTAAGTAGGTACAGCTTGTATACTTATGTTATATACTATACCTTTGCTGCATACCAACTGTATTGAAATGTTTGCAACTCAATAAGTACTTACCCTTAAGTTGTTAACGACACAACAAAATTTTTTGTATAAAAAGCTTAAAAAAAGGCAAATTTGAACAAATTATTTTTTTTACGTAGTCTAAGATAACAAAAATTGTAAAAAAAAAACAAAATTTTAATTGTATCAAAAGTTAAAAGTGATGTCAGTAAGATCTGATCCGCTCTGTACGTATAACTTAAGTAATCCATTCTTTCAATTTTGAAATAATTTAAAAATATAGCTCTTAATTTTTAAATTATTTTTAAAAAGTAAAAAATGTATGTTTATTTTAAATTAAAAATAACAAGTGGCTCTAAAAATTAATTTGTTCAATGGATAAAGTGGAAAAATGAATCTAGGGGCGATAGGAGTGATCGCCTTCCCTGGCCAGCGTTATACTTATTTTTAAAGACGATATTAAATAATTTGATTTTAAAGACTTTTATTTTTAGGTCATCATTGCTCATTAGGAAACAAATTTATCTGGGATGCTTATCAAAGTATAAAAAGTAAAGATGCCCTCCTTAAAATGAGTTTTAAGAACATCTCTGAATACCATACCCTGACTTGAAAATAGAGTACATAAAAGCCTCCCTATCCATGCTTGGGTCGTATTTAACCCCCTCCAAGACAAACCCCTGATAACACCACTGGTAGAAGAGTATTTAGTGTGATATGGATACGGTTATTGTCATAAATGTTCATAATTTTAATAATACTAAAAATTGTTCTATTTAAAATAATTTTTATATTATTTTAAAACATTAAAGAAATGTTCAACTTAAATTTTGGGGATGCTAAAATTTTTGTTCTTAATTATTGCTTAGAAATAATGGTATAATTATTATTTTCCATGATTTGTAGGTATTTAAAACTCCCAGATACTTTATATGTATGTGTGTCTATGGATTGTTATAGCAACCCATAGGCAGCTTATCTTCAACTCTATTATTCAATGATTTTTATCTGACATTTTCGCTCCCCCTTAAAATTCATCTATAACCATCACTGCCGCAACACCGTTGTTGTAGATTTGTTACATTAATCACATTATATGTTAATCCCATTATCAAATGAAAATTTTTCAAAATAAACCGCTCTTTTCTAATATAACAAAGAGTATAAATATTATATTCATGGATTTTTTAACCATGGAAGAATCGATTTAATGCTGCGCCATTCGTGCATTCCATGCTCCGCGCCGGCCGTTTAGCGCATCCCCACTTTACAACCCATTACCCCCGAATCGATGATGTTTTGTTATTCTTCGAGAATACGGACAAGATGGCCGATTAGGTTAAATCGAGTGTTTTTTTAACGTTCTTATGTCGATAAACCGTTGTCATATTAATTTTAAATTAAATGTTAAGCGAAATTACCGAGTGCATATCGCCGGCGATCAAGTGTTCTATTCGACAAGGGCCACGACCGCCGCGTACCATTTATCTGTGCATCTCAAACCGACACATTCTGTAATGTTTACGTTCCAGGTACCTACAAAACTTGCTTTATTTACATGAAATTTGCTTAAATGTTAGTGGATTTATCAATCTGTAGTTTATAAGAAAACTCTTTTCTATCAAAGAAGTGTTCTTCAGAATTTGTTGTAATTCAGTGGTGCTATTGCACCAATGTAAATATTGCTTCAATTTCATCTTCTATGTACTAATGGCGGTACATATTTATTTCACATAAATTTTTTTTTAGTTATCTTATCATTGGCGGGTTTTTTAATATTCTTACCTTATTTTTTTAAATTGATTACTCTCATGGGGATAGAAGTTTTACATCAGTTACAGACAGTATTTACTACATAATCATTTAAGTATATCTGTTATGTTCATTTTCACCTAACAATAGATATAAAATTTGGAAATATTTAATAATCATCTATTGAAAATTTTACTTTCCTCAGATTAATAATTATGCTATAATCTATATTTTTATAGTAAACTATATTTCTTGGATTTAATGATGATATTTTAACTAATATTTCTGAGTTTTTAATATTTGTTAGAACAAAATCCTAATATATTTATATTAGGATATATATATATATATAATATATTTAATTCTTTGATTTATTGTATAAATCTTTTTATATTAGTGGTTTAGTGTTAATTTTCAAAATATTTATGTCATACATATTAAAATTATGTCTGTTTAATTATTACAGATCACTTCAATGTATGATTATGAATTTTAGCAACTTTTAATTGCTTTATTTTTACTTAAACATAAAAATTAATCCATGTGAAATATTAAAATTAACAGAAACATGAAAAAAAAAAAACAAGATAAGTCAGTTTTTTGTAAATTGAGAAAATTAAATTTCAAAATGTATATAATATGTATTTACAGTACACAATAGTTTTTGGGAGCTATTACTTTCGAATAACCTATTCTTTCCACTAGTTTGGTAACTTTAAAGATGCATTGTGACATATCAATTATATTATTACTAAAATCTTAATATTAAAAAGTATTGAGTTATCTTGTTTTTTCATGGAACTTCGATTTAAAAATTTCATTGATTCCCCCCATGTCTTAAATAAGAATTTTTTACTAGTAGGATATATATGTACATTTTTAGTTTTTTATTTCGGTTTCTTTTTCTTTTTTATTTTTAATAGTGTTAGATTCCTTTTGTATACTAAATAATTAAAAAAATATGCCTATATGTTTGAAATATCAATCTTATATTGCTTACAGTATTTGAGAAAACTCATTATATCATTATTATTATTTTTTAAAAATTCAGAGTTTTCAATTGGGATAAATGAAATTTATAGCTGTAATATAATTTTTTTGTATATTATATACCAATTGGCCCATATTATACAAGTTATATTGCTGTTGTTTTATTAATTATTTATTTAAAACTCAAATTTACTTGAATTATGTAGTTAAAACCAAAATAAATGAGTGTATTATATTATAATATTACAGTTTAATATGCATCAAGTTGATAATTTTTAATTTTTTGTTTATTGAATTGTTATTAAGTTCATTCATAATTATTGGTAAAACAATGCAATGTTCATTGCATTTCATAAATTATTAATGAGGTTTACCAATATATTCAATAGGTCAAATAAAGAAATAGTCTTATCCTGAATTTAATTTATTTTACATAGGCTTTATTTACTTAATTATCTTATATAAAGATATTTTATGCTATTAAAATTAAAATTTTATTCAAATTGATTATATTTCAGTTGATGAATTTTTGTTTAATAATTTCATGAAGTTATTGATGAAAGTTTGGTTGTGTCATATTTTTATCTACTTTTCCTAGACAAGTATTTAGAAATTTCACTCTCGTAGTTTGTTTTGTATAAGAAATATTAACTTTCCCGCCAAATGAAAATTACAATTTAGAAAAATGCTATCTTATTGAGAAGATACCTAAATATTTATTATTTTAATTTAATTATGTATGAGTTAAACTCGGAGAGCTATTAAAATAATTTGATCTTAGAATAATTATTTGAAATAACGAGTTGTACGTATTCAATATTAATAACTTATTGTGTTAATTTTCTTGTAATTAGGAACTTTCATTATTTATCTTATACTATCCAAATTTTGAATATCGCTTGTATCAATGTGATATGAAGCAGAGTACGCGCGATTGTTTCTGTTCTTGCTATCATTAAGATGCTTATAAAATACATTTACTAAGTAGGGGAATGATGTACAAGTTACCAACGCTAGATTTGTATTTTTTTAATGTAGTACAATTTATCATCTGTATAATAAAAATTATAGTTAATTCGGCAATCATCTGTACAGCCTGTATGAGATATCAACGAGCAATTAATAATAATATATTTTAATATATTCGGTCGCTAAAAACCCCTTCAATGTGATAATACTCTGTGTTTTTTTCGTTTCATTATCTTGTTACGAGTATGTGTATGTACACAACGCCGCACCGTTTTGTTGTGCCTACCGGTGCGCACGCGTGCTACAGCGCCGTCGCCGAATTTCCCTCCTTTATCGGTACTTATAGCGCGGCGTGGTTTACCGGCGGCGACATTGCCCCATCGCGGGCCTCCATTCCCCGCGTACGGCCTTGTCTTCGCGGTTTTTATTTGTGCGGTGTACGCGCACGCGCGATGCGTCAACAGCACCAATCGCCTTTAGCATTCTCACCCATCTAGCAGTACTCACTTAGTCGATAAAATATTACATTACATTCATATATTAATTTATAATATGATTATTATGTATACACTTAATAATAGTAAACGATTTACTCGTATCTTTCGACTAACAATTGAAAATATCTGTTGCAATTGTCTACTTAAGAAATAATATTCTCAGTAGTTACCTATTTTCTCGTAGATAGCTATAAATACAATGTTTAGTCAACTTTCCTAGCTACTGAATAATTATTTTTTTGTCCTAGTTGTAACTGATAATAATATTACATGAATAATTTATCTGTTCATAACTATTGATAACCCCCCATATGCTGATTGATATTATATTATATACGTTGTAATATTTTATACATTGATGTAACAATATTTTCTTATGGTCAAAAAAATGAATGGCACTTTATGCGAAAAATTTCCTGCAAAATTATTGTTAGTTAAGTTGAAAAACTATTTGTTATAATATATACATATTCAATTAAATAATAGTTTGTGTAAACATTTTAATGATAATTCAAACTTGAATGCATCATTAAAGTCCTTTTAAAATATTTTTTGATAACAAATATGTATTAATACTTATTAACTTACAATTTATATTATCTTATTGTAGTTAACTTATGTACTTTTTTAACTTTTAATATTAACTTTGTCTACAAGCAAAAAATTAACCTTTTTTTTTTTTTTTTTTGTTAAAATGCCAACGACTATTTTTGAGTAACTGACAACAAAATTTTTACCAAAGAAAAAGAAAATTAGCTTATGCCTTATAAAAACAATTAAAGTTGATAATAAAAATTACAATTGACTATTATAAATTTATGTTATCAGAATAAATATCATTGGTTACCTTATTTTTTAATTCTTAATTATCTATTTTAATTGAAAAGTTGTTATGGTTTATTTTTATTATTTTCAAATTAATTATTGACACTGATGCACTGAGAGTGTGATATTTTTTACTGTTACTAACAGTTGCATTTCTAGTACTCTCCATTGTATTAAATTAGTATGTTTTATTTTGATTCTAGAATAAAGTAAAAGTAGGTTGGTAATGGAATCAGATGGTATTGTTAGGACACCAGGAAGCGCTGCTTACTTCCTCGTAGGTTCAAGTCGCGTACCATGTGGTCCTGCAGTTTCTGGCCAACTAACTATACCTGTTGGCCGTCCAGTGTCAAGTCAGGATATTTCTGGCCCAAGCCTCATTGTCCAAATGACACCATCTCGCAGTCAATCTCAAGATCACCATGCACGAGCCACTGTGGTTCGCACTGCAAATCAACCGGTTACAATGCATCGGTTTCCACTTCAGCTCAATCATGCCAGTGCCAATCATATATTGTCACCAAACCAACACTTCAAACAAATACCTGTTTACCAGGTATTTAATATAAATATAAAATAATTATTTAAAAAATAACATTTGTATTCATTTTATAGAGAAACACCAATTCCATTCAAATGGAATCTATTCGAAAGAATGTTTTTGTTTCAACGCCTGTAGCTCAAGCTCAGGTACCCTATAACCGAGTTGGTGTAACTCCTCATATGCTTATGACGTATATGCCTCCTCGTAATCGAATGGGTAATAGTCAACGAACTCGCATTGTTCCTGTTAGTCGTTCTACGTAAGTAAATATTGTTAGGCTTTTTACAGGCCATTTTAATGTTTTGTACATTTTAAGTTTTGAGTTACATAAATAACAATTATTTTAGAACTGTTTTGAGGCGAGATAATTGCCCCAGTGATGATGAATTGCTAGAAGTTACGGAGAACAGACCTGTGTATGATGCGAAAAAACCAGCTGAAGTACAAATATTCTTGTTTTTTACTATAATTTTAGTATATAACTAACTACTTAACTTAAAATGTATTACAGCTAATAAAAGTGGAGCATAACTATTGTTTTGTTCCGAGATTATCTCCACCCAAAAGTAACCAAATAAATGGATTGGCTCCAACACAAAGCATTAATTCAAGTCCATCATGCATAGTTTCACCTACAACGTCTACACAAAATGTATATAATATTACCAATAATAATAAAAGTAAGATTTCAAACTTGATAATTAAAATAAAAAGAAAAAAAAGTTTTTTTTTTTAATTTTTGTTTTTATTAGTTGTGCAAAAGCCAATGATTATCCCCAACAATGTGCCAATAACATCTACTGATTCCTTACAATCAGTAGTTAAGCATGAACCTCAAAATCAAGTTGAGAGTGAACTCAGTGCTAGTGATCATGATCTTGATGGCCAAGGAGAAGAAACAGATACTGCACCAGAAGCTGTAGCTGAAGGAAAAGACATAATAAAATCTGAAGAACCTGCTGTTACTAGATGCATTTGGTAAGCTGAACTAATTAATTTGTTTAAATTTTTATATATTTTTGTTTTAATTTTTTGTAGTGAAATGGAACATGATGATGGTTTTATGATAAGCTGTGACAAATGCTTGTAAGTATAATTTTCAAATTTAATGCTTGTTATAATTTTAAATGACATAATAACATTTTATCTATTAATTTATCTGAAATTTTATTTATTATTAGTTATAACATGCATAATTATTCAGAAATCCTTTGATGATTTGCTATGATTTATTTTAATGATTAGAGTGTGGAATTATATGCTTTTATAATTTTTGTTATGTCAGTCTGAACACACTATTAGCTAGTTCAAATTTTTTTTAATTGACTTAAAAACTGAATAAAAGGTTTTTACTATTATTATAGTTTTGGGTTTAAGAATAAAATGAAAAATATTTTTACACTACTTATTAATCCTATGATAAAGTTTCACAAATTTGGAACCTTTCAAAGTTGCTTAAACAAAATTTATAAACGCATATTATTCTATACTTTATTAATAACAAATGGCTTAAAAAATTTTTATTATTATTTTAGAGTTTGGCAACATGTTGATTGCGTTTTAGAAAGTAGGAATAATCTTCCTGAAGAATATTTATGTGAAAAATGCTCACCCAGGCCTTTCAATAAAGAAGCTGCTGCAGCTCTACAGCAAATGAAGTTGGCAAAAAGAATATCTATGTCTGCTACATCACATTTACGTCACTCTAGCGATTCGGAACTTTCATCTGAACCAGGTAACATTATTGTTTATATGTTTAAATTATAAAAGTAATAATTTTAATAGTTGCATAATATCTGATTATTAGCATATGAATAACCTCAGATTCCCTTCCAACCTTCTACATGACATTATAGAATCTTCTATATTCTTAAAAATTATAAAGCTCCGCTTAGAGTAAACAATCAGCTCCTTTAGTTAGTCCTTTAATTAATAGTTTAATTAACTAGTTTAAAAGTTAATTTTTTTTTTTAACTTTACAACTTAACTAGTTAATTATTTTTCTAATAAACTTTTTATCTTAACTAATTACATTTTCCATTTAAAATAACTTTTTTCAGTTAATTAATTAAAATAACAGTTAAGCTAAATTCAAAATTTCATATATGTGATTAATTAAAAAAAATTATAGAATTTTTCCCCCAAATATTATATTCATTTTCTTCTTTTTCCTCGTCTTAATCCCAACTACTTGGGGTCTGTCACCCTTATCCTAAATTTCCACTTGATACGATTTCCAATGTCATCTACGCTTACATCAGCTATCCTCATATCGCATTCAATTACATCCCTCCATTGTTTTTTCAATCTACAATTGACACTACACCTCAACTCCCTTATATTGTTCATTCCTTATCCTATCTTCTCTAGTCACTCCACTCATCCATATAAACATTCTCATCTTTGCTACAGATTTACAGACAGCAGCATTCTCTGCTCTAATTTTTTATCAATTTATTATATTTATATAACAATAAGTATAATTTTTTGAATTTTTTCATAAATATATGCATTTTTTTTTTTTTTAATAATTAGTTATAAAGATTAAACAGCGTGTAACCAACACCAAAATGTACAAAAAAAATATTGTTATCATTAATATTTTATTCCTATTCACTTTAACACCAATTCTTAGTTTTCCCTGTCGTCAACGACAATAAAAAATGATTTTAAGAGATTTTAGCTGAAAAAATTAACTTTAAATGAAGTAAACTTTTTTTAAACTAGTTAATTTAAAAAATAATTTCAAGTTATCTTTTAACTTAGTTAAATTTATAATTTAGTAATTTTTATCTATTTATTGACATTGTTCATACTTAACTTAACTTGAGTTAATTATTTCAATTAACTTGCCCATCCTTGATTTTTAAGTATGTTGTAAATATTATTGTTTATTTATTTACTTTGTAAAGTTTGGCTTTTCCCATAGTAAACATAAATAAAATATAACATGGTAAAATTTTGATAACTTTTATGTATAGTTAAAATTTAAATAAAAATAGTAAAATTTATTTTAGAAATGTATATTAATTATTACTTAAAACAATTTTTCAGATCAGAATAATGTACAAACTAAGCGAAAAAAATATAAAAGTCGCCAAAAAAATACACAAAAACGTAAATCTAATGGATTACCTCAATTGAAACAAAGAAGAAAAAATGGCCCCACACCAAGTACTAGGAAAAAGGGTTCCATTACACCAGAAAAAAAAGCAATAGCTGAAGAACGCAAAAAAATGTTGTTAAAACGAAAAGAAATGTTATTAGAAAAAAAGCGAATGGCAGCTATAGATAAGAAGAAAAAGGTTAATCAAGATAAAAAGATATTACATAAAAAGAAGGTATTAAATAAAACTAATTAATTAGTGTTATCAGAGGAATTACGTGAGGGTGTTGGGTATAACTCTTAACAATAAATGAGCCTACTAAATAACTTATGGTATAATCTTAACTTGTTGGACTAGAATATCAATATTGTGTCTAAAGTTAGATACTTATTTTGATAAACCATTATCAAACGTATCTTAATATAAAATTGATATAATTAAGACTTAACACTTAATGCATTTATAGAACTTGTTTGAGCCACTTTCATAACACTCAAATCTCTACAAATGTAGTAATAGTATACTCAATAGTTAAAATAAAAAATGTTTTATTCTGAGACAATAATCCTCTTGTAACCTTCATTTTTGAAATCCTATAATTAAAAATTGTAATATTATGTTAAGTTTCAAGAAAATGAATATGACCATTGATGATATAATATTAAAAATGTCAAAAACAAATTTTGAAACACCAAATTCTATCATAATTCAGAATATTTTTTTCTTCAAATTTTATGTTGCTATAATATAAGCTAATAGTAATAATTATAAAGAGTTATTTAACAAAACCAGTGATTCTTCAGTTTTCCATGTATGGTTTCAATTACTTTTGTGAATTATTAAAAACAAAAATTTGATTGAATTATTTTACAGGTTATTGATTATTCTTCTGATGATGAGCCTAAAATTTTTAAAACTGATAGACCTACGAAACAATATAAATCAAATATTGAACAACCTGTAGAGCAATTAAGAAATTGGATTGATAAATATGAAGAAGCTGTTACTAATCATTATTCTCAAGAACTGAGAGCTCGACTTTCATCAATTAAACCCAATGGGAGCATAGCTGTTGGTGAACTTCGTACTCCAGTTAAAATACCTATAAGCAGGACAAAAATTTCACTCTTGCCTAGTGGAATTAAGGTTAGTTTTAAAATTTTTCATTTCTAAATCAAATTTCAGTATTTTACTGAATAATGTCAACATAATGATTAAAATCTTTATTAAAATATCTTTGCTGTACTATTATTGTAGAGAAAATATAGTAGTTATTCTTAAAAGTTGGTGTATTTATCTTAATATTATTTTTTAATCATTTAAAGTTAGTAAAATGAGTCATTTTTACAGATTAAAAATAAGAAAAGCTAAGCAACTTACTACCTAAAATAAATAACTAATATTTTATTCATTTCAATATACTTATATTTTAATATGCACTTGTGTTGTTTTATATATATCAGTAACATAAGCAGAATTTTAAGAGGGCATTACTAAAAAACAATTTTAATAATGTTTAGGTGTTTTTTTTTAACCTAAAATGTAAGTTTAGTACAGTCAATAAGTGGATATTTAGCATTTAGCCCCCTAGATATGCCACTGGTATCTATTCTCATTGATTTTTTGATAGAGATTTGTTTGATAAAAAATCTTTTTTATTTAGAATTACATTGTCTGGTATGATTGCATGAAATTTACTATCATTAAATTTTTATGTTTGTAACTTTATTTGTATCATGCTTTTTAGATGTTGGTGAGTAGTTCAGTATTGACAAATAATCAGCCTATAATTGAAGTACGGGGAAAATTCACATGGACAGGCTCATTAGCGTATAAAGATCCAATTCCCAACCGAACAGATCCATATGTATTTTTCTACTTGGTACGATTTTCATCTGACTGTGATATTGAAGTTTGTGTTGATTGTCGTACTTATGGAAATGATGCACGTTTTGTGCGTCGTTCGTGTAAACCCAATGCAGAGGTATGTTTAATTTGTGACAATTTTCTTGTTATTTTATACTTTTTAATTTAGTTTAATATAATATATTTATAGAATAAAATTTTCCTTTTTTTCAGTTAAAACATTATGTTGAAAAGGGTTCTATTCATTTGTACATTGTGGCTAATCAATACATTGAAAAAAATAGTGAAATTACCATTAATCATCAAGTACCAGTTCCTGTGAAACGTTGCCATTGTGGGGATCCATCAACTTGTACAGCTTCTATGAATCCTCTACCACCTGCAACTCCACCTTTGTCAGTTGTACCTGAAAGCTCTTCTTCATCACCTCTTATTGATCCTACTGTAAGTCACTCATCAGATGATGATGAACAAAAGCCCCAAAGAACTAAAAGAACAAGACAACAACAAAGTCTTAAAAAATCCAATAAAAAAGTAATAAAAAGATCTATACCTAAATCTAACCCAACTCCTCCTGCATTAAAGAATCGAGAACCCAATGGTCCTGGCCGACCTAAAAGCCCTCTTAAAAAAATAGAAACTAGTCCAGAACCAGATAATAAGTCAAACAATGATAATAAAATGGTGAGAAGACTAAGCGAGATGGTAATATATAAATAATATCAATTTTTTTCTTATTCTTCGTATTAAAAAATTATTTTTAAATTTCAGTCACGTGAAGAAAGAAAAATGGTGGCTATTATGAAAGCATTTGAACGAATGGAAAAAAAAGAAGCTAGGAAACAAGAGGCGAGATCGCATAAAGACGATTCTTCTAACAATTCTCCTCAAAACATTAATAGAAATAGAGTTCGTAAAAGTGTAGTGAAGTAAGTAAAAATATAAATTTATTTGCTAAGTTTGTCTCTTAAAGTGTGATTTCTTTCAGTTTACTATAGAAATTTCAAATTTTATTTTTAAGTAGGGTAAATGTAAAAAAACAAATGGGGTTACTTTATTTTATTAGAATAATTAGCAGATTTTATATTATTTGTAAAATTCTGACCCTTGTATGTGTTGCTCTCATATTAAATGAAAGTTCAAAATAAACATTTATGCATTTATCTGAAAAAAAATTATTTGTAGACATCACCTTATGTTTAAATTATTTTTTTTAACTGACAAAATCTTGTTTTATTCTCTTCTTTCATCCTTTAAACCCACTTGTTTGTGTGATTGTAAAGTTAATCATTATAAGAATTACTGTTAAATTAAATAAATTAAACTTTGTATTATGTCATAAAATTTTTTCGAATTTTTCAATAAAATTATTTGCAGCTATAAAATGTTTAAATTAGTATTACCGTTTTAATACCTCTTAAAAATTTATGATTTTATTGATCTATAATAAATTGCAGAATCATTTAGAATAATATGATAAATTATTATGTGTTTAAGGAGAAAACAAAGACCATCCAAAAATAACCGTTCTAAATCAACTAGAGCAAGTAGGCCTCAGCGTCGAGCAGCAGCTATTGCAAGTCGTCCTTACAATAGTTCATCTGATGAAGATGATAATAACAACGATGATGATAATGAAGATGATGAACGAAAAGGCCGATTAATATCAAGAAAACGAATGCAAAATCGTTGTAAATTTTCTGTACGTTTCCAACATAGGCCGACAACACAACCAACTATTTCACGTTCAATTTTACGGAGATCACCTCATAATAGTCTTTTAAACACGCCCGTGAAAATGGATAGTGAAGAGGCAAGTGGAAGTGAAGGAACTCCTCCTGCACCATTATCCAACACATGCATGCTAGTTGCAGCAGCAGTCGGACCTCTGGCTCCAGGGTTTAAATTTCCAAATACCAAAAAAGTGATTAAAAATCCAATTGCTTATAGAATTTTAGTTAATTTAATTATATATTAATTAATTTCATATATTTTAATAGGATTTTGTAAACTCTTGGGTAAAATCTGAAGGAAATTCTCCTACTGGTAATGAAGATTATAAAGTAGGAGAATCTGGTTGTGCTAAGAAACGATGGTTGCAACAAGCTATCAGTGAACAAGATACTCATGATAAGCATAGTGTGTATTTATAAATTTGTTATTTATTAATTTTTTTTTTTTTTTTAACTATGAAATTGTTAATTTCTAATATTTGTGTTCCATAGATTCTATTGGGCTGTGTAATGGAGACCAACAAGTGGGACCATTGAAAAAAAGACGAATGGCTCGAGAATCAATGTCCGAATGTCAATCTCCTACAGTCCCTGGATCAGGGCACATTAGTTTTGCAGAAGAAGATGTTATTGAAGATGAAGAAGTTGAACAAGCTTCTCGTAATATTGCTTCAATTGATTCTAAACTAGCTATGTTTGAAGTATGATTAATTTTATTATGATCTATGTGTAAATTAAAATCTGAAATTTTAATTTTTTTTAGAATAAAAGTTTACCACTCTTGAGCTTACAAAAAACAAATACTGTTGCCTTGGTTGAGTCATTTTTGGGTGAATTCAAACCTGACGAAGAAAGTTGTAGTTCAGAACCTCAGACTCCCGAAAAACAACTTGGAATTAGATCTCCTGAAAAAGAAAAGTTTATTGAATCTAAATTTAAGCCAAAAGATGTCTCAATTTCGCGATTTCTAAAAAACCCTATACAAATAGAAAATAAAATAATTTCATTGCATGATATTAAATTAGATCAATTGCATGGTACTACTACTTTAACAAATAATTCTATTATTACTACTTCTACTGACTCTATTATATCAAATATTGCACCCGTTGAATCATGTCACGAAGTTGCTAATATTCCAATTCCACCTGAGAAGTGGGAAAATGCCCAGGAGAAACATTCCCCAACACCTCCTCTTCCACCTGTAGAGAATAAACCTCCACCACCACCACCACCACCACCTCCTGTAAAGCGAAAGGTAACTTACACTTTAACAAAAAGTAACTAATATCTAAAATTACAAAAAAAAATGACCATGAGTACTATTTACTTTTTAGCTATCTCTATCGGAATATAGACGACGAAAAGAATCCCAAGCATCTACCACTAAAGAAAAAGAAGCTGAGTCAAGATCTAGTGATACAACTAGGCCTTCACCTTCTGTATCTCCTAATACTTCACTTGCTGCATATGAAGAAATTACTCAGCAAGTAATTGCTAAATCTTTGGAACTAGAATCAAAATTGGCACAAAAGTCAACAGGGCCATCAATCTTTGAAACTAGTAAAGAAGAACCTAAGCAATGGGAAAATTTGAATGATAGATTGCGTAGACAATTTGGTGTCAATATTACGGAAGATTTACCAAAGAGACATCCTAGATTGTCACCGCCTCATGATTTTATCCCACCTTCAATAGAACCTTCACGATGTAAGATTCTTATAAATTCTTTGTTAAAACATTAACTAAGTTTTTTATGACCATTAATGTTTATATTGTACTTACCTGCTATTGTATAAACAAACAATTTTAAATTCATGAATTTTTTTAACGTAGTTTATATATTAAATAAATCATTACCTTAAAATAATTTGTATTTCTTTATAAAATATTTGTGCTTTAAGTCATTAGTTTTGTATAAATTATAAGTATTTATGTTTTTAAATAATCAATATTTCTAATTTGTTTTTATTTTATATTAATTTTGAAAAAAATATTGGAGTAACTTACCGTTAGAAAACCATTACATTAAACGAATTCAGTGTCAAAATATATTATAATTTTTATTTTCTTCCAGATCAATATTATCAACGTTTAGATAATGAGCAGCTTTATCCATGCTCTAAGGAGGATGTAATGTTACCTAAGGCCAATGTCCACGACAACGGTCCTCCCAAACTTTTTAGTCCTCCATCACAAGCATACTATTCAACAATGTTCTTTAGACAACCACCACCTCCACCTCCACCACCTCCCCCACCAACGGTATGATCATTCATAGCATTTAATTATAGATACATTAATACATTTTCTTAATTCTTAATGAATAAGCTTATAAATAGATTATTTTTAAATCAATCAAAATTGACTTATTCGTTTATTTTTTCATAAATATAAAACACCATTATAGTGTTTTTAGTGTAAATATTAAATAGGTTTATTTTTTCCTTCCATTATCTTTTTGTTGAAATTTCGTTGCTTTCAATTGAAAGAATTGAAATAAAACAGTACAATTAAGTTAATTTTATAATTATTATTTATAATTTTATAATAAAAAATTAAAATTATAAAAATTTGTTACATAAAATATTTATGAGATCAGATGCTTTACAAATATGTAATATATTTTAATTATTTAAGACTCTGTTTTTACTTTTTGAATACTATGGATTCAAATTATTGATAAGTCTATGAAGAAATTATAATATACATTTTTCTTTTTTTATGTTTGTATATTAGTTAATTTTTGACTCGGTATGTTATTACAAATAAATTTATTATGTATAATATAAATATTTTTTGAATGAAAGTATATAAATATAAAAATTATAAAATTGATGATAGATATTATATATTATTACTGTAAATTGAATTGTTTAGATTGTAAAGTTTAATATTTTTGTGCAAATTTTAATATTAATAAAAAAGCGTTTTGAAAAATTTTGTTTTTTTTTCTTATTGTGAATTATTTAAAGTAATAATTGATATATTGTATCAGCATCTTCAATCCTACTAATTTAGTGTCATTCATATTACAAGTAATAGAAAGTATTTTTATTGCAAAACTAATATTGTGTATAGCTAATGACAAACAGCTAAACTTTATTGCAATAAATATTAATATTAATTAATTGTATTTAATTTTAAACGTTTTTCATAATAAAATACAAAAATCCAGGATGTACCATGAGCAGTTAATGACGCGAGAGACAAAAATCAATTTTACAAACTAGATTAAGCTATTCATAGTGCCCAGGTGGCAATCATTCCTGTAACCAGTCCACCCTAACAAAAACTATTTATTAATTATGTTTATTGAAAAATACTGATTTTTAAATTTACTATTAAGTAAATAATAAAATATATATATCATAACTTCATTTTAAATAAAATAAGCAATCTGTCTAATTGTAGGGTGCTAGAGTTTACAACACACTTATCAATACTACTGTACATAATTTACATAGTTGATTGTAAATGTTTAAATATTTTACAAAAAAATGTCAACTACAATAATAATTTATTAGTTTCAACAAAAGAAATTTTCATTTTTTATGGTTTATGATAATAACTTGTAATTGAAAATTAAAACCTGTTTTTAGAATTACTAATAATTACCTATTTTATATCTTATGGTAAATACATTTAAAGAAAATGTAAATCTGGAATTATTAATTTTCTCAACTATCTTTAAGATAATATATTATAATATAAGATATTTTAAGATAACCATTTAAGCATTAATAAAAATTAAATTTAAACAACTTAAACTAGTTATCTGCTTCATATTTCATGTATCAAATCATAATTACATTAAAATTCCAAAATTTATAACCATACCTCCAGTACATTGCTTTATTATTTTCGCAAAAATACTTTATAATAAATTTAAAATAAACAGATTAAACCCCTGATGTCGTTTATAGACTATTTATCTAATTTTTCTACGATCTATGACCTAATTGATTTTTTAAAAATTTTTTATGAACAAGTAATTTGAAGGGGTAGTGTGGCACAGTGGACTCTTCAGATGTTACCACGCTTTGAAGTTAAGCTTTGTCTATTGTTGTATGTTGTTGGATTATTTACCACACAATTTCAATAGCAGCAAACATTATGTTCCTTAATACAGAAGACAAGCGGGAAACCACTGTACTTAGTAATTTCCTAGGATACATCACTCCAATTTTTAAAATTAGTTGGTGTTATAATAATATAAAAATATTGACTAATAAGAAATTATATTTAAAATCAAATGAAACATTTAACAATATATCTGGGCAATAATATTTGTTTCACATAGATTTTGGTAATAAAAAAAAATAGTTTAATTATTAGTAAATCAAAAAAGAAATATAACATAAATTCAAGTATAAAAATTGTTTTAAAAAAATAACTATATAATTAAATAATAACAGTGTTATCATTATTCAGAGTTTATGTCAATTGTCTTATTTTGAAAGGTTCAAATTAAAAAAAAGCAAATAATTAATATTAAAAATTGTATTGATAGATTTAAATTAAAGTTAACAATATACATGTATAAATGTTAATGCTAATAAAATGCTCCATAATTTTTTTGATAATTCATATTACATTCAACAAAGTATCAATTTTAAAGAAATATTATGAAAAGATAAGAGTACATCATTTTTTTTACAATTTATGGATGAGTTCCTGTTAACTTTTTAAATAGTCAGTAAAAAAATTATGTACAATAAAAATATTATAAAACGAAGTGGGGACACAGTATACTTGTAGTTAGTTTCACTCTAAACTAAATATATATAATTATTGTATAATATAAAATTTTAGAAACTAATAAGTAGTAATAATAATTTGTTATATCTTAACATTATTTACAGAGTGTATGTGTTGGCAAACACTATTGAATTAAATTAGATACTATCAACTGATGACACAAATTTTGATGGGTTTACATGTCATAAGTTTTAAAGGATAAACCTTTACTTAGTATTCTTAATAAATGTATTATATAAATAAATTTTGACTTAAACTGCCTATCGACTTAAATTAACAAAAATTTATTTCAACAAGTAAATTTGAAATTTTGTTATTAAACAGATTTGCAATAATCAGTACTTATAAATAATTATACAAAGCAGTCCATACCAAACTGGCAAAAAAAATATTAAATCGTTTATAACCATACGATATTAATATTAGTCTTTTTCTCTGTGTTGAGAAATAGTTACGTGGAAGTTGTATTTATTAAAATTATTGCAAATACATTACATAATAACACCAATTATAAAATTGGGCCATGTAATAATATTAACATTTGTTTGGTATAGCCAAAATCAATAATATTATATTTAAAACATTTCCTCTAAATAACATTTTCTTTTTTCTGTAATTTTTAAAAGTAATTGGGAAGACGTAAGAAAATGAGTAAGATATCTGACTATAAATTATACCTTTAAAAAAATTGTTAATAATCTGTACAATATTAAAGTTACATTCAATGAAATTGTCATGGTGGTTAAAATGTGTTCAGCTACCATTTATAAAAATCAATTTGAGTTACAATTCAGATGAATTTTTGAAGCATAATTCATACTCTAAAATAAATATTGATAACATTTTTAATATCAATATGATCTTTAGCATTATATAAAATAATTTTAGGAAATGATAATGTATACTATGTTCATAGGCTCATATATAAATTATACTTGAATTATGTGTTCATGCATAAAATTCTCTGTGTGTTGATTTTAAATACGGATTGGTAGCAGGTGAACGCTTAGTTTCTTCCAAAGGATACGAGCCTTCATCTTTTTTACGCATCCTATAAACAATAAACATAACCACCAAAATTGCACACAGCAATCCCACAACAGCACCTCCAATAACCGCTGAAATGAATTTGAAGAATTATTTTATTATAAATAACTGAAATTAAAAAAAATTATCATAATAATATCAAAAGAATTTAAATTACCTGCAAGGATACCAGGTTGTGCAAAAAATGATGTTGTTCGTTCTGGATGGTTATTAGGACTAATATATACTCCATTACTAGAATGCTCATCAATAGCATTAGATGGTGGTGGTGCCAGAGTACTAGAAGTTGTTGTTTGAGGTACTTCTGGTACATCTACTGGTTCTCCATCCAAATCCTCCATTCTATTTGAGTTCTAATAAAATAAAAAAAATTATTTATTTTATGTGTTTATTTTTAAGTCATTCAGAAATATAATGCTATTAAGATAGTCATTTTTTTTCTTATTCTTCATAAAGAGGATTTCCTTCAAACAGAAATTCATCTTACAATGATTTAGTCTTAATATTAATAATAGTAATATTCAACTGCATTAAGTTATACACATCAAAGATCTTAATTGAATGCATATATATAACTAAACATTATATGGACAGATATTATTTTAATATACATCCTTAGAAGTACATTTAAACTAACACCAATTTGTATTAATTCTTAGATTATCATATATACTAGAATAGACTTAAAAAAATATAAATGTGCCTACTATATCAAAATAATATTTTTTGTGACAAACAAATTGAATGGGTGTGGTTATTTCAAGAAACACATAAAATGTCGATTAAACATCCATAAATACTCTTAAAAGATATTTTTGTTAAAAGATAAATAGATTATGGAATAGACTCAACTTAAAGTGTTAACACTCTGTATAAATAATTCTACTTAAAAATGTATAGTATAAATATGTATAATTAAATAACATTTGTATATACGTGCAATCATAATTAAGTAGATATTTAATTTTCTAAACGAATACATGAGGTACTAAAAAATAGTCTTATAAATAAATAAAATCTCAGATTAGCATTGCAAAATTTATATAAAAATATGCAATTCATCAGGTAGGTTTGAGCAAAAAGTGCAGACTATTCAATTAAAGTTCTTGGTGATTTTGTTGTTACAGACATAACCGAGGTAAAAAAAAGATGTGTAATCAAATTTCTCATAACTTATATCAAACATAAAAATTCCTACATTATGACATACAACACATTGCAACAATAATAACATACCTAACATTGGTTAATATTCACTTTCTATGAATACAAAAAATAAATTCCATAATACTAAATTAGGAATTTAGTGTATAAAATAATTAGAACAATTTACAATTTAAAAAGGTTTTTATTTGTCTCATTGTTTGTAACAATTGACCTGTGTTTCCATACTTTTTTAACACTCTGTATATATACAGAGATGATATATATCACTCGATTACTTATAAAAGAATAATAAATTTGAGAAATTTTTTTTTTGCATTTCTCAAGTATATATAAATCTTAATTTTACTATTGTAAGGTATTTTTTTTATTCATCCCTCATGCATTATAAGCTTATCAACTTTTTTTTAATAGAAACAGATTTTTAACTAGCTAATAAAATATGTAATCAAACAAATGACTGGTCGATAATAACTTTTAGACCAGTATTTGAGAAGTTATTAACATTTTTATACCTAGACAGGAGAAATAGATCAAGAAATGCCTAGGGATTAAAATAACAGCACCCATTTTTGATCTGTAGTCATTACTTAATAATTTCTAAAATACTAGTCCAAAAGTTGTGTTATGGACCAATCATTTTTTAAATTACTTTATTTCTTATTTTAAAAGCTAATTAAATGTCTGTTTAATATTAGCTCATAATAGCTCATAGATCTAGAGAAGGCTTTCAATAAAATAGATTGGAGTATCTTATTCAAGATATTAAGAGAAAAAGGAATTGATTGGAAAGATAGATGGCTCATCTCCAACTTATATAAGGATCAAACAACAAAAATAAATGTAAATGGATCTGTAAAAGAAACAAGAATTAGGAGAGGAGTGAGACAAGGATACCCTTCTAAAAAATAAAGACAGATGATGAAGGTGATTGAATCAAGAAAAATAAAGTTAACATCTTCAAAAGAAAAATAATTGGGAAGAAATCAAGAGGACACCCAAGAATCAATAATTTGAATATATCTTGGAACTCATGAACAGTGTGTTTTTATTTTACTGTAGAATTTGGCATCAAATAGAGAGGAGTGATTTTAATCACAAAGCATTGCCTTTAATAGACAATAATGATGATGACCTAATAGCAGATACAGGATGAATTAAAAAATACTGAATAGTGGATAAACGAGAATTATAATATGTAATTGAAGAAATATAATAATAAAAATTAAGAAGAGCAATAGAGTAAAGAGGGTTCATGATTCAAAGTTTATTTTGTATATATATACATATATACATATACAGATAGGGTATCCCATCAGGTCATATCTTTAATAACTTTTGATATAGAGAATATTTTGTGTTATCTTTTTTTTTTACTTCTATTAAAATTTCAAAACAAAATATTTTTAGCTTTTTTCTTACAAAAAGTTTTATTGGGTCAACATTAACTTAAGATTGAATACTACTTAATTTGTTACAAGTGTTTTAATATTTGGTACGGTATATTAGAATGTAACACAGATGGATATAGCTTGTATGTTTATAATGCATACTTTACCCACACTACATACCTATCCTATATATTAAAATGCTTGTAACTCAATAAGTAATTATTCTAGATATTCAGAATATTTTATAAAAAAATTTCAAAAAAGTGAAAAAAATTATTTTTAATTTATTAAAATAAATAACAAAAAATGTGTTATCATAGTTCAAAAATGTAAAAAAAAACAATGCAGAATATTTATTGGATCAAAAGTTATTAAAGATATGGGACCTAATGGGACACTCGTACACAGTCATGTGCTATGTTATTATCCTAAAAAATTATGATAAAGTATACTTGTCTCTCTAATATTTTATGACTCAATTTTAATCATAAATGATAAAAGTATAACACATACTGTTTTTGATATATGAGTCAGTTACACCATTATTTTATCTAAAATTATTTCAGGTTCTTAGTAAATATAAAATTCATTATTTCCCATGCATATTAAAGTATTACCAATAAAATAAATATCAACTATATTTTGAAACTAAGAGAATAAAAAAGATAATTTTATGTGTTTTGTCAAACATACCTTTTCATCTAACACTTTTGTTTTAACTACAGATTCTTCCTCAATATCTGGTTTTTCAGTTGTTGTAGTGGTAGTTGTAGATGTAGTAGTGGTTGTAGATGTACTTGTTGTAATAGGATTATTCTTACGTGGCGATATTTTTAATCCAACATTATCTGTTTTTTCTTCCTCTTCTTCATCTTCATCTTCTTCCTCCTCTTCATCCTCTTCATCCAAATCAGGTGGATGTTTTGATTTAACTTTATTTATTTGAGCATCTTCATCGTCTGGACCATAACCTGAGCCACTAGACTCCATGTCTTCAACACCTGTACCTTTAGATGAACGACCCATACCACTACCTTCAGCGTCTTGATCTAACATCATATCATCAGCATCCAATTTATCAGTATCACCATCATTATTATCTGTTTCATCATCTATAAATACTTCATCTTTAGAAGCTTTGGTAGATACTGAACTTAATAAAGATCCATTTTTGTTATTATCCGAATACACCTAAAAATAATGATCAATACATTACTATAATATTACGTTGTTTTCAAATAATTAATCATACAATTACTTAAATACAAACACTTAAATTATGTTCAAATATGACATATTTTATATTTCTTTTTTAATATAATTAAAAATAATAATAAACAATGACTAAGATATTAGAATAAATATCTGATGTTTAGTATGATCAAATTAAACTAGGCCAATAAGCAATAATATATATATATATATATATATATAGCAGAAACTAATGGTACAAAAAATGATTATTTTATATAATTGTGATGGTCTGAATATTAATAGTAATTCATTACAATAATGTATTACGAATAGTATATCAAAAGTGTTTTTGTTGTAAGCTTAAATTGAAAATAAAATGTTTTTAAATTTTAAATAAAAGGGTAGTTTAATACCTTATTGTCTTTTAGTAAAACTTTAAAATAAACAATAAATAACAAAACTACTCTACTTCCGATACTTCAAATACGTATTTTTTTATTAAATAATATCAATTATAAATACTATTTATTATAAAAATATTCATTCCACACTTGGTCATAGTATAAATTAATTTCATTTCAATAGTACTACAGAAGGTAAAATTTTTTTTTTTTATCATATTACAGTTATTTTTAATTAAACCATAGAAATAATATTTAAGAATTATAACGATTATATTATTAAATTGGTATTGTTAGTTAATTATTCTAAATCTATTTTACATAGTTACTTTGTTAGAGGTGGTCTACACCTGGATTTATAAAAAAAAATGATTATTATAACAAAGGGTTAAGCTATTAGATCTTTCTAAAATTGTACTATTATAATAATCAGCATTATTTCTTTTTTAACAATGAAAGATGAAAAATTTACTAGAAGTATTATTAAAGTGGATTATTCCTTTGAATACTATACACATTTAAAGACTAGTATTGAAACAAGAAGACATTAATTGCAACATATAATAAGGATGTTGAAACAAAATTCAGTCCAGTTGAACTTAGCATAGGGTCTAAAAACATGCAAAAACAAGTGAAGTAAATCAAGTTTAACTCATCAAACATTTTTTACTAGTTATGCCAATGCACAACAATATAGAATTCTATTGTAAGAACTAGATAATCGGGACACTACTATGAAATTTCGTTTAACTATTGCAGGTAAACACTTACTGTTTGTGTGAAGAATATAGAAAGTAATCCCAGACAAAGGATTGTAGGCTGCATGGTGACAGCAGTGGTGATACAGTTTTTATAGAGATGCACAACTCCCTAGGCTAATGGCTTATTCTATTAACTTCCTGTTGAGGGCGGCGATGGCTATCACCTACGTCGGAACAGTAAACGGCGATGCGATCGTTATGTGGCCGTCGACTACGGTGCGCTTAAGAATTTTCATGGACACGATTTGATGTCCGGCGTTGCTAACGTACACACAACATACGTACACGGCCAAGTTTAAATAAGTTTAAACACCAATTATGATAATATTGTATTTTATTGCAAACGGAAGACGGTACACGGCGCGTGTGCGGACTACAAACAACAAAACGCTGTCCGAACAGCAAAACTATAAACGAAATTCTGCAACGACGTTGATGATGATAATAGCAATAAAAATATTAATATTATTATTATTGGCGACTACCGATTGCTGCTGGTGTTCAGAGGAATGTCAATCTCAATCAATGAACGGAGAGGTGGATTTTTTCCCTCTCGCTCGTACACACTGACGACAGCGGTTCTCTCTCTATCCGTCCGGGTCTCCTCGTTCTATCTCGCTCACTCGCCAGCACACATGTACGCGAGCGGACTACTATCCTATCGAAACAGTGTGGTACACTGCCGAGTGCTTCTATTCGTTTTACACGAGCTGAGTCGGACGATCCAGACGTCGACGTCGGCGGCGCTATGCGCTGACTGTGCTCTGTGCGAGCCCCGCCCACGGCTCAGTAGTGGCGACGGTCGTAAACAGGCACAAGGCTTTCACGTATACCATTGTGTGACCCATATGCGCGTGTCGCCCGTGCGGCGAACCCCTGCAGGTGCTGCTGCCGTCCTGCTAATGGAACATGTGGCCACCAAAAAGGCACAACTACCTGGACGCCGAAGAAAACCAATAAGGCAATAACCATAACATTTTAAAAGCATTAGCACACATGTATTGAATACGAGTTAAAATTTGTCGTCAAAGAACCGGCGTCTGCCAGTTTCTTCAATTGAGTAGGAAAAAATACATTCAATGGGTTGTCCCGTCAAATAGTAATTTATTATGTCATACAGGTTAATACACTGTGTAACGATTCTCTAATTGTTGCACTTGCACGATGCTTGTCACTTTGATAAACGAATATCATTAAGTGACAACATAGGTGTGAAACAATTACACGCTGAAGTGTTTATGCCACTTAATTAGTGTTACTAATAATGCTACAAATGTGTCTGAGTGAATGACTTTATTTTTAACTTGTATCACGAGATGATACAACAACTATTTAGAGGCACCTACATTATCATTACTGTTTCAATTTTTTATCAATTTTCAATTTTAGTTTCTCGAGTTAAATATCTAAGTTTTAGGTAATTACTTTCCACACCGTTGTAAGGAGTGCCATTTTTTGAAAACTAATAAATATCTAATTTAAATCAGCCATTTGTTTAAACAGCTGGGTTTGGACGAATTGCGTTGAGGAACGTTCGATTATATTCGGACCCATCAGCGTCGATTTTAACGAAAATCTAAAATACACCATTGCTTGACATTTTACTAAAAAATATTTATTTGAATTCACAAAAACAAGAATTTATGACTTACAGCCACAACCATTTGCTACTTAAAATAATTTTCTATGTGTGTGATAGTTTTCAATTTAGTGTAGATGTTTCTGTATAACAAAAAAAACAGAGAGTGCAATGCCCTCTCCAAATGGTTACTCTGATTATTTCCTTTGTAAGTGCATGTTAACTTTCAATTTCCGGACGTGACTGTCACAATAATTAGTTAGTGCTTTAGGTGTAGCTTCCTGAAAACTCAATTTCCAACATTGTTACTACGTTCAGTTCATTTGAAATTTGATCAGCAATGTGAAATTATCATTCAAAGTACTATGTATTTTTAAATCTGTTTTCTCTTGATAAATTAATCGATATTAATAATATCATATTATTTCAAAGTAATTAACGTGTCCTATAATCTGCCTTCTTATTACTATTCAACGGTACCAGTAGAGGGTAGAAGATTTTTTTCTAATAGGATAAATACTTTAAAGGCTACATTGCTAAAAAACTCGCTCAATCGCTGACTTATTGAATCGGCTGCTACACGAAAAACTCCAAATATTACTCGTTTACAATAATAATTTTAGTTTAGTTTTTAACCATGCATCGTTAAACATTTTAATTGTACGATTGAGTATTTCAATTTAATAGTGTGTATAAACGTCGAATTCGATCGTTCTTATTTGCTGATAACTTATTATTTATTATCAACTTTATTGATATTAATTAAAAACGATTCCAATGTCTGACCAATTGTTCCAATCTAATATTAATGCACACTTTTCTCTTCAGATCACTGAACCATAAACTATTTATGCGCGGCCAATTTGCTGACGATTAAAGTAATTTGCTGGGTGAAATATTATCTAGTCAAGTTGATATAATTGATAAAACAAAAATTAAAATAAATACCACCATAAAGCGCTTTCTTTTGTTGAATTAAAATTAATAGTTATATTAGATTTTCTATGAACTTTTTGTCTACATTAAGTAATTTAAGGACATATTAAAATGAAGAGTGACTCTCACTTGCAAATTTAACGGAAAAGTCAGCAAATCGTAAAAAAAAGACGATTTATTATAGATATTTTTAGTATACTTCAACAAAAAATATTACAAGTCGACAATTTAGCATTTTTCGCTAATTAATTATTCAACTGTTATATTTATTAAGTCTGATGATATTTACAAAAATAAGAAGTAAGAACAGAAAACATTTTTTTAGTTTGCATTTCAAATTTTATAATTTACAAACATTACTAAAAATAAAGAATTTATAATTTTATTTTTAATGTTAAAAAAACATGTAAGTTTATTTGTAGTTATTTATCGTTTCTTAAATTATTGTCTTTATTAAGCTTGTTATCACATTGATAATTACTTACATTTAGTTTAATAAATACTATTTGAATTATGCAAACAGTTTAAATCATGTTTATTTAAAAACGTCATATTGAAATATGAATATTTCAATAACTCTTATACATGAAGAATTATGAAAATTTAGTTATCTTATCTATTAATTTATTATTTAACTATTGAATAGTCTATGCTTAATAAATTGATGACTAACAATTATTTGGACATTCTAATATTTCTTTAAATAATAAACAACCGTTTATTTAAAACACAGCCTATTTATTTATAAATATAATTATATTCGTTTGAACGTAGTTCGTAATGTCAACAACCGCTATTTTTTTTTACTTAAAAATATTTCAATAAGACATATATACTTAAAATGATGTACTACAAACAACACGAGATTTAAAAAGGTTTGTTCTATTTAAATGTATCATAAATAGAATAATGCAAAAAAAAAAATTGCGCAATTGTTAGTTAGTATCATAAATACTTTAGTTTCCGGGATTAATTAATACCACTCACATGTACAAAAGCAAATATTTAGTTAAAGTAAAATAAAAATTAATAATTTAGTTAAAATATATAATTTTATATTACGGTAAAGAAATAATATTTGTAAAGCAAAAGTTAGATGCACATCAAGCGGAGTCTTTAACTCCCTAAAAATATATGAAATATCTCTTAGAATCCTTTTTTTAGTTAATATTGCATAATCAGACGCATAGTGGATGATTTTTTTCCGGAAAATTACTGGAAAATTTTTTTTTTTTTATAATACAGGGTTATTAGTAACACTTGTTAGGATATAGGTACTTCTAAAAGGACTAGGATATTTCCTGATTCTGGTCGGCCATTATGTGCTTGAGTATAACTAGAATTTTTAAATCTTCGTAATTTGAACCTTATAACTTTTTGAAGCAGAATTTTTTTATTAGAGTAATTAAACCAAACGGGGGGAAAATTTTATATATATTCTTCGCACTTTTTTTGTAATTCTATAGCGTGTTTTTTTTTTCATAGATTCTATTCGCCTTATTTATATAAATGATTAAAATGTAAATATAGTATTAAACCTTGAGAGATAGGTAGAAAATAAATACCGCATTTTATAAATGTGAATTGCATAATAAATATGTGTACTTATTCATGAATTCATAATTACAGTTATAGTTAGATTATAAAAGTAAACATACGTGCAATGTGCCTTGAGTATACTAAATTTTAATTGCTAGTTGTGATCTGAACATCATAAAAAAGAAGACATAACGTTTAAATTATAATTATACTTCATAAGATACTAAATTATTTCATAAATACATATTTTTCATCTTTCCATATGTTATATTGTGAAAGCTCAATTTTTATAAAAGTGATAATAAAGTTTAATAGTAAAAAAATATATTAAAATGACACAATAAATGTACACTCAAGAGGCTAAATAATGAACGCTAGATATAACATATTTTCTATGCGTTACTATTATTCTTAAAAGGCACCAGAGCCGGCGCTATAAATCACAGTTATGAATTAAAAAATATAAAGGGGTTTTTTTTTGTAAAAAATATACTGTTATATTTTTTCCAAGTATCTTAATTTACACTTATTATTCTTAAAATACTATATTTATGAGTTTCGACTTAAAACCAACACTCGAAAAATGTCAGAACCCATAAGATTACTTCTAATTGTTAACTAGTAGTCTACAATTAATAATTTATTATAATCATAATATATGAATACGGACTATAAAATACAATTATATTTATGCACAAGCTTTTGTGCAGTATAATTTTAAGTTGCCTTAATGTAATTTTATTTGATGAATTACTCGCTTATAGCATACACCTAATCGAAGTCGAGTAATTTAAACAATGCGATAATAAACGAAATATTTTGAAGCTTTGATAATATGTAACGATGTTACATATTAAACATGTAATTAATTATTAATCTACTTATTATGATAACCGTTATTGATAAAACAACAGGCAGTTACAATAATTAATAAATACCTTGATATTCACAAAGGATTTTCACATTTTCTATTGTAGCATTGTTATAAAAATAAGGTACACAGTATATTATGTACTGTACATATAATTGTTCCTTTAATATGTTACGGTCACTTTCTTAGTGATTTATATACAAAGTATAATACAAATTAAAATGAAAGTTTTTTTTTACCGGAATGTATAATAAGGGATTATAGGTATAATTAGTTTTTCTATTACGCGAGAATAAAGGTGAACAATTTTAATTTTGAAAAATAACACATAATTATGATTGATAAGAAATTATATTTAAACACACTTTACAGTTAACAAACGAATTATTTTACAATAATTATCAAAAGCTAAACAAATAAAAATTTCTTACAAAGAAAAACAAATATCAAATTAGGGCCACTATCCTTTATTTAACATACTTAAAAATACAATGCTCTAAAATTGAGAATCAAAATTTATAATTTGATAAAAGTAATTCATCACAAAATTTAATTTTATATAGCACAAAGTATTATGTGCTTTCATTTCCATGCTTGTTTCAAAGCTTTTTGTGATGCAAGATTTTTTGTGACATAGGCACTAATCAAAAGCACAGTTGTAACAATAATGATAACCAAGTAATCAAAATCTTCTTTGAGCACATCAAAAGTTTTTGAAGGTGCGACTCTTGTATAAAAGAGATCTATAAAATAGTTTATTCAATAATTTAATTGTATAAATATATAAAAAGAATATTACCTAATCCATGCACAAAAACTAAACAAGTTGATTCCAAACTGCTAGGTGCAGTATAAATGCCATTTACACGCATTAAAGTTTTATTATAATTGATCATTGATTCAGTTGGGGTGGGGAGTTCAGGAATGTATGGAATAGCTCCTTCTTCTTTAGGTTCACCAAGAGGTCTACGGGGATCTAAGAATGCCCAAGGCATTTCTAATAAATGACCAGAAGTTGTAGCCACTAAAAATAGTAATAAATAAATGAAAGTAAATCTTATTTTATGTCGCTTAAATAAAAAATTATATTTACTCAATATATGTTTGCTTGTGATTCCCTTTTCCGTGATAGTTGGCTTCATGGCTTGTAAAAATCCAGGGAATATGTAAGCTTGTTTTTCAACAATTGGTGGAATCAGACTACCACCAACTGATGAGAATTCTAAAAGAAATTTAATGTTTATATTAACTACACATAATAAGATTAATGGCAATTAATTAAGTGTCCAGAGGGTAGTTCTGGACCTGCACTGTTTTCAGGGTTGACTAAAGCCATGAACCACCCAGACAATTGCATAAGGCAACAGATATTTAGAGATAGTAATTTTAATACTGGACATGCCTCTGAAGACCTTAATACCTGTAGAATTTGACATCTGATTGCCGTCATATAATTCATAAGATGCAATTTCGGTACGTCTATTTTTATCATTATAGTATGAACATAAAAGCCAATTCTCTGAGTGTACCAAATGTATTGGATAAGTTGCTCTTTTATGGACTACTGAGTAAACAATAATACCACTAACAGTGTCCAGTAAATGTAGGGTCAAAACACCTTAAAAAAATGTAAAATCGACATCTTTATTTTTTCAACAAATTTAAATAAAAACTACTTACTCTTATGAGTGGTATCAGGAGCTAAAGTTAAAATAGCAACCATATTTGGATTTATATACTTATACAATACACTTCGATCACTCATGACTCTTCCTTGGGAATGTACATGTTCAATTGCCTCTTTTGAACCAATGGCAATTACTTGAGTAGGTTTACTAAACTGTATTTTCCATACTTCATTAGACGTTAGACTCTACAATATTAATTAATTTACAATTAATTAAAAATAGAAAAAGGTCAAGTCATTTTAACAAATACTATTAGTAATCAATAAATTGTATTGAACATGATTAATACAAATGAAAGGTTTCTACAACACATAATAATAGAAATTTTAAAGTTCTTTTATGTTTTAAATTTTAAAAACTACTAACTTTTCCAGATATAGGTACGTTAACATTAAATCCTTGTAATACACCATTTATAGGATTTGCTGTGTATATATACACAGGAGAGGGTTTTGAAGATAATGGATTATTGTCAGGATATAAATGGGCAATATTAGTACTATCAAACAATATAAGGCAACGAATTGATTCTGTATTTAAAACTGAAAGAGGAACTGCTTGCACTACTCTATATGGAAGTTCTTTAACTTTATCTAAAAAAATGTATAAATAAAATTAATATACAAATTAAGAAATAATTTAGTTGTAAAATTATTATACTTCTACAGGTTGGGTTTTACTATTATAATTATTATTCGATTACATACTTTGGGATTCTCCATTAATTGGATTGAATGTGAAAATAACTGTATTTCCAGACTTCTACAAATAATAAAAAAAAAATCAATATTAGTCATTCATTTCTATTTTAAATAAATTACTAAATTATAATGGTGTGAATAAAAAAATAATAGATATAATTAATTAAATTTTATAGTTAAAAAATTGAAATCGTTCAACTTATAATTAAAATTATATTATGTAACTTTGGTTTGATCCAAAAATTTTAGGCATTAAAAAGTAGGGCAGCATAATTTGACTATAAAAAAATTTCAAAACAATTTTGTCTTTTCATTATAAGTACTGATAATAATTATCATTAAATAACAAGCAATTTATGCTAACTTTATTTTTCAACAATAGAGTACACATTGGTGGATATGATAAATGTTTTGAATTTCTTTGTAAATACATTGGTACAATTGGTGCATCACCTAGTGTATTAACATAAAATTCTCCAATATCATTTAACAATACAGACCATAGAATTTCACCATTTAAATTATCAATGCCAAAAACCTAAAAATAGTTATAAAAGATTTATTTTTATTTTTGAACGTGGAGAATTCATTTAGATTAGTTACCTTTCCAGCACTAGTTACTGCAACTATTATTTTGTGTAGGCCAAATTGATCTCTAACAAGATTATTTTTATTTCCTACTGTTTTTGATGGTGAATCTACTAGACCCAAAACTGTTGTAAGAATATTATATATTTGTTGTGACTGGCTATGTAAACGTCGAACAAACATACTAAATGGACTAGCTACAATAATTGAATTGTAAATAATAAAATATTACAAAAATTTAGTTCTAAGTTATTTTCACAAAAAAATTTTAAAAACAAAATTTCTAAATATTTAAAATACTAAATAATTAGAAAATTATAGCAGTTCAAATAATAAAAAATGAAATACTACTAAATCACACAGACAATTCTACAGAAATTTTTCATCACTCATGATCACTCACTTGATACATCATGATCCAAAAATGCTTGTAAAATATATTTATTATCAAATTTTATTATTTTATATATATTTCAATAAATTAAATTAGAATAGAAAATGCTTACAATCTTTGTTTCCAAATTCTTTTTCAATAGCAGCTTCAATGTCAGATACTGGTAAATCAACCATCTCTACACTTACAATATTAGTTAGTGATTCTTCTCTATGCCATTTTATTGAGCCTAAATAAAAAATTTTTTCAATATTTTAGTGTATTATAAAATGTTTAAAAATATTAATAGTTTACCTAAGTAAATATTAAAAATACAAATTTAACAATATACAGGATCATCAGAATTTATGAATCAAAAGATTTTTTTAATAAAGTAACAATATTGTTGAGAATTTTTTTTTTTTTTTAAATACATGTTTTTCTCAATTTATCAATCATAAAGTTCTTTTATATTCAACCCTTATATCTTATGAGGGTGATAACTTTATATTTTTGAATAACAAAATTACATAATTAACCAGCCTATTTAATAGAAAATGATCTAATTAAGAAAATAAATGATCAATAACAACTTTTGTGCTAGTATTTCAGAAGTTATTAATATTTATGTAACTAGGCTGGAGGATTGTCTAATAATAAAAGTAACAGCACCCTCACTTCACCTCTTATCTATAATTTATATTGTTAAATGGCTGGTTAATTATGCATTTTTGTTATTCAAAAATATAAAGTTAACAACCTCATAAGATATAAGGGATGAATATAAAAGAACTTTATGATTGATAAGTTGAGAAAAACATATATCTAAAAGTAACAAAAAAAGTTATTAATTTTTATTTTATTTCATTGAAAAATCTACTGTTTCATCATATTCTGATGTCTTTGTATATGTAATTTTTAATTTAAAACAAAAAAAATACTCAATAATGAAAAAAAGGAAAGAAATACTATACAAATATTTATGAACAATTATTTCTTTATTTAATTACCTGGAAGTTTTAATAGCATTAATGTTTGATCATCTGTAGTGATTAAAAGAACACAATTAACAGTATTAGCTTTACTTCGGCCACAGAAAGCTGATGAAATACTTGGGTTAACAATTTTTAGTAAATTAATTGATTCCTTTGAAGATAAACTTTCAATTAAAGTTGAATCTTCTAAAATTGCTCCTTCTGTTACAATTGTATTCTATAAAAATTTAACTAAATAAGTAATTTAATATAATATTATAGCTAGTTTTTATTTAGTACTAAATAAATTTTTTTTTTTTAATTATTTAGTATAAACATATTTAAAATACATTATTTGTATTTATAAATAATATATTGCAAATAGTATTTAATGCATGATATTTTTAATATTATTATTTATACATAATTATTATATTTATCTTAACGTCTTATTTGAAAAGCAATGCTTTTAAGGCGTTAAAGCATTACTAAAAGAACAATGATATCAAAACTCAGTACTTATGTACTGAGGCACGACATGTTTCTGAATCAACTAAGTAGGCCACCCTTAATTCAATATATATATATATTGTTGCAATTGAAGAATTTGCTACAAAAGATTTTTAAAGGTTTCTTATTTGTAAGATAGGTTTTTTTTTAAATTACTTAACAAATAAAGTATGTAAATGATTTTTTTAATAAATTAATGATTTATTTTTTTAAACATTACCCCTTTTTAGCAAACTTTTCAACTATACTTTTTTCAAAAAAAAATAATAATAACATAAAGCTTACTTGAGCAGGAGATGAAACTTGAAGTAAAATATGTCTATCAGCCATATAGGTGTAAATAAAAGGTGAAGCACCTCTGGATAAAGTTTGAGTATAAGCTTTGTTATCTTTGATAAATACAATTTTTTTAATATTATTATTTTTAATAATAAATGCTGGTATTGGACTACCAGGTATTGCTTTTATATTTTCACTGTGTTCATTAACAATTAACTGATCTTTAGTAGCTTTAGTCAAAGTTACAATACTTAATTCCCCTGATACACTCAGACAAGCTAAACTTCCAGTTGATAATGCACATCTAAAATAAATCCATTATAATTGCATTATAAATAGTTTTATTGAATAGATTTAATTAGATATTATACCTATCATATCCAGTAAACCAATGAACAGGATATGTATATGTACTTTTTCCTTTGGTTCCAGTTTCTAAATAGTAAGTATCTACACTAATTATATTATCAGATGTATAGACTTTATGAAGTAGTCCATTGAAAACAAACCAATACAACACATTTTCAGCTTCAATGCTCCATTCAAGGTTCAAATGCCCATCCTTAACATCCCAACCCCGTACTTTAATTATGTTTGTACCACTGACGGTGATAATTTTTGACTTTGTTGGATGTAAAAGTTGTATATTTCCATCTGGGCCTTTTTCTAAAATTTGTCGCCACACAATATCCCCTAAAAAAAATCTTACTGCAAAAACTGAGTTCAATAGAATATAATTGCAATTATTACCAGTATCTATAGTCATAGAAGCAACAACATTACTTTTAGTGGCTACATAAACACGTTTTGTTGTTGCATCAGTATCAATTGTAGAAAATTTTATTTCTCCAACATAGCTTTGTCTCCTATACAAATATACATATTCACAAAAATTAAAAAACAAAGTGAGATTTTAGTATACCAGTCAAATTTTCCCACTTGATCTTCATAAAGGCCATTAGCAACGTATAAAAATAAAAATAAAATATGAACACTTAAGGGTTTTATCACCATCATGCTTTATAAAAAATGTCTTCAATTTTTAATTAAACGGTTTGAACATAATAGTTATTTTAAATAAATATGTGTATATATATATATATATAATATACTTTATTAGTATATTAAGATGGACTAAACTATAGTTAACAATAAATATGACCCGTTGGAGCTATATAAAATAAGTTTGTAGTAATAATTTGTAATTTTGCAATAATGAAAAGCCGATTTACGCTTGGTTTATCTACCGATAATGTTAAAAATGTTACCCAGATTGATAACAAATTGTACACCAAAGAGAATAATTGTATTAAAATTTATATTAGAGGTTATGTATTGAAACCCGTGTTTTAAAAAACTTAACATTTATAAACATTCATTATCAGTATTTGGTGCAACGTGCAAATTTAAAAATTTATTCAATTTATAAAAATTTAATAATGCCATTTAAAGTTTAATAAATATGACATCCTCTGAAATATTAGAGGTAGCTATAGTATCTGATGGCACTACAGGTGCCTCAGTATGGGATTTTACCAATGGAACAATGCTTAAAACATACAGACATACTGCTTCTATAGGTCAAAATGGATTGAGTTTATTAGGGACAGATTACCTTTTAGCTGCAGACAAAGGACCATTAATACATACCTGGCCTATTAATAGTCAAGAAAAAACACATCAAGTCCGTATGTTGTGTGCAGGAAAAATAAATGCTTTGGCAACTAGTCCTGATGGTCTTTATATTGCTGTTGCCATTGCTGAAAAACTTCAAGTTTGGATGGTGAGTTATGATTTTTTGCTGTTTATATATTTAGAATTACTACATATATTCTTTTTTAGGCATGTTCTGGTAAAATGTTATCAACTGTATGTCAACATTTTCAACCTATTACTATTATTAAATGGTCGCCAGATGGATCTTATTTAGTTACCGGTTTGTATTCTCGTTAAATGTATTTATTATAGGTTAATCTTGAATTTTTTGCATCATTTCAAAAGGTGGTGAGGATGGTTTAGTATGTGTTTGGGAATTAGGAAGATTAATTAGTATTTCTCAATCTTGCATGCCACAAGTCTTTCATTTGGGTGATCAAACAGATCAATCTGCACCTAAATTCACTTATTCTGATCATTCTGTACGAATTACTGGAATTTATATTGGTAATTCTTCTAGATGTATAAGATTGTTTACAACATCAGTTGATAAAACATGTAAAGTAAGAAATCAACCTTTTTTAAATGTAAACATATAATAATTAATAATTTTTTTCAGATTTACGATCTATCCATAGGTATAATGTTACTTTCAATAGCATTTGATACTGTTCCATCGAGTCTGACAGTAGATTCTGTTGAAACATCTGTATATATTGGTACAAATACTGGCCCTATTCGTTCATTTGATCTAACTTCTCCTCCAAGAACTCGAGAATGTTATTTATCCGATAAAGAATGTGGAATAAAATTTATTGGGCATTCAAAAGCTGTGTGTGCATTGAGTGTATCTTTGTTTTGTGATTTGTTAGTGTCAGGTTCAACAGATTGTACTGTCAGAACATGGCATATAGCAAGTCGCCAATGTTTACGTACAATTCAATTTAAAGGGCCAATTATTAATATGTTCTTAGTTTTAACACCTCGACAATTAACTGCTAATGAGTTAGATCCTAATGTTATTTTAAGAAGTTTTAAAAAAAGTGACGAAGAAGAGAAAAATAGTAACAATATTGAAGTGTATTGTAAAAATGATTTGTATGATGAAGATGATGAAATGCCAAATATTAAAGTTGACTCTACTTTGCGAGAAGAGCTAAATAAATTAACAGCAATAAATGCTAAATTATATGAATTTGCTCTTAATTCAATTTTAAATAATGAAGAAAATAAAATTAGTGAGGTAAATAGTTTGAATTTTTTTACAAATACCATTAAACCTTAATAGTAATAATAATATGTGATTTTTAGGATATTGATTTAAATAGTTTTTCACCAGTTGGTCTAGGAGATTCAAATGAGCAAAATGATAATCACATAGATCCAAATGAAGATGATTTAGTGGAATCAGTAGAATCACCTCCTAAAAAGAAAAGAGCTAGAAGAAAAAACAAAAAAAACAAAGATAACATTACTGTGTATAAATATTCATAGAGTAAATTACTTGATTGTTTGTTAAAAAGTAAATAAATGATTTTGAATAAAATTTTTTTATTTTAAAAATTAAAAAATTACAGTTTCCAAATAAAAGGAAAAACTTAACATTAGTTAATTTAATAGAGTATAAATTGAAAAATTTAACATAATTATAGTAGTTTGATATTTACAATTATGGTGTTACAGTAAAATACACACATTCATAAAAAAATGAATAATAATAAATTATTTTTAAATAATGACATAATCATTTTTAATTAATTTTTGTAAAAAAAAAATAGAATGATTCTTGTTATTTGAATAAAATTAATTAAATTGTTGTAAATAGACAAATTAAAATTTATAAACAATTGCGATTATAAACTGTAATAAATAGTAACTAATGAAATATAAATAATAAAATGTTTGCTTTATAACACGCATGTAAAATTTATAAAAATTTTCTAAATTAGATTATTTAATAATCTGACTATATTAAACATTTGAAAATGATAGAATAATTTGAGTTGATACTCTTATTTATTATTTACCAGTGTCACAAAGTATCAACTACACCTGGTCGATACTTATCTAAGTTCCATCCTCTAAAATACTTTCTGAGGCACTCATTGAAATAACGTTCCATAAAGTCCATCATTAGTTTACATTTAACATCATTAGACTGCTGGCGTTAAAAAAAATATTTAAAACAAAAATTATAAAGAAATAATATATTTTTCATTAATCTAAAAACTTAGGTGATCAACCAACCAAGTTCTGCGTCTAATACAATTAATGAATTAAATTTATCAAATAAGAATTTTTTATAAATTTGTGTTTGAAGTACCTGAGAAATATGGCGAAATGTACTGAATACCAGACGAAAGTCTCTAACAACAGCTTGGACGTTTTCGTATTTTTTATTGATCATTTTACAACGAATAGGCTCGAACAGTTGTATTCTTACAACGTTTTGATAAGTCGTTTCCTTAAAATATTATACTTTTACGTTATATTATCATAACAACGATAATTATTGAATATGTAATTAATTCTATTTCATTTCTACACGTTTAAATACATAAAAATAAATTTTTGTTAATTTTAATTAGGCAAGCATCACAAAATTGATAAAAATTAATCATTATTTATAGAATCGATATGCAAAGTTAAAAGACTGTTTTATTTTTTTAAAAGAGAAAAAACTTCTGAAATACTTATTTAATAAACAATTCATTAATAGTCTTGCCTCATTAAAAAAAAAAAAAAAAATTGTTTTTACCAAAAATGAAATTCTGGATGTACTCGTTTAAAAAATTACTCACAAATAGTTCCGGTTCTCTATGGAATTCATCTTTAGGAATATCTTGCATTTCCCTTATCATTTTTTGAAATTTATACCGGACCTTTTTATCGACTTCTCTGGCCAAAAAGTTCCACATGCGATCGGTATCATCCGGCAACGGACCGCAAATACTATCTCGATCTGACATACGTTCAAACGTTGGACGTAAGCTGACCAAACCCTCTTCGCTTTCGTTTGACGTGTTGCTACTGTCCGTCGACCGAGTAGCTATCATGGCGTTATTGACCAATTGTTTGGCGTCTTTTTGCGCTTCAAGCCACTTTTTCTCGTCATCTTCTTTGACTTCGATGAGTTTAGCTTCGGGTTTGGGCTGTGGATTTGCCACTGCTGCGAATTGAGCGGACGGAAACGGTCCATTATGTACGGGTTGGTACGCTGGTTTTTGATAGGTATTGGGCCACGAATTTGGCGGCTGCTGTTGCATGTACTGACAGTATTGCGGTTGGTTGACACGAACTTGATTGGCGTACTGTTGGTAAGGTGCCGGCTGATACGGCGGCCGATATTGCATTTGACTGTACGGCGGCCTGTTCATTTGCAACAGAGGTGGTGGCGGAGGTGCTGGATTTGGCGTGGCTTGAAATTGACTGGGATAACCATAACCGTTTATATAATTCTGATTGTTGCTGAAACCATTGTAGTTCATGTATTGTTGGTTGGACGCGTTGAAATCAACGGTAGTAGGAGGTAAAGTCGGAGGGAAAGTGGTCGACTGTTGAGATGCAGACAGCACAAGTGGAATCATTGGATTATGAATATTGTTGTGTCCGGTACTGTTTTCAGTCTTGTCGACAGGAATAATTTTCTTCAGCTGGGTAATGGTAGACAACGCCTTGTTCAGCATACGGTCTCCACTCTTGCCTTTTACTTTTAATGTGCTATTTAAAGGGTCTTTAGCACGACAGTGTACGTTTATGTCGTCGATCAACTGTTCCATAATCTTGTAAGAGTATTTCCACCAGTGCTTGTCCACTTTTGCATTCATCGCGAACATGTCGATCATAGTGATACTGAAATTTATGAATACAGCCACCAGCGTGTGAACATTTCCCTTGTCTACACGTCCTGTATCCATGGACGCCAATAACTGCTTGACGATATTGTTGGAATCAACAGTTTGCACCCACATAGGTAGATCGCGATTTACGTCCAAGGCGTCATCCACCGCCTTACAACCCATCCATAGGAGTCGCTTGGTTTCTTCAAAACAATTAGATATTGAATTGTTTTCTAAATCAAACAGCAACGATGACGGTGATCGACTTAGAGACGGTTTGGAAGACACGGATGATGCGCTGAAATTGACAAAAAAATACATTTAATTACAATACAAAGGTCTTATTGAACGAAATCATCAGCAATGTTATGAAAGACTCTTGTAGATTTCGGTTGTGGGATAGTAACATCAATTACTGTGCTGTTCTCTTGCTCGGCAATCGGATCGAGCTGAAGTACCGCTGTACATTAGACGTCATATAAAAAACATATTTTATGATTATAAGTACTAACATAAAAAAAAAAAAATCATTAATGCACGGAAAAGTATTATTTTTATCACTCGTAATATATATATATATATATTTTAGTTCCAAAAAGTAAATTAATAGGAAATTTCGAAAACGTTTCTGGTTTTTATTATTAATTATCATTTCAATATTGTCGTTTACTATCAAAAGATAATTACTAAAATCATACCTGCTTATATTCTTATAACTCTTGTGACTGCCCGTAGGCGGGACGTTGTTGTTCTTGTATGACACTGGACGGTTAGCCCGACACTTAATGGATTTTTTGGGTTTTTTACTATTGGTTGCACATTGCATCAATTTTATATAACCATTTAATGAACAATAATCAGATCTGTTTTTGCCGGTTAACTCATCTTCTGGATTCGATAACATCAGTCGATTGTAAATGTTCATCATAAATTCAAGTCTAGCTCTCATGTCGGATGAAACAACATTCATGTTGAATTTTGTCATAACTAAACGTTCAGGAAAACGGTTTGATATTCCTTATAATTAAAAGATAAAAGATAATTGTAAGTTAAAATAATACTTATGATTAAAAGTTTAATTAATTGTTTCGTAATTTTACATAAGATATTATTTGTTAACAAATGAATACGAAAACGTTAATAAATAGTTTTAATTATAAATAAGACATAAAATGTATAATGCTTAGCGTTTCATTATACGCGTTATTAAGTTTTTTTCGAGATAATATATTGTATTAAAAGGCTAAACAGTAACATATGATCGTCATAGTATTGGTGCCTACAGATAAGGATTTTATTTTGACATTAACGTAGACATAACAATTATAAACATTGCCTTCCTGTGAAAATGATACACATGGAATTTCTATATAAAATTATTACTTACAAATGGTGGAGATATTATTTGATGAGCCGTCAATCTTGTAGATTAATTTAAATAATAATGTATGTTGATGGGTCCGTGACAGCGAGAGAAATGAAAAAGACAAATCCACGGATGTGTGACACCTGATCGTCTGGTGAGGATGATGCCCTTTAAATTCTACAAGTGGTTTATTGTGTTCAATGAAAAAACAATCGATGAATCTCAAAGACGTTTTAAAATATCATTCTCAACCAAAACAAAACGAAAAACACTGATCAAGTGTTGTCTTTACTCCTTAGACAAGAGATTTAAAAAATTGTGAATTTCGTATCACTTAATGGTAGTAATGGTCAACATTAACCAAACATTTTACTTTATTTGATTCAATTTTGTTTTTTTTATTTATTTTGAGTTATTATTCTAAGAAATACCATTAAAAAAGTAATAATCTAATTACACAAATTTGTTTGTAATCAGGGGCGATTTGAAAAATACCTTTTTCATAGGGGTCTGTGGGGAGTGTCACAACCCCCAAACGTTTATTCAAGTCATTCGTCGTTGGTATTTTCAGAATATTTGTGTACTCTTTTACTTATTGATATAATTTAGTTGACAAATTTATTACCAATAGCTCGTAAATCTTACTCCACAACCCCTAAAAATTATCTTTAGGATCGCCCCCCTTTGTAATTATTATTTGAGCTGCAACTTTAAAGTTAATTTCAATAAATATTTATACATCTTATTTATGCAAATGAAATAAATTATAAGGTTTTCAATTTTAAATTAAAATTAATATACAAATTAAATGTTTGTGTTGGTACATACGATTTTCATTATATATATATATATATATATATATATATTTTTTTTTTTATCATCTATATCGTTGGCCATCGGCCGCTTTTGTGTTCCTTAAGTAGTAATCGTTGCACTATGCGTAATAAAAATAAAAACCAATTGTGACAAAAGTTAATTAGCATTAAATTAATTAATTATTCAATTTACATAACCACCCTAATCATATGATAAAACAGTAAAAAAATATTGTTACAGTATACAATAATGTTAAGATCTGCCCATTTGTATATAAATCGATAATTTCGATTATATTATCAACTGCAAGGAAATATAAAAATTTGATTTGAAAAAAATATTACCAGTTTATAGTCAACAAATATTTGTATTCGTTAAAAAAAATGGTTAAATTACTTTATATTTTTTTAGTTGATCGTAAAAAGTTCCAAGAAATTTTTTCTAAAATATCATTTTTTTCTAGGTATCCATTTTTATATTAGAAAGTGAATGAAAAAAAGTGCCGTATTTTATTTTATTCAACTTTATTATTTTGCGTTAACAGCAATTAAGTAGTATTGAATATTAAAGAGTGGCATGGATCATTGATTTTTTATGCACACCAGGTGTTCCGAGTATTAAAGTAGAATATGAGGAAATTTATAACTATAATGACTTAAAATAATAATTATTATTAGTTATTTATAAATTAAACGGTAGATATTCTCTCCTCTACACTACCAAATATGCTGTACAAATTAGTGCCAGGAGTTAGTTATTAATTTCAGGTAGTAATTCCGAAACATTTTGTTGTTATGTAAAAACTACTTAAACAGTAAGTAGATCAATTTTTTTTTGTTGTGAATACAAAGAATTAATTTGTCCCAGTCCCCTCAGTTGCATAATTATGTCAAGTAAAAAATTTACTTGATCGCTATTTTATTACCGTTCAATTGCATTTAGTGGGGACGTTTGTAATTGTGTGTATTTGGATTGAAAACGTTCACAGGATAAACACAATAATAATGATGATAATAAAAGCGCAAAGTAAACGCTATACATAATATATATTTATATACGCGCGTATTTTACACGGTTGCGGTGGGGGTGGACGACTCATGGTGGCGGCAGCGTTGACGGCCAATTGGCCTAATTGGTTTTCCGGATGCGCCGCATTTAACGCCGCAAAACGCCATCGCGAGATCACGGCAACATTACTGTGGCCGGTCTTTGCGCTCTCGTCCCATACAGATTTGCAGCCGTCTCGGTGTCTCCGTGTTGTGCCAGTGCAAATGCTACACGCCACCGTCACGATGTTTACGTCCACCGTCGTCAGCTGGTGTTTCGTGGCGCTGATCACCATCATGTTCAACGTTCATAATGGTAAGTGCATGGGTGCAGGCCTCTGGTACTGCAAGTGACCGCCATACGGGGACAGTAGTAATGTGCGCGCACCAGTTTGAAACACCACCTAAACTTTTAAATGTTGGACCTCAATGGGCATTAGCAAAACTGTCGAAAAAGTGTTATTTTTAAATAGGCCACAATATGGCCACCAGCCAACACAACTTAGGTTCCTGTAGTTCGTGTACTGTAAAATTGGCGTCTTGCAAAATGAACATCGTAAACGTATAGTTTTTTTTTGTTTAAAGGTAAAATTGTAACATTTTAGGAAAACTGTAAAAAAAACATTGAGAATGTAACTTATAAAGCAGCGCTAATTGCGAAGTAAAAGATCTCAACTAATGTTATTATAATAAATATGATAGTCTCATAAATAATTAAATAACGAAAAGTTTGCTAGGGTCAAAACAGATATGTGCTTTCAAGACTCCATAGCTGGAAAATTGTAAGAAATTTCGTTGGAGAAAAACAATCAAATATTTAAAAAATAGATATATTTTCTGCTATAAATTGCCTTAAATAGCCTTTAGTCATTATAAGCTTTCGCAACTCTTTATTGTTTAGGACTGCAATGTTAAGAGTCTCTCGATAGTGTTTCTTATTTCCCTATACGCATTTTTTTATATACATTTATAATACTAGCTTTTAATTTTATATTGAAAGTAGTGTTATAGATTTGAGTAATTTGATTATTTGATCAATTTCCCCATCATCGTGATAAACTAACATTAAAATTGAAAATGCCTTAAAAAATATTATTTCTAATTTTTAATAAACGTCTGAAATATCGTATTAGCGTGTATCGTAAACCTTATACGACGATTGTCTGTTAATTTCTTACTTAAACTTTTTACAACATTATATCTACTGATATTAAAATCCTAAACGCGTAAAAACTATAACAATTTTTTTCAATAATGTTCAAGCTATGTAAGCATAGATGCAGTTGAAATGAAATTTCTGGCGATACTAAACAAATTTTTCTACACGGGTCAGGTTTCTGATATTATTTCAAAATATAACTTATGATTTCATACAGTTTTACATACAAAATGATAGGTCCGGTTTCAAAAACACATTTTTCTATCTATAATTTGATATTCGGCCAACGCCCAAAGTATTTTTTGGTAAATGATCAATTTTCTAACCTAAGCGTAGTTCCATTCAGTACACATTCCATAAATATTTATAAAATCTCAAATGTTTAAAATACTTATAAATTTTAAAGAAATAAATGAAAAATAATTATTAATCAATGTAAACAATTTCCAAACTATTCTGGTTTATTGGCATATATTTAATTAGAAAATATTGTTTGAGGTGAGAGAAAAGGGCATTTTATTTATAAAACAATTTAATTTATATTTAAAAATTAGATAACAAATTTTGAAGTTGCTTTTAATTGAATTTAAATATTTAATAAAGACGAAAACAATGTTGTATTTCATTTTTTTATTTAGTCTTAATACATTTTTTGAAAACAAATAATTATTTTGACAAAGGGAACGATAACGAAGCACTTTATGTACTTTGTGTCAAACATTTTATGTGATTCGAAAAAATATTTCCAGAAGTGAACTTGAATTGCACACTGCTTTGTGTTTCATCTCGAATAGTTTATTTTCCATTGTGAAAGATATATTGAAATTTAACTCTTGAAACGGTACTAAATAAACGATTGAAATTATTTTTACTTATAATCATTCAGTTAGTTATTAATTAATTTTATAGTTATATTTTACGACAGGGTGACATTTGATAAATTTCAATTATACTAACAAGTGTTTGGTGAATATTTATGGTTTATTTTTGTTCACAGTGGAAAGCATCAAGTGCTATGTGTGTAATACCCACAACGATACGAATTGCGCTAAAGAAATACTTCCTGACAGTTTTAAAGTTGATTGTTATTCATTACCTATAGAAGAAAATCAGTTAAAAAATTATACTATGTGCAGAAAATCTATACAATCGATTGAACATCGGGTGAACGGATGTAAGTTAAATAATCTTACAATAAAAAAATTAATTAATAAGTTTTACTATATAAATGTTATAATGGTAACACTAGTAAAATCCTATAGTAAAAATTTAAATTTTTACTTGAAACTTTACTTTTTTTTATTAAATGACATCTCGCTTGGAACTTTTATTTTAAATCTAGTTAAAAGAAATTATAGGATTTTGATTACACGCCAAAAATATTAATTTTACAATAAAATCACATTTATTTTAACCATATGAAAATATTTCTGTGTAAGTCATATATTATTAAATAACAAGTTGTGTATCAAGTTAACGATGAGCTTTGTGTAATTACTTAAATAAAATACCAAAATAATATTACTAAAAATTTATTTTATACTTAAATAATTATAATATTGATCAATCATTTTCATGATATAGTTTGGTTTAGTATAAAAAACGTGTATAACTCAATTATAAACGCTTTCGAAATGAATTGGTATACATTCAGAAATTTTTAAAAGTAAATCATGCATACAATCTTTTGCTTAACACTTTAAAATAAAGATTAAATCAAGTTAACGAAAAAATTAGTTAATACTTGTTGTTAAATAGATGCTGCATTCATATGCTCATTTTGAGCTGTTTAAAACTAATAGTTCTATTTTAGGAATTATTTTTGATTATAATTTAGACAATCTATAATAATAATTAGAATTAAAATTATTAGTTTTATAACAGTTATATCTGAACAAAAGTTTTAAACTATATAAATTGATATGAAATGAAAAAATTGACTTGAAAGTTAAAATAAATACTCGTAACTAATATTTCAAAATGTTTGACATTAAAAAAAATATTATTAAAAAATAACCAAAATCCTAAAAGGTAAAAACGTTTATGTTTACTATTTGTGTAATGATGTTAATTAAAATATGTAAAACGAATAAGTACATTGAATTTGAACTTGTAAACCGTGAAGCTTTCCAGTCACGTGCTAGTGGTGTCCAAAATGTACACTTGTTACCAACATAAATTTTTTTTTACAGTGAAGGCGGATAAAAATCGTATCATCAGAACATGTGCTTGGGATGACTCAATGTATAAGAATAAATGTTACCACAGATCAGGATTCGGAGGAAAGTCAGACGTGTGCAGTTGTTCGGTAGATTACTGTAACTTGGCGGAGAAAAAATCGGTTACTGTCTATGTTATGGTCACGATAGTTTCGTTGGCTATTTTTATCACGTAGAATATGTTTTTCACTCATTTCATAGTGTTGTATTAAACTACCGATTTTTATTTTATGTAGTGTATTGATTTAAAAATAAACTAATGCGTTTTATAGGACTACTTAAAATATTCTACACAAAATAATAAGTTGAATGACCTTTTTTTTGTTTTTTTTTTTGTGCTGTTAAAAAGATTTTGTTTTATGATGTATATTTTTTTTTTTGTACCATTAAACACTTTTAGATAACGTTTTTGTGTAACAATTTATAGTATAGCACCTACAAAAAAGATTCATTAACTGTATCATTTTCCATTCCAATTCTAAAATTTCATTACATACTTTTCAAGTTAATTAGTCTGCAAAATATCTTTAAATTGTGTTTGGAACATATTTATAGTTTTCATGTTTGATGTATTTATATGAAATTGTGCGATGAATGTTTTAGCGAGAAGGCAAATAAATGGAAAAGCCTGTATGGTTTTCATGTTAGAAGGTTTAACCACGCCCCAAAAACCAATTACTTAAAAGTTGATTAAAAAATTGTTCGTATTGTTTAAAAAAATGTTAAAATATACCACGACATTTAAATTACGTGAAAATTAGTATTTTTAATAGAAATTTAAAGCAATATACATATGTATATAATATTATTGTAACATTATTTGTTATAATATCATAATTAAAAAGAAATAAGAAATGTCATCAGGGATATCTTAGCGACAAAAATATATTGTTGCGGTAATTTTTAAATAGGCTTATAAAAGATAAAATTATATATTGTGGTATAACATGATGGGATACTGGATTTCCTCCAAATCGTGGTCGTAAACCGTCTCCTAGAGTATATATGTCATGTCAACTCTAATCGTGGGATTTCCGTAACTTTCATCATCTGGGAACTATAAAGCCGCGAGGCTTTATTGACAAATTAGTCTAGTGTTCCGGTATGGTCTAATAATCCAGTTTCTACAAGTTACAGTGTCACCATTAATTTAGATATGTATAAATGTTTATTAAAATTATATCTGTAAAAATTTATTTGATAATTGTTTGTGTTATACTTATTTGAAATATTAATTTTATATCTAATAAGTCAAGTAAGTGTTGTTATTTATTTCGACTATCTGTGTTTACGGCTTCAACCAGAAGCAATAATGACTAGGGTTCTCAGGACTAAGCCCAAGAACAAATAAGAATTACTTACGAATCAAATATTTGGTCCGTAATAATATCACTTACTTAATTGAAAAAAATTATACTTATTGCTATTACATAGTAAGTGTATACACGCAATTATTTTTTTTCAAATACCATTTAATAGTTTTTAATATCGATAATCTGAAGCACTTGCCCTTGGAGTTTATTTAATTAGATAAATGCTGATTTGTACTCAACATAAACATATGTTGACTAGGTCATTAAAATAAGTGCTAATGATATAAATAAAAATCTTTTAATATTAATCATTATATTTAGTTCATTAGCTCTATTGCTATAAGACATGCGTCGGGTTCAATATTTTTATTTTTGTTACGTCGCCATTACATATGTGCTATTAATGTTTACACGCAATTGCATAAATATCAAAGTAGGTAATTTTATGTCTATTTTTATAGCAAGATATGGTATTGAAAAGTTCCTTATGCTCAGTAAATTGGTTGGTTAAAATCTAACTAGGTAACAACATTAGCAGGACGATTCTCGTAAACCATTAAGCATCATGTACTTAAATAATTCTATTCGATTAGTACAATAAAACTCATGTATTTTGTCAAAATTTACAAATAATAATAACTATTATTAGCAATTATTACATATAAACATAGACTATGTCATAACTTGTTCGTTGATTCTATTTCTGTATTTAAGAGATTAATTATAACAATAAATTAGTCTGAAATTTATATTTTATAATATGATGGCAGACATAATAAAGGAATTAATTTATATAAATATCAACATATAAGTTAGGGCGGATCCTAAAAATGGATTTTTTTTTAAATTTTATCACTGATAAATCCTAAATTTTTTTAGTGCTTATAAAAACGAATTATATACCATTTGAGGTTAATATGACAAAGTTAATACAGCCTTCGTAGTTAGTTAGTTGAACTTTTCATTATAAATATTCATGTACAATTATAATCCACTTGCAAATTTGAACTAATTTTGACACTCATATCAAACTTGTCCTTAGATTTTTTTAGCTCTTAATTTTTGAGTTTATGGACTGAAATTAAATTAAATATATTGAAATGGGGCTTATGTTTAAGCTATCTCCCCATAAATTATCTATTCATCTGTATAAAACCTTAAATTTGTAGAAGGTCGCCTAAAATCGATTATGCACTCCAGTAATTATTTTTTAAACTAGTAAACTAAAACTAAAAAAATAATAATTATTATTTCATAGTTAATAAATGGAGCTTAATAAATCAATAAAAAATAAATAATTTTTAGGTCCATTCTTTATCTCTTTTAAGGGTGTAAAATTATTTTAAATGTCAACACACATATTTAAATCAATTACCAAAAATGATCAAAAAGAAAATGATTTTTTATTCAAAAAAATGACTGATCAATACTAACTTTTGGACTAGTATTTTGGAATTTATTAGCATTTTTATACTAAGGAGAGTAAAAGAATACAGTCGAGAAATGTTTATTGATAAAAATAGTTATATCCGATCACTAGTTTAGTAAAGCAATAAATCAAAAACAATTTGGCGATAAATTAATTAATTATTCTAATAATACCAATAATTTTAGTTCACTATATACCATTTGAGCGATATTTTTGAACAACCGTTGTTTGCAGATAGAATAAAATATTAAAAAAACGGCTACAAATTCATTGTAGCCGTTTTAGTTTATTACATAAGACAACCAAACTCCATTAAAAAACCAACTAGTATTATAGTTCAGGGTAGATAATTTTACTATTATTATTGACTTTAAATTTTATTATTGTTCTTTTAATGACGATTAATAAGTGTACTCTTTAAGATTAATTGGAAGTTATATATATAGTATTGAAAATAGTTCCCTCTGAGTTTTTTGTCATTCTAAATACTTAAACCAAAATAATTTTTTATATGAATTTTTCAAACAATGATGAATTTTTTAGGTGAACTAAAAAATGTTTCATTTATGTATGAATTATTCTATTAAATATTAATAAAATAAGTTTTAGATAACTATAAAAGATATAAATTCAAACTTTTATCATTTTTAAATACTGCACGATTGACTTGTATGCATAAAACTTTGATTAGGATGAAATATAATTATTATTTAATATTATTATTTTATTGAATAATTTTGTAAATACTTAAATTAGAAATTAATATTATACTAATAATCTTTTCAAGTTGTTCTATTGATCTAAAATATATTTCTCAATGACACCCTTAATATTTTCAATAAAGTGATTGTGATAAAGTTTTCGTTTATTTCCAAATTTATTTGTTTATTTATATGACGTTAAAGTCATTTTTGTAATACAAATTACTCTTTTCAAACAACTTAATTTTTTATGGGGAATTTTTAAGAATTAATAAAATAATGTCCTTCAATATCTCATAACGCCTCTTCAAAACCAATCTGTCAACTTCTATATTAAAATATAAAAGAAAACTTGTTTGTCACAAAAAATAAAAAACATTATATATGAAAGTATTTACTTGTAACAATAACTAAATGTTTCGGTACTTAAAATTATAATTTATTTTGCACAAAAATCATAAATAAGACTATTCTACGTTATTAACAAACAAGGTCTCAGATTTTATTCACTGGATCGAATACAATTGGATTTTGAGTCCTTAGAACGTTTCCTGTCAAAAATAGCAGGCTACTCTGTAGTATGGGCTATTAAACGTCATTATGATGATTTCAAGCGTGCCTATCTTTGGGTTGGATAGATCCGGCGGGAGGAGGGCTTAGGAAAATAACAAACGAAATCCGTAGTACTATGAGTCGTAGAGTATGATACAAAACAAAACATTCATAAATAAGTTCTAGTTGCGGCAAGCCAAGGCCAGCACAGCAACGTTGTAGAGGTAGTAGGTGGTATAGGTACGCAGAACTCTTGTACGCGAGAGGCTTGTAAACATTCGCTAGAACGGCTGCATGTGTTCATCAATCGACACTGTTGTTGCACATACGCGTATTGTTTTTGTATAGTTTTAAAATTATTCACTTCTTTCTAAATATTTGGCTAACAGAGTTTGAAAAAATAACAAACGATGAAATTAACGGTGTTTCTCCTGTGTTTGGCCGCAGTACTTGAATCAAGTGAGTTCAACTAAACTTATAACTTTTGAAGTAGGTTATACTATAATATTGTATTCAACATACATTAGAATATAAATAAAGATAGCAAATATTTGTTTTTTTCTATAACACGACATTAAAATTTGTTAAAGTCTCCACATTTCGATGACTAGATACTACATAGTTGCATGTAAACAAACTCTTAAATGTTATTTATTTTCACAGTTTTTCAATACTAATTTTATTTTTAAATTTAACTTGATAGCCTCGTAAATTTTGCTTTATCCTTTTAAATCTCCTAACAAGATCAAAGTTTTTATTTGAAAATTGTCTATGTTTAAATCAGGAATTTTGAGTAACAATTAGATATCTAAAGTATAATAATAATTTATAATAATGTATGTAGATTAGTTTAATAGAATTCATTTTATGTTAATAATTTCATAGAGACTAAAAAGTGTTTTTTCTTTGTTTAAGCTAACTCCGCTTTATTATTTAATTTTCCCTGCGCGCTGTATTCTGTTTCTAATTTTTTCTTTAGAATTTTCTTTTAGTTGTATATTAAAATGTTTTTATCATTTGTTATCATAAATGTTATTGAAAATTCCCTTTTCAAAATAACTTAATCACCAAAATATTATTTTAAATGCATTAAATATACTTACTTATTTTAAGCTATGTTATTTTAGTACAATACACGTTTTTGACTAAATTACTTTCATTGAAATACATAATGATAATATTATGCAGATGTATATGTTTTTTAATTTTACGTTTTCGAAGTATGTTCAGTTGAGTTTACTGTGCAGGTTTTTTTTTTTGCTTTCACTCTAATACTTAATATAATGCTGTAAGCGCGGACTGCGGTTTCTGTCACACACTTGTTGATCTAAACCAATACTAATAGCTAACGCCAACCATAGGCTAGAAAAATGGAATACATTTTTTCAAATTATTTAACATTTAATTAATAACATCGAGTGTTGCTTTTCTAAGACAATCGAAAATACATCAAGGTGTACTATATGATTATTTATGGAAAATCTTTTTTCTATAAGTTTTGTAAATGAATGATGAAGATTAATGACTGTTGTGACGTCTGCGATAAAATCAATATTAGATCAAAAATATTCAGGACTTGCATGCAATACCACCAACGGACCATGACTCCCTGCGGTATATTTTGGTGAGCGCTGGTGTTGTTTTATAACTCAACCCATGACGAATAAAGTTGACAAGGTCTCGTGGAAGGCTGTTGTAAATCCTGTGACCAATTGTTATTGTCACAATTGTTATTTTTTGTATAATTTTCGAATAACAATTATCGAGTTCCTGAAAAATTAAGTTAAACTGTTGAAGTTTAACCTCTAAAACCATATGTCTTAGTGGTAAAACAATAATTGTTTACATATTTTTTTAAATACGTCTTGCAAAATATTAGTTATAATTGTGTGAAATATTATAACCAGATTTTAAGTGTCTACTTCTATGACGATAATTCTTTAACTTGGTTTAAATCATTTTTTTACTACTAAATAAATTGAAATTAAATTAAATTAAAAATTTGAATTATTTTTCATTACAAAATAATTTGACATCATACTGATTGTTATGGTTTGATGCAAAATAGGTAATAAGGTTACACGCTAATGCATAACATATTTATGTAACCGGTTTTTTATTTCTGCAAAAATATTAATTAAAAACAATAAGAGTGATATGAACATGCAGCGTTAACCCATAAAAATGTATACATCTAACAATTTAAAATAGTGAAATGAAAATATTTAACATGTACATAACAAATTTATTTTTCGACTAAATAACGTTTCATGAATTTTGCTAAGATAATAAGTGTAACTAGAATAATGAGGGTGCTAATTGTTTTTTTCTACCTTAAAAAAACTATTTTTGTACAACATAATACTTAATTTTCTAAATTTAGCTAAATTGTTAACTGGGGGTTTTGTCCTGTCAAGCCTTATTAGAGGCTCTAATATGTTTAACACTAGAACAAAAATTAATAGTTATAACTATAAATTCTAAAATATGTGTAATAATCGCTCATGTTTGTAAATATTTTAAGCATCTCTTGATGATGATGAATATATTTTATTTAACGGATTTATATTTTTTGATACAGAAAGATTGTTTTATGATCATTTATTTTCTAGATTTATGAAAGAAAAAGTAATTTTCGTTGTTCATAATTTACTCAAAATCTTAAATAATATAACATTTTCTATAAAATAATTTTTTTTTTTTTAAATAATACCTTTAAAACTCTATTTAATTTTGAATAGTGTCATTTTTAAATTAAAAATGTTCCCATTTGTAAACTTTTTAAAATTATTATTTTTTTTGCAATAATTAATCACAATAAGTATTTTTTGTAAAAAATTATCGTCTAGACAATAACAAAACACAAAAATAATGTTCTTAAGAGTATATGTTATATTCGAATACATTACACTCAAATAAACAAGCACACACCCATACTATTAATACACTTCCAAAGAATGAAATTCGCGTCATTAAAAAAATAACATCCATTTAAAGTAGTGTGTTATAATTGTTGATTGTTAAGTCAAATGTTAGTACGGAAACTATAGTGTATAATATGATGTTTATTTGAATTATATAAGCGTCACTAACTAAATAGGGTGTTGGCAACCTTGGCTATGAAAACATAACACCTAAATAGAAAATAATTACAATTAACATGCTTAAAATAAATCTAAAATATTTTAATATAGAATTTTTATTATTATTTAATTAAAATTATTTTATTACAAAAAAAAAAGATATGTATAAAAATTCAGTTTCTCAACAAATTAACAAAATAAAATAAAAAAATTCCATTACATGACTTAGACACAAATTAAAATTTATAATTATGTATGATCCCTGATAGCTGTAAGTTATGTGTTTATAAATTTTGTTTATGGCACTTTGAAGAGACCTAAGATTGTGTAATTTTGTTGTGTATCGGACTAGTAACATTATTTTAATGATTCATAAATCATATAGTTCATAAGTAAAATAACCTAATGTCAACTTACTACTTACTATTTAAAAAATAAAGATTTAAGATTTAAAGATTTTGAGATTTTTTTATGAATTTGAAATTAGGTTACAACTAAATTGAAAGTAACTTTAAAAATAATAGCGATCAATACACCAGGCGCCGAAGATGTCCTTAAACTGTCTAGTACAAACAGCGAATCCGCAACATTAGTAGTTAACAAAATACCCACAAATGTTAAAGGTTATTATACTTGCCAAATTATTGTTGATAATATAAATTTTAAAAAGAATTTTTTTTGGCGAGGTTAAAAAAATATGTGAGGGGAAGTGAAGAAATTAATTTTGCTGACTGAATCATTTTTTTATAAATAATAATTTATAATAAATAGTACATCTTTTTTTTTATGTGACCATTTTCTAATTATAATTTCTTAATAGGTTATATGGAATAGGCTCGTTGTCACACTCTCTCTAGGGAAAGCTTTGAACATTTGTCATAAACTAAGTTTATATTTTTTTACTTATAGGTTTGAGTTTGAAATGTTATCACTGTGATGATAGAGGTCCAAGAAATTGCCGTGATCCTTTTCCAAAGGATAGCAATAATCTTATAGAAGAGTGCAACACTAGAGCAATTAATGAATTTAACGGTGCTCTCAACATAGCCAAAAACGCAATGCAAAATTTTTTTAATAACATCGGTATCACAAATAATGGAGGATTTAATAATTTTAATAGCTTCAACTCGCCAAGCATTCCAGAAGAGTCGGTCGGTTGCACTAAAGTCGTCTTGAAAGGTAGAAGCTAAAATATTTATTAGTTTCATTTGTTTATATTGATGTAATTATTGGATTTTTGAACAGGTCAAAACGAAAGAGAGATGATAGTTCGGGGATGTGATTATCTTAGAGGAAATTCTTGTAATTTGCTTAAATCCACCTTTGCAGGAACAGATACTCTCAAGTTTTGTGAAAGTTGCGAGGGCGACATTTGTAACGGCGCTCAATCTTTACAGTCGTCAACGATTGCACTAATTATTGCTATTGCTGTAACTTGCTTATTCTATGGATCCCGTTAAAAATGTTTAATTCAGATATCTAGTAATACAGTAATAAAATTACCTCGTACCCGAATTATTAAACATATACCTAACTTTTTTAGTAATAATTTTTTAATTGGTCATTTCCATTTTCATTGGGTTTGTTTTTTTATTTTAATTGAAACTATTGTGTTGTAAATATAAAAATAATTTTTGTTAATATTGATTTTTATAGCAAAAATTTTCTTATTTTTATATTGTTTAACATACGATTTTAAAAAATGACTACAGTCGAGCAAGCATCAAAAGAAAAGTGATGAGTATTTTCCAAAGACACTTTAATTGTTGAATTTTAATTTAAGAATTTCTTTAAAATTTTTTTGAATTTTTATGAAAAGTAATTATGTTACTATATTATAAGTTGTTATAGCCTTCTTCCTTATTTCAACATTTCAACATTTTTTTATGAATAGGTATTATATGTTACAAGTTATTGATAGATTAAATGTTAAATATTTGTATGATTTATTACATTATTTTTGCTGCACCAATAAAATTATTTATTACATTTTTTTTTTTATTTTATTTCATTATTATAAATTATATAGTTATAAATTTTATTAAAATACTTTGTTTCTTGAAAAAATATATGAAATTGTTTAATTATTTATTTATTTATTTTATTTATTTATTTACTAAATTAACGCCCCAAAGGGCAAGAGTACAGTTAATAAAACTTAAACTAGACATCAATAAATTTATAGCATACAATTAATTATAAAAACAAACAATATAATTAAAGATTCTTAACTATATAATCGATCTCTTTATTATATCTAAAGAATTAAAAAAGAAGTCCACTTTATGACAAACTTCATTACATTCTAATAACATACGATTGACCGGAGCAAAAAGATTATAGTTCTGTTGGACAGAAGAAACATAAAACATCGTTTGAGACCGTAAATGGACTGAAGGAACATTAAAAGGAATAATATCAAGAATTTCTGGACAGTCAATTTTATTATTTAATAAACTATGGATCCAACTAACGTCAAACATTTTCCGCCTCATACTCAGACTGGTTAGACCAATATCTGAAGCTACTACATTTAAATCAACNAAATTTCCAAAAGTATTTTGGGTTAACAATTAAATTATTTTGAATACGGTTAATATAATCTGAATAACATTTTTTTGATAGGTTTTTACATTTAGATCTAATAGCTGAGAACTCATTATATATTGATTGGTCTTTTTTAATTTTGAAAATCTTGTGAAGGGCATTTTTTTTACGTATTAATTGACAAAGTTCCTTTGAAAACCAACTTGGGAAAGGAAACTTCTTTGGATAAACTTTAGGAACGAATAACTCGATAGAATGTAAGAGTATCTCATAAAATTTATCAAGCGCACTATTAATGTCATCATAGTTATATAAAATCGACCAGTCAATTGAACTTAAATAATAAGACATTTGACAATAATTACCACGTTTAAAATTATAATACCAATTCAAGGGGCATGAATGCTGATAATTGTTACTACGTTGTAACAATTTTTAGCTAACAAAAATAATAATAATAATAAATAATAAAGAAAATGTTTATACTCTATACCTATTCTAGCTTAAATATATATTGATGAAGGAATTCACCAATTATAGAGTGATTAAGTAGTAATCAGCATTATCGCTAGATTTACTAGGTAAAGATGCATAGATCACTGTCTTCGAGATAGCTCTATTAATAACAATTGATAAATTTTAACAAGGTTTAAAATTGACTATTTTGATCTAATTGGTTATTATATTAATTGACTTGTTTTTTAACTAAATTAAGGAATTATTTTCTAGTTAAGGTAATAGAAAAATGGCTGCAAATTAAATTTAAATTATTAATATTCTTTGCATATTGAATGAACACATAAATTCATTATTGATTTTAGACTCATTAAATTTTTACTTATTAAGCGTAATAAAATTCGATTAAGAATTCAATTTCTCTTAAATAATTTGACACGAATTTGGTTAATTAAGTACATGATACTGTTTTTGTGTAACAATTATAGATACTTTCGGTCTCAATATGTAACATACGACTTATATAATGTGTAAAATGAATTCAATTTTCACAAATGTTTTACTAATTGACATTTTTACAGTTATTCAAAATACTAGTTATTATTTTTATTATACACTGTATTTCAAGTAACTGAGCAATTTTTTTATGAAATATATACTTGATCAATATTATTAAAAAGAATAATTCATAACAATTGCTATAAATTGTAAACTTGAAGTCTTTTATTTCTTTTGAACAGCTTATAGACGTTGAAAATAATTTTTTAGTTAAAAGAGCTCTAGTATGGACCAGTGTTTAAGACTTGCAAAATTAAATTTAGACATATCCATGTTAAATGAGATATTAAAAACACGTCTACGATGTGGCTAATTTTAATTTAGTTTTTTTTTCTAACTAAATATTGTATGAGGAGCGTTAATTTGTACATTACTTCCTGCCGCTATAGATTTTGTTTATTATGTTATTAAAAAATATTGTTTAAGAAATAATAGTTTTTTCAGCGTTCTTGAAATATCTGCGATGTAAGTTATGTTAAGTTAAACTATCGAATCGGTTTTATTAATTCAAAACACTAGAAACATTTAAAAGACGTTATTTTAATATTTTTAGATTGAGCTAACTTTTAAACAACCTCAAAACTTGATGGGGCTATAAAAATGTCATAACTTTATAAAAAAAAATTAAAAAAACTAAAACTTAACATTTAACACAAACAAATATATTTTTTAGGCTTTTAAAAAATTAGGTCAGGCAAACGCCCATTATATTTCTTTTCGATTATTGTTAATAAACACACAAAAAAAAGTACATTGTGTATTCAATATAAAAAGAAAGCATTGAGCTTGATAAAATTGTTATTATAATTTAAACTTTTTCACTTATATCCCTTAAATTTCTGTATAAAAGGAATTAAACATTTTTAACGAAAATTGTTGGTTTATAGCTTTAAAAACATGAATATACTCGTATATGTGTATGCACGTTTTTAATACATTGATGAATTAGTAACGTATTTCATTGAAGTATTTTTACATTTTTAAATTCAATGAATATTGCTCAAGTATTGTTAAGTGCGACACATAAAAATTAGCTATAAAATACGCTTTTATTTTATTTACGAAAATATTTGGACTGAATTTTACTCATTTATTATTACTTTACAACAATATTTACAACTATGTTGGGTTTCGGTAGATATAGCAAGACATCTGAAGTGCCGCTGGCCTGCAACAATAAATTAATGGTGATATTAATGTTATTTCTCATTATCCGCCAAAGAGTTAATTGCGAATGAGTCAAGACTACCACATGGTATATGGGAGTAAGGCGTCAATAAGTCGCTGTCTACATATAACTCGCGTTACAGAAGGTAAAAAACTATGTTCACTTTTTAGCTAGAGCTATTGTGGTCGTCTAACTGTCCGGGCTGTTGTTGCGTTACGTGCTTGGCGTACTCGAACAAAAACATTCATTCATTACTCTTGTTATCGAAGTAGACAAAAATTAAAAACAAAATGAAATCAGCTGTATTATTATTTTGTATTGCTGCAATTTTTGGGTCAAGTGAGTACTAACAATAATATATTTTTGACATATATTTAATAAAAGCTTGTTCAAAATACCAACTTGATTTAAAATGTAGTTTGTGTTAAAATATAAAATATAATAGCTGCGCGTTACGTATATATTATATTAGACCCTTGATGATAAGTTTTGCGATTAACTCAACTTCAGGGGGTGAATAAATTAATTTATGGTTGTGTAACTTAAGTATTATTTTTTTAAATGTAAAACTTTTAATTTAATCTTTGGGCAACTAAAAATAAAATGACAAAATTAGATACAACCCCCCACTCGTTTTAAAGTAACAATAATATCAGAAATACATTATAGTTTAATGTGAAACCTTTAAAATTAATTTACAGGACAAATTTTGATAATAGAATGCCAAATAGTATGTTTTTATTTTCTCACAGAACATGTTTTATCCTAGATATTATAAAGTAAATACATTTTTGTGTACATCAAAATAATTTCTAAAGTTAACTGATGACAGTTAATTATTGAGTGAATAATACATTTATCAAAAGAATTTTAAGAATTACTGAATATTAGAATTATTAGTTTTAAAGAAAAATTCAGTGTAAAAGTTGTTTTATTCATACTTGAGTATTTCTGATGTTTGTTGATTCTAGATCTATTTGTAACACTGACAGAATTTTAGAGATTAATTATCACAAATTAAAAAAAGTTAATTTAATCGAGCTTTCTAAAGTAATATATTTTTTTATGATAAATTTCGTATGAAAGTGATTTTTTTTATTAATTAAACTTGTTATTTTTAAATAAAATTTGTAATATATTTGTTTTTGATTTTATACGTGCACACAAAAATTAATTTAATAAATATAAAAATAAGCATCTTTTTATCTATTCAAATCTGGTTTCAGTTTTGTTTCATCACTTATAGTTTCAGAGTCGGTTACTAAATAGTAATAAAGTGATAATTACACACTTAAAAATTCGTAAATGATATAGAAATATTTTTTTTCTTGAAACTAGAAATTTGTTTTATCTATATTATGAGAGAGTAGTGTGAAATTTGAGACTGCTGCAACTATTTTTTTTAGGCTTTTAAAATTGATTATAGCATTTATTTATCAAAAATTTAAATTAAATTTTTCACTATAATTTGCTTATGATTTAACTTCTAGTTATGAATATGTAATCATTAAATAAATAATATTATGAGGATTTTAAAAATGTTATTTATTTTATCTTAATGTATTATTAACAACCGATATAATTGCTGTTAATAGAAAACACTGTCTAAATCTCGAAATTTCGTAAAAATTGTTGGTTTTTTATTATAATTACTTTTCCTTCACAGTAATATTTAAATCAAGCAAATTTTTGATTCACAAATTGACATATATTTTTACGCTGAATATGGTGATGAAATTAGATTTTATTTATCTTAATTATTTGTTTAAATATTTAATTACCAAGAAAGGGTTCAAAGAAGCCAAATTTCATAAAAGTTTATCTAAATATTGTAAACAACAGACATTTTTTTTTGTCCTGTTTAATTAAAGAGTATCTTATTTTAAGTGTTGTTAAGATACGTTGGAATAGTCAATTTATATAGCCTTGACAGTATTTTAATGTTTGATGAAGTTTCTTATGAATTTTTGTTTTTTTTGGTGTTGTTCATATTAATCATGATTTTGTTTATTATCATCAAACATCCTATTTCCGTTGTACTCGTAAATTGTTTGCTGTAATATGACATCATGAATGAGCTGTGCAGAACTCACCCGCATTTGAGTTACCATTTTTCTAAGTTATTGTCTATTTTATTTGTCAATGAATTTAGATAAAATATTTTCAAGTAAATACAAACAGAAATTTGCTGACATTTTTGTATTATTTGTTCTATGCCCCAGACCCTCCACATAATAGTGGAATATCTAAGATTGGCTTACCAGACCTGATGTTTTATATGTATTAAATGTAAAATAATGGGTGACAAAATTAATCATGTAAAAATTGATCAGAAATTAATTTGTTCTGACTTTCTATCTTAAACTTTAATTTTAGTCTTGTTTGGAGAACAAAAAATAAAAAAACAATGGTACCCTTTTAAAACCATATTTTTTAATTTGAAGGTGAGTGGAGCAGTAAATTTTATATTGTCATTGGAGGAGGACTCCTAATAAGACTAATAAGACACTAATATTAGTTAAAACCATAGTTTCAGTGCATTTATTCAGTTAAATGATCGTAAGTTATCATATTTGCAGCGAAACAGGCTTATTATTGGATGCTTATGAAGGGGAAATTAAACTCGGGATTCTAAAATAATTTTTCCGCGCCCGTTAAGTTATATTAGATTTATTAATTAAAATTTATCCACAGGCGTACTCGGGGTTAAAATTTAAGAAAGGCCCGGTTATAGTTATGATTTAATCCCTTATTACCGGAGTCTGATTTCGCTAGGAGTGTTTTAATAACGTTTTTTTTGTCATTATTTGTGAATAGAACATTTTATAGGTCCAGTGTCTAAAGCTGGCTTTGAAAACAGGGTAGGGTCGGTCTAGTCGCCGAGTATGCTATTGAGTGTATCTATGCTATAGTATACAGCATTTTGTATTTTTGATAATATATTTTGTCATTACAACTCTAATTATTTTAATTAAAAAGAATTAATTCCTCTAGGCGTGTCAACACGAGGTCGCTATTACGTAAAATTGTTTAAAAACTATAGGAAGCATAACAATAATCTGTAGGAATTTCTCTTTTAATGAGGTTAAAAGATTTTATATTTACTAATTAAAAAAAAAAAATTATATCTTAAAAATATGGCTTAAATAAAAAATTTTCCAATTTTGTTTCGAAAAATTGACGATAAAATAAAAAACCTAATATATCGAACAGTTTATATGTTTATACTCCACCCAACCCAACCGTAAAAACTATATGGATATTCTAATTATAACTAAAAATTAGTATATAAATGTTGTTCAGACGCGTCCGGGAAAAGCAATGGTATAAGGGGCACATAAATTTTAGCGCCCTTGCTCTCGCCAAAATAAAACATTTGATATGATAAAAAAAAAAATTTCAAATTATGCTATTCAGAACAGCACTTATTGCGTTATTAACAGCTGCATATGGGCAATTGTCCTATTGCTCCGTGGCTTGTTAAGGGCCTAAGCACCTCAGGGAAGTTTGTGTTTGATGCCTCACTAAAATTATTTGTTCAGCAAAAAAAAAACATTATTTTCCAACTACTTAGAAAAAATGTCTTGTTTAAAAAACTTATAATATACATAAAAACAAAAACATAAATTATAAATAACATTACGTACATTTTTATCGGGTTCATTGGCTATGATGTCCCCAAAATACCCATGGGCGCTCCGGGCAACTGCCCCAGCTATAGCCCCTTGTGTAGACACGCCACTAATCTTGTGCCGTGATCAGTCTGCCCTAATGTTTTTAATAATTATATTAGATTTTTTTCATAAATATTTTTAAAATATAATCATAAATATTTAAGGTGTGGCTTTGAAATGTTACACTTGCGGTGGAGCAAATACAGCATGTGAAGTTCCATATCCAAAAAACGATAACGAGTTGTTAGAATGCGACACTAAATCGATTGAAGAGTTCAGTAGGCTTGTTAACATGCTCAAAAATCCATCTCAACTCTTTAGTAATATATTTGGTGGTTTGAATTCAAAAAATGACCAATCTAACAACTTTAACAATGATAAAGTATCAAACAATGCAATAGAATCAATCGGTTGCACAAAATTGGTTATGAAAAGTATGAATTGATTTAGAATTTTAAGTAAAGAAATTAAGAAAGCCTAACACTAATTTTTTATCTTAGATGCGGCAGGTAAAGAAAGTACTGTACGCGGATGTGATCATGTAAAAACCTGCGATACTTTGAAAACATTACTTGGATCTGATTTGTATTGCGAAACTTGTAATAAAGACGGATGCAATGGAGCAGGTTCTTTACAGTCATTCACTGTAACCATGATAGTCACTATTGCTGCAACTTGCTTATACTATGGACTTCGTTAAGTTTTATTTTTATTGTTTAAAAACTATTAAAAGTTAGGTCTCATCGTGAATATTATAATTGAAATGTTTTGGATGCTAAGGAAGTAGCAATTAACTCAATACATAAACATGCAAAATTTATACTTTATTTTATTTTTGACTACTTTTATATATATATTTTTTTTACTATTCATTTTGCTTTTAGAATTTTTGATCAAAGGCGAAATACAAGTTAATTTTAATTTAAATGAAGGAACATTTTTCATGTTATATTTCTTACTATAAATAACTTTTATAATATAAAAGTTTATTATATAAGGAATATTTTCAAGTTTAATATTATAGAGCTTGGAAATATAGTTTATCATCATATTAAACATAAATTTAAAATTATTGTTGCACTAATTAAGTAATTTCTTAATAAACTAACATTTTAAAATTATGTTTGAATTTTAATTTTTGAAATATATTTATTGGAAATTTTTCTTTCCTATACATATATTTTAATCATTATAATCATAAAATTATGTCAGTTATTTTAATCATTTAAAATTCATAATTTGCAATTGCACATTATCTAGAATTCAATTGAGATTAGTTTGGAGAGAAATTTTTTATACAAGTTCTATGGAATTATGAGTAGTAAAAAAAAAAAATTAATAAAAAAATAACAACAAATATAAAATGTTAGTATTATTAATATTATTGTCAGTTTCATAACATTATCTATATATAACAATACAAATATTGAGTATAAATCCCTGTACAAGTATATATTTTGTTAAATACTTCGTCTTAAACTTAAACATGAATATAAAAAGAATAAAAATACATAAACAAAATATAGACAAAAAAACCATACATTATAGGTGGCTTCTTACATTTTTTAAGTTTTTTTTAGTAAAAATGACTGGTTCCAATGAGATAATAACTAATTTATTTTATTATAGCTATGATTTTTATAATAAACAATATAACGAGGATAAAACTCATAATCCATAAACTTAACGTAGACCATTTTATTTCTAGATATAGCTGTATCAAAGAAATTTGGTAGTACTTTAAGATTGTAGTTCACACTAACCTCTTTAATTCTTTGTATTAAAACATTGCATATAATAAATATACGTTCAACAGACATGTCTAAAACATTTTAAAGTGATTATCAATCATTTATCAAAAGAAATACAAAAATACTTAATACTCTATTGGATAAAACAATTTTCTCTAAAAGAATAAAACATTAAAATTTTTTCTTTACAGATGTTATTTTAATAGTATTTTATGTTTTATGATTTAAAAAAGAAATGTGGTCCTACCCCCTTATTCTACTACAAAATTGTTCCAACTTTTGTTTCACATGATAACTTATATGTTTAACTAGCTTACAAACAAGATACTAATCTAATTAAGAAAATGATTGGTACAAACTTTTGTACCAGTATTATAAAAAATATTAACATTTTTACTTTAGAGGGAGAAGTAGTGCAGTTCATAAACGCCTAGAGATAAAAAAAAAACAACAAACTCTTCTTTCATCTTAAAAAGTGTTAATAACTTACAAAATACTGATTCAAAAATTGTTAAAAACCAGTCATTTTCTTATTTGTAGGCTGGTTAAACACATGTATCCATTTAAAAAACAAAAGATTATTAAAGATAAAAAATATAAAAATATTGTTGAATGGAATAGGTTAAATAATTAAAAGATTTAAAAATTATTCGTAATATAATAGTATATAATATAAAATATCAAAACATATAATATAAGAGATGTAACACGGCAACGGGTTGCTTAACTCGATAGATGGCAAAACTACGACTGAATCTTAAATATGAATATAATAGGCTGCATTGAGTAAAACAACATAACTGAGAAAGGAATTGACCTTGTATTATACTAACATAAGTGAAAATACATTTTAAACTGTTATCTTAAATAATATTACTATATCTAGTGTGTTGTTTAATTATATCAACTATTATAAAAAACAAAATTAATTATTTAGAAATAATTTTGAAATATTAGTCATTTATTATTTTCAATGCCTCACCATTAATTATAGATGAAAAAGGTTCAGCAAAATTATCTTCAATTATATGGTTCATTAGCCATTGAGTAGCTAACTCTAAACTTGAATTTTGTGTATAAAAAAGGGCTTTTTTAACAGCTTCTCTTGGAAATCCCATTTCTAGTAATAAATTCATCAAATAATCATCAAATATAAAATCCTCACTTTGCTCTATAAAAAGTAAACAAAATATTTATTTATTTTTGTATTATTCAGTTAATATATTAAATATAACATATTATTAAGCATTACAAAAAAGTATTTACAGTTTGAATTATTTTAAAAATATGAAATATATAATACCAAAGGTCAGATAATGACAAAAAGCTTTAATATAAAAAAAAGTTAACGAAAAGTAATAAATTATAATTTATAAAAGATAATTTTTAAAATTTGTTAGTATTTACAATATTTCCATAGGTATTTAAGCAAAATAAATATCATTAAAATGAATAACACAAAAACTATTAATTTACCAATTGAACATGATGCATATTTATTAGCATATAATGGACAATAAGAGAAGCACACACCCTTTCCATATCTGCTTCTACATGTTAACCGCCAATCTAAATTATTCTCCAGTATAGACTGCAAATTAGTGATAGCTGTGGCATGATATAAAAGCCATTCATTAACAGGAACTGTAGGGTTATTATATTCCATTTCATTTTTTCTTAATGTATACATACCGTACAGTAAAGGATTATTTATTTTTTCAACTCTTTGAACCTGAAATAAAGACTATTTAAGGTTTTGCTAAGTATATGTACTGAATTCATTAAAGTTTAACATAAAAGTATGGATGAAATAAAAAACTTTAAGATGTATGAACAAAGACAAAAATAGGAAATCATAAAATAACCTACAGTAACTAGTCTACATACATATTCCTTTATTAAATATTGTTTTTTTAAAAATTTGATACTAATTTAAATCTATTATAAAAATAGTTGAATCATAATAAAAGTCTGTACTATTTTTTTTTCTAATAAATACATACAATAGTAGATTAAGATAGAAAAACATGAAAAAATATGTATTTATTTCCCAAAATTTATAAAAATATCAATGTGTTGTATTTTTAATAAAGTGCCTTATTTATTTAAATAATTTTGCTTTCTAAAAATAAAATATGTCATATAAATTTCTTTTTTAGAAAACAAAATTTGATACAAATATGCATAAAAACAATTTTGGCACTTTACAGATAGAAATAAATAAGTACATAGAAAGAACAAAACTTACGTCAAATAAATCATACAACCTTCTTATTTCTTGTACTTCGTATAGTTCTGGTCCAATTACTGATGTTACAGTGCTCATATTAAATAAAGTATTTACAATACCTATAACACTATTTACTAGATTACAATGAAAATTTGTTTAAAGTAAAACTTGGTAACAGTATTTGTTGTTTGTTCTTGCTGATTTAACTAACACTTATTCGTATAAGTGGAAATTTTATATCTGTTTATCATAAATATTATTGATTTCACTGTTTATAATATAAAGATTAGATAGACTTTATAAAGATTAGATTTCAGAAATATATCGCTCATTCTATTTATGTATTCTACCTTTTTGTTCTACCATTATTTAGTTACTGACTCATTTGTTTCTATAACATTGATTATTCAGCATTTGATTTTTTTTTCGCTTCGAGATGTAATAAATTTAAAATGACAATTCTTTTTTCAATTGAGCTACTAATTCGAGTTTGCGGCACTATCAGTAGTGTAAAAACTGCAAAACACACATTAAGTAAATAAGACTGAAAGAATCGAAATATTTGAATCTTTATCTGAAAAATTAAATAAAATTTACTGTATTATTAGAAAAAATAGAAGAATTATCAGTTTATTGGCTTGTATATGTATAAAATCTCGAAATTCCTCAATCCGACTCTGTTTACGAATTATTATCATGATACTGTTTTAGAATAACAAAAATAGAAACATAATATTTTAGCAATTGAAAATATTTTTAATTCAATTGTTCAATTTGTATATTAGCGAAACAACTGTCAAACAGTATCTTGACAAAATTATACTATAGGTTATATATTATAAATAAATATTATTTATTTATCAGTTTTCCTTCAGTATTTAATATACAAGAAATTTCGCCTTTTAATATAGAAAACTATAGAAATTTGAATAGCATAACTTTATTTCTGTTTACCTTAAACCTATTTCTTAAAAGTAAATTTTTTTTAGAAAATAATTTTTTGAGAAGGGGAATTGTTCCTATGACAGGCAAGTATCATGGGATCTGGATTTCCATCCAAAGTAAAATTTTGAATATGTGTCTGTCTTATGATATTTAAATATTACTTAATAAATAATTCAATTAATTGTTGAGCTATATATTTCTTCAGTAAAAGCTTAAAAAAAAAAGGTATTTCAATTATTTAAAAATTATTTTAATTTGTTATTCATTACATTTTTATTATTAGAGTTCAGAAATTATAGCATTTGTATTACAAACGTTACAAATGTATACATACGTTTTAACATAGTTAATCCTATTACTAGCGTAATTAGGGGGTTTGGGTGTCATATTCTACCACAAAAAAAATAATTATATGCAAATCGACATGGCATGATAATNTATTCTACCACGAAAAAAATAATTATATGCAAATAATTATCATGCCATGTCGATGATAAAATTTTATTTTTGTTTAGAGGAGGAAGTGAAAAAAGTATTCATATATCTCCCTTCAAGACGAAACTCTAATTACACCATTAAATCCTATTGCCAAAAAAGATATAAACTTTTTTCATTTAATTATGGATTCATAAATTTTACTTATTATTGCAATCGGAGGGTCCAGTGCACTAACCTGTACGTCCATTATTTCAGAGGATTATTTTTCCTTAGATTTGCATAAATATTATTATTCTAAGTATTTCTAAATACAAATGGATATTATATTAAGATTATTTATGAAGTTATCTAAATAAGAAATAAACATTTTACCAATGCTTTTAATGGACTGAAAATATTAAAACTGAAAATATTTCAGTACATGCTCCTCCTGCTGTAAAATGTCTAAAAATGAATTTACCTAGTTTTAGTACTGGACCTCCAGTACAACAACAGTTTTCGATAATTATCATTTTTTAGATTGTGATTGAAAGAATGGCCAGGATGACTGTCAAACCCACTATTGGGAAAATAATAAATTCAATGTCATGATTTTAGTATTGTTTAATTATTCCTCTTTAATGATTTAAACAATTTTTTCTTCTTGAATAATAACAGTATCTTTTTTAAATGTATTAATTTCTGTCAAACAACTTTTTTCGCACGAATATATAAATGCAGTTCCATATTCTAAGTGTAATGAAGGAAGAATTTGAAGTTCAAATATTAATTTCCGTTGGCAGTTACAGCATTTGAGAGTCTCTTTTTGTTCATCTAAGAATAAGAGTTTACCTCCATCTCGTCAGATTAAATCTATATTGGACCCAACTATGCAACGTCCCCACTGTGCTGCTTTTTTTTTTATAATTTAGTTACTGGATTAATGAATAAACCTATCATATTTATTAATTTTAATTTTATTTATCTAGTTTAACATTTTAAGTACTTTTTTAATTATTTGTCGGGGTTTTGTTTTTAGGATTATATTATAATAATATTGTGTCATTATTAATCATTTTAAAACGATAAGTACTTTAATTTTAAAATCTACAAATATTTTTTTCATAATAATTTTCCTATGTTAGTTCTTAAATTTATAATTGGTGATTGTAAATTAAGTTATATTTTTTACATGTGAAATACAATTTTATTACTATAGAAATATTAAAGTACTAAATTCTATAAAAAGATATAAAATAAAAAAACGTTATTGATTTATCTATTAATATCTTATGAACTGATTATATGTAGATAATATTGTTTAAAATTAAAAATACATTTAAAATATTAAAAGTGGTTAATGGATTACACAAATAATGATTATAGCACCTTATGTGCTTTTGCATATGGATGCGATAGATGTAAGAAAAAAAATTGATGAATAAATTAATTTAATTTATTTAAACCTAACTCATCACAGTAAATTTTTATAAAATTTTTAGAAAATACAATAAGTTCGTTACAAGCAGATGAAAAATTGTCAATATTAATTAACTCAGGTATGTCAATGTTTAGCACTAAATTCACTGATGGACATTGTTTTTCATGTGTTTTATTTAAAGAACTTTTCAATTTGTTATATTTTAAAAATTCTGAGAAATTTTGTACGTATTTTTTTGCGTAAAATAGCTTTATTCTATGTTTACTGATATTTCTATTACTATTCAAAACATCCATTGAATAATTTCCAGAATTAATTTCCTCGAGTATTTTTGTTATTAAATTACACACACATTTTAAATACGAACTGCAGTTGTCATGAAAATTTTCTCCTATTAGTTCATTTAAAGAAACCAATGTTTTATACATTATATCAAACATTTTAGTTGTCTTATGAACTGCATCAAAAAGTAGTCTTACAAAATTTATATACATAACATAATTACTTTTTACTCTTATTTTTTCGCAAAAATTTAATATAAAAATGACATATTTGAAATATTTAAACAATATTTCTGTATAAATGCACTTGATCAATCTTAATATATGTTGTTTTTTACAATGAAAATTTAGTCTATCTGCTGGGTGTCTAAGAATACGGTCTACGCTTATAACTTGATCATTAAATACAATATTAATGTGTTTCAACGATTTCCATCCAATTTCTTTAGTAATTAAATTTAATTGTTCGATTTTCTCTTTTTGACTAATATTTTCATATAAATGAACTGGTGGATTTAAAGTACTAAAAAATATATAAATTTATTAAGTAAAGTAAAGTAAGTGATTATTAAGTATATAATTCCTCTAATATTTTCTTTAAAAAATGTTTTCAAATATATAAATTAAAATTAAATTAATTTTTATTAAATATCAAGTTTATAATACTATCAGAAAAAGTTATTCCTCAGGGTAGATTTTAGGAGTAACTTTTAAATAGGAGTACCTATTGTTACTTTGTTTGTTAGATAATGGGGAATGAATTAAATACAATTTTGACTGTTATAATCAGTTCGATAAAATTATTTTTTGATTTAATATAATTTTCAAGCATATGAGGGGTGTACAACGTTGAAGTCTCATTAGGTTAGGGAGCATAGACTCTCATATAGTGTATAAACATTATCAAGAACATTTTTTTTGTTTGTCAAAAATGAATAAAGGAAATTTAGAAAATGAATACTACGAGTAAAGGAAGTAATGTTAATATCGGAAACTTATTTTTCTTTTTTATTATTGATAAAAATATATTTTAAGTACATAAAAGTAATTATTCAGTTTATAGCTTTAAGGGACCCCAATTATTGGAAAACTCAGAAAATATGATATTTTCGTCTAGTTAGTGCGCCAAATAACACTTATAAGATACAAATAATAGATTTGGTTCTATTATATTCTCAACCATATAAGGGTCTCTTCAAATCCAGAAAAATTTTGTAAAGTAATTGGTAGTACAAGAAAAACAGGATAAATTTGACATGTTATAAGTTAATTTATAAAGTTTCCTCTATTACTCTACACAGTTTTCAAATAAATTTTCTTACCTTTCCTCATTTAAATCTAAAACTTGTTCAAAGCCAAGATTTTTATAGAAATTTGTAGAAATTTCAACATAATATATGTCAAGCCATTCACTTAAATAATGGCTCAATTCAATGTTTTTATATTGTTGTGCTTTATAATTTTTTAGATTATCTTCAAGTAAATACTTTGGTTTATGATTGTAAACAACTGAACTATTTTTCTTCTTAATATTTTGGTAGGTCTCATGACCTTCTCCTTTGATAAAACTGTTCACATCTAAAATAACCTCATAAGCATCTTTTTTTGTGTTTGGATCGTTTGGGTCGATAAATATCTGTGTATTTTGTTGACTTTTTAATATTGTATATTCTACAAAAGTATAAATTTCATCTACTATAGGCACAGAGAAAGTTTTTTTTGTATTCTCTAATAGTTTAAAATCTATGTTACTAAGATAGTTCATTACATTGTATAACTGTTCAAACATGGTTTTCGAATTTTCCACAACACTTTGAAGTAAAACTGTACAACGTAACAAATAATCTCCCTGGTTTAAGTCATAATATTCTTGACATTGGTTAGCTATAGTGCGAATATGATCAATGAATGTTTTGATGACTTCTGCGTACATGTAATTTAACGTATCAATTATAGCATCGAACTTTTTTGGTAGTATTATACGACTCTCTTTGCAAATAACGTCCTTAATAATAAAATTTATCTCTGTAGAGAAGTCGTATTTAATTTTCAAATGCTGCATAGAATCCCAACCAACTTGTTCACTTAAATGATCCATTACGCCTGACAAATATTTTTCATATGTTTTAGACTTTATTTTACAACTCACAAAGCATTTTGTAGTTAGAATCCAAAAAGTATAACAAATAGAATAAAATAATTTGGGTAACATTATTGACAGTTTAACATGCAAAAAACCTTATAGTTAGTAAAATTTTATTAGAACTTACTTATTTTTTATGTAAAATATAAATTCTAGTACCTTGTATTTTTATATCATTTTAATAATAATATATTAAGCAAATGCAGCAGTAGATTTATAGTTGTTTAAATAATATGTAAAAATAATTTTTTTTATGTATTTTACACTTAAAACTTGTATCAACTTCAGAATTCCAATTAGCAACCTTATTTTTTTACACTGTGGATTGATATACTAACCTTTTCGACAATAAAAACCAATTTTTTTAAATTAAAATCAGTTCTTTAAGCAATTTTAATATACCCAAGATCTACGACACTCTTATCAAGATTCTCACTCTTTGGAACTTTTTTTTTCATTTAATTTAGACATATGATATTTTAGCTTCGATGCAAAGCCGAGAAGGTATTAATTTTATCAGTATGTTTATTTTTTTTTTATGTCTGTCACTACTTTTTTTCAGCTCTCACTGGACCAATTTTTCTTAACGATACGTCAAAAGATCACAAATAGTTTCTAGTTGAAGACATAACCTTTAAAAATTAAAAAAAAATCCCTTAATCAAATAATACGTAGCTTAACCGTCTTTATTCATTCAAAAAATTTAAATCATTAATTTCTGATATTTTTAAAGTATTTATATTCGAATTAGATTTGATATGATAAAAGTATTCAACTACAAAAGTAAATAATTTTAATTTGTAATATATTAATTTTTTAACTCTCTTTATGTGTGCTACTACCAGTCTATAATATTTCAATTTTTTTGGTAACAAGTTGCTATATAAATCGTTTATAAATAAAAATGATTTTTATTTTCACTTGAATTGAACAATAGATTTTTACTATTGTAATCAAATTTTATAATAATACACTCAATCGAGTATATTTTAGCTTCGATGCGAAGCTGAGAAGGTATTGGTTTTACTAAGATGTGTTTTTTTTTTGTGTCTGTTACCACTTTTTCTCAGCTCTCACCGAACCGATTTCTTTCAATGATACGTCAAAAGATCACAAATCGTATCTAGTCGAAGACATTACCCTCAAAAATTGAAAAAATTTCCCTCGTTCCACATAAATGAGGGAAACCTCCAAAAAAATTACAAATTTAAAAATCGCTAATTTTCGAAATTTTTTTTACTTAAAATTGCCATAACTTTTTTAAAAATAACCGAATCAATATAATTTTTTTTTATATAGACGCATGATATCATTACTTTTCATTTAGTATATTTTTTTTATAAATTTAACTCTTTACCTGCCCACAGAGGATTTAAAATGACAACTTTTTCACAAAAAATTAATTTTTTCAACTTGACTTTTGAAAATGTTCCGAAAAGTCTGACACTTTTATATATATCTTAAATTAAAGCTAATTTATGTTCTTTATTATGCAAAAAAAAATTCGGACTTTATTTTATCTTCACGGTAAAAATGACTACCGAATGCTATTTTTGTGCGAAAATTTTCGATTTTGTATTTTACATTTTTAACTTTATTATGGTATAACTTTTTGAAAAATGTATGGATCAGTACAATTTTTTTATGAGGAGTAGTATTCATATACATCTTTCATTTGACATACTGTTTTCTTAAATCGGACCAATTCCCTATATACGAGGGGGGTTCAAATCTAAAAAATGCATGTAGAAAGTAGAACTTTTTAAACTTAAATTTTGAAAGTGTTCCGGAAGGTCTGACACTTTTATATATATCTTAAATTAAAGCTAATGTAATATACTTTATCATGAAAAAAAAAATTTCTTACTTTATATTATCTTCAAGGTGAAAATGGCTACCGAATGCTATTTTTGTGTGAACATTTTCAATTTTGTATTTTACATTTTTAACTTTATTATGCTATAACTTTTTGAAAAATGTATGGATCAGTACAATTTTTTTATGAGGAGTAGTATTCATATACATCTTTCATTTGACATACTGTTTTCTTAAATCGGACCATTTCCCTATATACGAGGGGGGTTCAAATCTAAAAAATGCATGTAGAAAGTAGAACTTTTTCAACTTAAATTTTGAAAGTGTTCCGGAAAGTCTGACACTTTTATATATATCTTAAATTAAAGCTAATGTAATATACTTTATTATGCAGAAAAAAAATTTCGGACTTTATTTTATCTTCATGGTGAAAACAGCAATCAAAGTTTATAAAAAAAATACGATTTTTGTAAAAAAATTCTTTTTTATATTTTTAACTTTATAATGCTATAACTTTTTGAAAGATGTATGGATCAATATAATTTTTTTTTTATAGATGCATGATGTCTTAACCTATCATTTGGTATATATTTTTTTTATATCTGACCCTTTACCTGCCCACAGGGGGGGATTTAAAATGACAACTTTTTCACAAAAAATTTACTTTTTCAACTTAAATTTTGAAAGTGTTCCGGAAAGTCTGACACTTTTATATATATCTTAAATTAAAGCTAATGTAATATACTTTATTATGCAAAAAAAAAATTTCGGACTTTATTTTATCTTCATGGTGAAAATGGCTACCGAATGCTATTTTTGTGTGAAAATTTTCGATTTTGTATTTTACATTTTTAACTTTATTATGCTATAACTTTTTGAAAAATGTATGGATCAGTACAATTTTTTCATGAGGAGTAGTATTTATATACATCTTTCATTTGACATACTGTTTTTTTAAATCCGACCATTTCCCTATATACGAGGGGGGTTCAAATCTAAAAAATGCATGTAGAAAGTAGAACTTTTTCAACTTAAATTTTGAAAGTGTTCCGGAAAGTCTGACACTTTTATATATATCTTAAATTAAAGCTAATGTAATATACTTTATTATGCAAAAAAAAAATTTCGGACTTTATTTTATCTTCATGGTGAAAATAGACATTAAAGTTTATAAAAAAAATACGATTTTTGTAAAAAAATTCTTTTTTATATTTTTAACTTTATAATGCTATAACTTTTTGAAAGATGTATGGATCAATATAATTTTTTTTTTATAGATGCATGATGTCTTTACCTATCATTTGGCATATATTTTTTTTATATCTGACCCTTTACCTGCCCACAGGGGGGGATTTAAAATGACAACTTTTCACAAAAAATTTACTCTTTCAACTTAAATTTTGAAAGTGTTCGTGAAAGTCTGACACTTTTATATATATCTTAAATTAAAGCTAATGTAATATACTTTATTATGGAAAAAAAAAATTTCGGACTTTATCTTATCTTCATGGTGAAAATGGCTACCGAATGCTATTTTTGTGTGAAAATTTTCGATTTTGTATTTTCCATTTTTAACTTTATTATGCTATAACTTTTTGAAAAATGTATGAATCATTACAATTTTTTTATGAGAAGTAGTATTTATATAGATCTTTCATTCGACATACTGTTTTTTTAAATCGGACCATTTCCCTAAATACAGGGGGGATTCAAAACATAAAAATGCATATAGAAAGTAGAACTTTTTCAACGTAACTTTTGAAAGTGTTCCGGAAGGTCTGACACTTTTATATATATCTTAAATTAAAGCTAATGTAATATACTTTATAATGGTAAAAAAAAATTTCGGACTTTATTTTATCTTCATGGTGAAAACAGACATTAAACTTAATAAAAAAAATACGATTTTTGTAAAAAAATTCTTTTTTATATTTTTAACTTTATAATGCTATAACTTCTCGAAAGATGTATGGATCAATATAATTCTTTTTTTTGTAGATGCATGATGTCTTTACCTATCATTTGGTATATTTTTTTTATAAATCTGACTTTTTACCTGCCTACAGGGGGGGATTCAAAATGACAACTTTTTCACAAAAAATTGACTTTTTCAACTTAAATTTTGAAAGTGTTCCGGAAAGTCTGACACTTTTATATATATCTTAAATTAAAGCTAATGTAATTTACTTTATTATCCGAAAAAAAATTTCGGACTTTATTTTATCTTCACTGTGAAAATGGCTACCGAACGCTATTATTGTGTGAAAATTCTCGATTTTATGTTTTACATTTTTAACTTTATAATGCTATGACATATTGAAAAGTGTATGGATCAACATTATTTTTTTATGAGAAATAATATTTTTTAATAATCCCTTTTTCATTCGACATACTTTATCTTAATTAGGATATTAATAATGAACTAGCAGATCATGTAGCTTTTGGAATAATCCACCAATTTTTTAAAATTAAACACTATCTAAAGATTTGCATCGAAGCGTTTTTTTTTTATAGTGATTTTAATCACTGTCAGATATCATTATACTTGATCCATCTATGCCACGTCACCACTGTGCCGCGACCCCCCTGTGCTGGGTTTTTTAATTTTAATTTTACAACAATTTAAAAAAAAGGTCAGTTTTCTAATCAGTTCTTTGAATTCTGCTAAAACTTTTTTTTTTTTTTTTAAATTAAACACTATACAGATTTGCATCGAAGCGCTTTTTATGATAGTGATTTTAATCACTGTCAGATATCATTATACTTGATCCATCTATACCACGTCACCACTGTGCCGCGACCCCCTTGTGCTGGGTTTTTTATATTTGACCCTGTGGGCAGGTGATTTAAAATGACAACTTTTTCACAAAAAATTAATTTTTTTAACTTGACTTTTGAAAATGTTCCGGAAAGTCTGACACTTTTAGATATATCTTAAATTAAAGCTAATGTAATATACTTTATCATGAAAAACAAAAATTTCGGACTTTATATTATCTTCATGGTGAAAACAGACATTAAACTTAATAAAAAAAATACGATTTTTGTAAAAAAATTCTTTTTTATATTTTTAACTTTATAATGCTATAACTTTTTGAAAGATGTATGGATCAATATAATTCTTTTTTTTGTAGATGCATGATGTCTTTACCTATCATTTGGTATATTTTTTTTATAAATCTGACTTTTTACCTGCCTACAGGGGGGGATTCAAAATGACAACTTTTTCACAAAAAATTGACTTTTTCAACTTAAATTTTGAAAGTGTTCCGGAAAGTCTGACACTTTTATATATATCTTAAATTAAAGCTAATGTAATATACTTTATCATGGAAAAAAAAAATTTCGGACTTTATTTTATCTTCACGGTGAAAATGGCTACCGAATGCTATTATTGTGTGAAAATTCTCGATTTTATTTTTTACATTTTTAACTTTATAATGCTATGACATATTGAAAAGTGTATGGATCAACATTATTTTTTTATGAGAAATAATATTTTTTAATAATCCCTTTTTCATTCGACATACTTTATCTTAATTAGGATATTAATAATGAACTAGCAGATCATGTAGCTTTTGGAATAATCCACCAATTTTTTAAAATTAAACACTATCTAAAGATTTGCATCGAAGCGTTTTTTTTTATAGTGATTTTAATCACTGTCAAATATCATTATACTTAATCAAACTATGCCACGTCACTACTGTGCCGCGACCCCCCTGTGATGGGTTTTTTTAAAAACTTTTTGATTGTTTCTTTTAGTTAAATTCAAGTCAAATTTAATTTCATTAAAATTAATTCTATTTTGCATATTTCAATTGTAGAATCTTTTTAAACACCAAAAGTAAATTAGAAATTATTACTATGATTTCTATTACGATAAAAATGCAAAAAAAATCTAGCTTTTCTGATAAATTTACTGTAAATAATAATTATACAATTTTTTGACTGTATATTAATCATAATAATACCATTTTATTCTATTTAATGATGTTAATTTCAATCTTGCAAGTTGAGCTATAAGTTATGACAATATATTTATTTTTTTTTATGATAAACTTTCACTTTAAAGGACAAAAAAAAGTAGGTTAAAAATTATATAATATTTAATTAAAAAATTATATATTATATTTTTCAATCTAAGAATTACTAATCAGCATATAATTAAGGAAATAGGAGTTGATGTTGCTTCTGTAATTATACACCAATTTCTTAGAATTAAACACTATCACTTATTTTCATCGAAGCGTTTCTTATGATAGTGATTTTAATCACTGTCAGATATTATCTATACTGTCCCAACTATGCCATGTACGTAGTGTGTCGCGACCCCACTGTGCTACCGTTTTCTTTATTAAGTTGTTTTCGGTCGTTATAAGAAGAACAAGAGATCATTTTACTGTTATCACGCTCTAGTGATAATTACATTATAATAATTAAATATGCTTAATTACTTCCAAGATTGCAAGACCATATTTTGTTTTCGATTATGTTAATTTAGTACAGACCAATTTTGCTTATAACTAGAATAAAAAATCAAAGCTCAAAAAAATAGTTGAATTCAGACTTTCGAATTTTTTGTTTGGATCAGAATGCAAACTATAAAATTATTTAACCATACATACAAAATAAAATCTAACTGTTAATTAAGGCACACGACAAAATAAAAATTACTATTGTTGTAATTTGAACTTTTTTTTTCTAAAATTGTCGAATGTTAATTATATTTCAAGGAACAATGTTTTAACGTAAGTTACTACACTTTTGAACTAAATGTGTAATTTATATCTAAGTTTGGCTTACAGCTTTTCCTCGTGTAAAATCAAAAAAAAAAAAAACAAACTTTAAATAATAAAAATGAATTTTGAATTATTATAAATTCTTGAAATAGGCGACATATTTTGGAAAATATTCATGGTCCATGAACTTAACATAAACCATGTTGTTATTTGAAATCGCAGTGTCATACATATTGGGCAGAACTTTTAGATGGTAATCTACATCAACATACTTTATTTTTTGAACCAGTACAGTACATATTAGCATAACTCGATCATGAGGCATATCTAAAACATTTAAAGATATTATCATAAATCAATTAACAATAACAATATTTAAATTTTAAAATATACATTAGAAAAAAAATTTACTATCACAGTCGATTAATATATTTTTTTCTAAAAATTGTATTAGTAGGATTTTAAGCAAAACTATAAGTTTATCAAAAATAATAATAATCATAAAACAGAGAAAATATTACTTCAACTCCCTCAAAACAATTTTAATAATGTGCCTGACGATAGACGACTTTTAGCTACAAAAACTCTAAAATATGTTTTTGTTATATTGTCTTGCAATTATTTTCTAATATTAATAAGTATCATTAAAATAATTAATCTCCAAAAAATAATTTCTCAAAATAGAACAAAAATGTTTTTATATATGCTCCAATAATTTGGGACCAAAACAATGCAGGGCATAATCAATTTGAAAAATTACAAAATAAAATTCTCAGATTTATATGACATAATTATAATATTCAAAGAATTCCTCACATTGATTACGAGAATATCTTGAAAATGTTAGAATTTAGAAACATTAAAGATTCGTAGAAATATATCATACAATATCTTTTTCACTAAATTACTAAATAACATGATTGAGTCATTTTATTATTTAGTCAATTAAACTTCAAAGTCATTAATCACTACACTGGCAACAATCATTTATTTTATATTTATAATTTTTCTAAAACGTATATGTTTAATGACCCAATTAATATTTTTATTTTATTTTAATAATCATTGTATAAAGATTGTATTATTCTTTTATTCTATTTACTTATTACTATGTTATATTCAATTATATCATATTATTGTTATTTATACTAATGTATTGTAAATTGAACATTGTCCGTATAAATTATTTAATAAATAAATATTAAAAAAAAAAAAAAAAAATTGACGACAAAATGGCTTGTAACCAATATTATCTAGATTTTATGAACATGATTTGTAATCTGCCTTTTCGCCTAACTTTACTTATTTCTCCGCTATTTGTACTTAAAAAACTGCCAAGCAAATAATCAGCGGATAGCAATGTAGTGACAAAAGTAAAAATGATGGAGAAATATTGATCTAAAATGTAAAATGGAACCATGTTCTTAAAAACTTAGATGATGTTGATATACAAATTTGTGGATAGTTTTTTTTTAAATATGACAACATTTTTATTCTATTTTTGAACTTGCTGATTTTTTAAAGTTCTTTTTGGGAATATCAGTACTTTTTTATAAAAACTGAAAAATTTATTATTTTTACGTTGCATAAAGTATGAAATTTGCACAAATTCGCTATAAATTCTATAAATTCATTAAATATTAATGCCATATTAATATTTTAAATTTAAATTCCTCATAATTTATATATATATTATCAAGATATAAAAAGAGAAAATTTGTATTTTTCTAATTATTTTTAATCTTCAAGTGACTTACTTGAGGTATTAACACTTAATCTTTCTTTAATTTATATTTAGTTCTATTTTTTCATCTCGACTGAAAATATATGAAAAGTTCTTATAGATCCAAATTACTTGATATTTGGCACACTTATATAAAATGAATTAGGATATTATTTTTTGTTCAAAAATTAACATCTTTAGTATTTTATAGGAAGTACGGAGCTATTTTAAAAATTTTCAAAATTGTGTTTACTATTCCCTAGAAGTAAATGTAAAACATTTTTATCCGAACTTAAATAATATGAAACTTCGAGAATTTGACTAGTTTGTCTGAAGAGCTTTAGAGTAGTGTATTGTAAAATATTTTTTTAATTAAATATTTTTTTATGTTATAAGCTAGCTCAATATGTATGTGTATATTAAAAAAGTTTATAAGTAATGAAATAAAAAAGTAATTAATTATTGTTAAGAAATATGCAAAACTCGAAACTATCAAAAATAATTATTTATATTATAATTATTATTTTAAGAGAAACTGAATGAATAATATTAATAAAATTTTTCTGTATTCGTCTAAATATAATACTTGTTGAAATTACACTTACTATTATTTTTCATTGAAAAAGGCTCAGGAATGTCGCTATTACATATGTTTTTTAATAGCCATTTTGTAGCCAACTCTAGACTTCTATTTTGGGTGTAATAAATAGCTTTTTTCGCGGCTTCTTTAGGAAACCCCATTCTAAGCAAAATAAACATTATATTGTCGTCAAAATTTTCGTTTTTGTCTAAAAAAAAAATAATAATAATAATAAAGAGTTTCTTTATGTGCAGGATCACATTAAGAGTTGCATTGAGTGTAATAATAATGTAGTGAGATAAACTATATTGTACAGGTCAGATTGTTAGGCGGTTGACAAGAAAGTTGAACAGAAAATGAGCGTAGCAGAGATGAGTATGCTTAGATGGATGAGTAGAGTGGCGAAAGAAAATAAAAGGAAGAATGAATATGTTAGCGTCGTTCGTGGATAAGATGAAAGAAAATCGGAGGTTGTAAAAACGGTTGGTCTTAAGAAAAAACGGAACAGTTATGGAAATGAACGTTAAAGGTAGAAAAGAAGGTTCTAATAAAATGTGAATGGATGTAATTGGGGTGTTATGAGAACTGCTGGTGAGTGTAATGATGATATGGGATACAGCGTCAAGTGGAGGTTTAGGATATGAATGGCTGACCCCAAGTAGTTGGGATAAAGGCGAAGAAAAAGAATAAATTGTCCTGAAATCGTCGATAAAATAAATTGGTACGTTCCAACTATTGATACCAGCTCTACGACTATTTTTTTATATATCATTCCACTCCCAGTTATAGAGCTATATAATTGTAAGTCGTATGTTAAGGGAGTGCAATAATGTTGAATTCGCTTTTAATTTTAAGAATTAAACTTCAAATTTTACGTCTGGATAACAGTTAATTTAATTGTAATTTAGGAATAATTTATATTATTACTTTTTATAATAGTTACTTATGTTAATTTAAAATATTTCATTTTTATTGTTAGTATTTACAATACTTATTGTTATTTATTAGTAATTTAATTACTGAATATATATATTCTACCGCCCCACTGAGCGTTTAAATAAATAAATAAATATTCTAAGAGGAATAATGAATTTACAATTACCCCATTCATGCCCCACTTGACTCTATTATTTCAAGATGTTCTTAAAAAATAATACACTTTTAGTACATTTAACCTAGAAACGACTCTACTGTACCTAACCTCAAAAAATCACTCTTAAAAATAAATAAATTTAATCATTAACATCAAAAAATCTTTTTTTAAGCAATGTTTTGTGAAGCTGAAATTTAATTAATTCATCACTCACCAATAGTACATGATGCATACTTATAAGCATACAAAGGACTTTCCGCAAAACATACACCCTTTCCATAGCGATTTCGGTATGAAAGTCGCCAATTTAAATTGTTATCAATAATAGATAACAAATTACTTTTAGACGTAACATGATAAAGCATGCATTCATTTACAGGAGTATCAGGATGATTATACTCCATCTCGCTCTTACGCAATGAATATATACCATACATCTGTGGATTTATTATTCTATCTACTCTTTTGATCTGAAATATACATTTAAGTATAAGTTTAGTAAGTTAAGTATACAACTAATATGTTTTGACAAAATTAACTAGAAAATTAAAATGTGAATGTTTTTTGGTTGAAACTTAGCTTTAGATAATAGATATTTTCATATTGTGTTTTTTAAATTTATGTTATAAACATTTTTATGAATATAATTTGTTTGTAAACAAGACAGAGACATGCTCCCCTTTCATTGGCAGCAATAAAAGATAGAATAATATGTCTAGAATGCTTTTGAATAAAGAGAACAACTAAAACTTTAATTTCTAGGGTGGAGTTGGATACAATCAAGTAAATATATTTGCACTGGGAGTAATCTGGTGTAGTTTATATATTTCTTATGGTAAAAAAGCATAATTCCTTTACAATGCAAAAACATATTATGCTGTATCTATAAACTTAAATGCGTAATACTAAATAATATTGTTTATCAATAACAGAAAATTACAAATTCGTTGCATGGATTAGTATAGTATATTTTTAACTAGAACACTTGGATAACTAGAGTACTCACAGTGCAAATATCAACATCTGCAAATAAAAATAAATCTAAATTTAAATTGATATCTAAAATTATTACTTACGTCGAATAAATCGTATAACCTTTTAATTTCTTTAACTTCATGAAGTTCTGATTCAAGTACAGGAGTAACAATACTCATTTTAAACTAATTATTGATTCCTAAATCAGAAAGATACTTATATATAAAAACAATTATTATTTCCATAGGTGCAACGAGGGTGGTGGCTATAGGAGACATATCCCCTCATTCGACGAATTATAGAGCTTCCTCCAAATTTATGAATATGTATATTTTTATATTAAAAAATTTGTATGTTGTTATGTCAAATATCTTTTAGGGCGGGGAGAAAATACAATTAGATAATAATTCTCTTCATTATACTATACTAAACAAATTATACATTGGTTAGGTGAGATACGAGTAAAAGTAAAAATATATTTATAATATAGACCAGTGGTCGGCAACCGGCGGCCCGTNATGAAGTTCTGATTCAAGTACAGGAGTAACAATACTCATTTTAAACTAATTATTGATTCCTAAATCAGAAAGATACTTATATATAAAAACAATTATTATTTCCATAGGTGCAACGAGGGTGGTGGCTATAGGAGACATATCCCCTCATTCGACGAATTATAGAGCTTCCTCCAAATTTATGAATATGTATATTTTTATATTAAAAAATTTGTATGTTGTTATGTCAAATATCTTTTAGGGCGGGGAGAAAATACAATTAGATAATAATTCTCTTCATTATACTATACTAAACAAATTATACATTGGTTAGGTGAGATACGAGTAAAAGTAAAAATATATTTATAATATAGACGATATTATTTTAGTGTTGCTTTATTCATTTCCTCCTCGTTTCCCTCAAAATAATTTGTAATCGAATTATTAAGTTTTTAATTCATTTTACTTAAATTTAAATTTAATAGTATTAAATAATAAAATAATTCAATTTTTTTCTAAAACAAGTTTGAAAATCTGGCTAAATCGTTTTTTATTAACAGTGTGCAGGGTTCTATCTTAAGATAACATTTACTAATATACAAAATACATATGTGTCAGAATAATGTGGCTAAAAAATACCATTAAAATAGTGTTTTTTCATCAAAATATTCAAATACTTTGTAACAACTATTATTCATAGATCAGTATTTAAGGGTTAGTAAATACAGGCGTATTTAAGTAATGGCAAAAAAAAAAGAAATCCTCTCTGTCAGCAAAGTTTAGAAAATATCAAAATAATGTAAACATTTGTTTCCCTAATTTATAATAAAGGTAAATCAGCATAAAAAATTTCTCACAGCAAAATATAGAAACGCCCTAAGAAAATGAATTTTTCAAAAATTTTATTAAAATAAAATCTTATGTAAAATACACGTATTATACAGTGATGAGAAAGAAGGCGTTCAAATGAACATATTTAAATATTACTAGATGAATTTTAACGTGAAAATTGTATGAATAAGTACATTTATTGTAAAGTTCATTTATCTGATTTCTTTTACTTGAGTTAGTACAAAAATAAATTTTTAGAATTTAAATCAATTATTTCATAACGCGGCAATGATAATTTATTAACATGGTAAATCTTAACAAAATCATGGTTAACTACAAAGTCATAAAAAAATATAAGCTTTATTTTATACAAAATTTTTTAATTTCTTGATTTTTTGCATCAAATTTAAAAGAAAATTTTTATATGATGAACTTGAACTAATTCACTTTTAAGAACTATTCATCCATCATTAATATTTTATGTTTATTAAATGTTATAAATTATATTTTTATTCAGTAAAATTAATATTTGTAAGTCATGTGTTATTGTAATTAAACATTAATAATTTAATAAATTTTTTTAATTCTCATATATAGAAATTTTGTTTAAAATTTGGAATTAGGAGTGAAAAATTGTATTATTTAACACAGTTTCGAAATGTTTTCTTGCTTTTTAAACTTACATGCACTTGAATTAGTTTTTAAAAAGGTATAAAATATTTTTTATATTAAATGTTCAGTCACGTAAAATGCTAAATTGTGTCACCATATCTTTTTATTATCATCTTATTATTTTTAAAATATAAGCTTTTAAATAACCAATAATAATAATTAAACTATTACTTTTATTGTTTAGTGTACTTCCCTTTAATGAGTCAAGTAGTTAAGGATAGCCTTAAAAATTTGTTAATAAAAAGAATATAATGTTTTCTACGGTGGTACCAGTTATATCTAGAATTGAATTTTCGATTATTCTAATAAAATATCTAAAACATAATTTCCTAAAAATCAATGATAGCAACAATGGTAGGGAGCTTGAGAGCCATAAAAAATTAAAAATATATGTATTGTTATATAAAAACATTTATAAGGAGGAATATTAAAATGCATCCCTAAAATTATTAATATTTAGACCCCTAAAATTTGTATTATTTCCATTTATGATAACAAGAAAATTTTTAAGTAAATAATATTTTAATTTAGTACATTCAGTGGCGTAACTAGGGGGGTAGGAATTTGTAATTCTCTCGAAATGATGTTTCAATTTATTAGTCACGATATATTTTTTTTCACTAATTCAAATTTTTATAAATGATAATATTGAATAAAAAAAATTTAATGAGCTTAAAAAGAAGGTAATATCTTATTATCTCTTGAAATTATTTTTTAGTTTCGCCACTGATGCTATCTATTCGTCATGGTACAAATAAATGATGTATAAATAAATTCAAAATTACTATAGTTAACAAGATGATAACACTACAATTTTTCTGATATAATGTTATATCATAACAATAACATTAATTTTTAAGACCACCGTCGTCTTTAAAAAAAACCAGTAATACTAAATTGTAATCGTAATATGTTTAAAACGTAAGTAATAAATTGTGTACAAGAAACTACTTAAGCTATGTGATAATAGTTATTCAATAATTTAAAAATTTAAAAATTTTCGTTTTTTTGATGTGTCATTTATAGGACATAATGATGGTTAAAAGTTGAACAAAAAGTGGAAAAATATTAAAAGCCGAGATCAGTATTATGACAGATTATCAGAATATGACAGAAATCAAAGCATAATAACTTCATGTTGGTGTTTTATCTGGAGGATAGCTGGCTTGAATACATATATTTTTACTTCAATAATTTTTGTTAGGTTATCAATTATGGAAATATAAAATATTTTCAATGATAAAAAAGTAAGTTGATTTAATATTTGTATCTCTTAATATTTAACCATCATTTTCCGTAAGAATTAAGGCATTAAAAGTTAACTAGGTATTCTACTTTCTTTAAATATTTAGAAAATGTTTAAATTAACGCTTATAGTTTATAAGAGGTCGCTCGTTATTATGGCACGTAACGTAAATAATGTTAATCTACTTACATTCAATATGAAAGAACAGTTATTTTGCGTCTAAATAGCTCTGATTCTAACGTCGGAGATATTAAATTTATTGATTTACCAGACTCAACTGATAAGGTATTTATTAGTTGATTTATATAATTTCATTTTTTCACACTTGTTACCTTAAGACGACAAATGTTATCTTATTATTGAATCCCATTCAACTTTTTCATTGCGCGCGTAAATATTATTAGAGAAAATTCATTTACTATTAATTATAAAAATAGCTAAATTTATTTTTAATGATAAGATAATATTAATATTTTATGATAACATTAATAATAAGTTAATTGTATGACTACGTTAGAATTTTACGGTCAGACCTACGTGAAATCTCACCTTTACCTAAGTGCAGTTTCACAGATATAATATTACAAGTCAGAATTTAACATTTAAAAAAAGTTAAACATGTTTGTTACTACTCACATATGACATACTTGGTAGTAGTAAATATAATATTTAATTCATTGTATCAAGATGTGTTAGAGCAATCGACTTTTGGGAGTAGAAGATTGAATAATTTTTTCATTTCTGAGATATGATATTTGTATGGAATGTTGCAAAAAAGAGATAAAAAAGTATTATTGACCTAATGTGGAAGAAACATACTATTGTTGATACTTATTGAAATTAAAATATTGAATATATTTTTTCAATGTTAAGTTTAAAACCTCTTTATTTTTAGGAGGTTAAGTCGTTTAAAAAACAAAACAGTCTATATTAGCATGTAGATAGAAGAGTTTTATGAGCGCTAGCTACACACGACAGCCATTCTAAACAAATCTATATATTGAAAACATCGTCATTATGACTAAAAAGCTTTACCAGTCAACTCTGACAGACCAGTCATTAAAATTTAATGATGAAGAAATATACAACTCTGTGGCTACTACTAGTTCTATTTTTTGAAACAAGTAAGTATAAAAGTGATTTTAATTATGTTTATGTAACTATCTTCATTTCCGTTGCAATACCATGAACCTATGATTTTTATTTTTAATACCCAACCCCATTAGTTAGAATATTGGTATATATATACAACGTATTTGAAATTAAAAATTGTTTTATTTAGAATATGAATCTAAAAATTGAACTATAAAATCAAGAAAAAATAAAAAATGTTAATATAAAGATTGTGTTGAAAACATTCTCTGATAAATAGAATTAAAAAAAAATTCTTTTTCAATTTTAGTTCTCATAATTGAAGGATTAAAAAAAATAATGCCAAAATTATTAATTAAACATTAACTAAATAGTATTAAATATTGCAAATATTATGAACAAATATTTACATCGCAATAATAATAAAAATGTCTTTCAAATAAATAAATAAATAAATACAGTTATTTCAGATCCCACGCTTGACAATTCAAAATAGTGTGCATAGCATATTCACCGGCATTATTCGGGTTTTTTTGATTCTTATAGAGATAAGTACTAAAACACCCGTACTCTGACATTCCCTATATCAGGTGGAGGTCCATATCATCGTGAGATCTTAGCACCCATTCTGGAGTTTAGAAGCTCTAGCCAGATCTATTCACTAATCTAGTCGCTTCGTTGAGCTGAAATTTTCAGCTATTTAGCGTCTGCTATCCTAGGGACATCCTCCAACTCGGATCCTTGTGATCCGGTTTATTAATATATCTTTCATGTTATAACTTTAATTAATAACATAATTTTATTATTATTTTTTTTATATAAAAGATATGTCTGCAAATGAGTATACGTCTATATAAAGAAATACTTGCGTGGAAAATAATAGGAGTCTTAAGAATAGATTATGGTCGTAATGATAAAATAATTACAAAATTGTAAAATATATGTTATTAGCTTTAATATATTAATGATTAATTTATTTGGGACTATCATAATCCTCCCTAAAATTTTACCAAATGTCCTCCCGTAATGTAGTTGTTGTTATATCTTGAATTTATGATAGCAAAGTAAAAAATAAGACAATTAATAATAAGCTATGAATTTATAAACTTCAATTTCCTACGTTTATATAATCAAATTCTCTGAAGTTATTCATTGAAAAATTTAAAATTATTATAAAGAATAAAGTATGTATTTTAGTTTCTTTTAAATTGCAATGTTTTTTATATATTATTAAAAATATTTGGTTTGATTTTGTTATTTTAAGTCTATTATATTATTATGATCGATATTAGCAACTATGGTTTCTAATCTATTTATTTTTAGTCAGCGGTCTGTTTTAACCTTTTTAGGCTTCATCCATTTTGAACTTTGTATAAATTATAATAATAAACTTACATATTTTTTATTTAGAATGGTTTTTAGCTATACCGGTGTTAAAATTAAAGAGTAATTTGAAAAAAAACTTATTCTTAGTGTATACGGTAGTTAATATTTTTATATTATGTTTATATTACAAACTTGATGAATAAATATCACATAAACTAGTGTTTTCCGTTGTATACAGTTCCTTTGAAGATACTAAAACTATCCAGAGTGCCGTGTTACAAGGGGATTGTCTCCAACCTCGTTTACAAAATTACACTTTTAAATTAAATTTCTAGAGAAAAAGACTGATAATGCATACTCATTTATTTTAAGTAATATAATTTGTTACTAAACTATCGAAAAAAGAACATTTAATTGATCTTTGACATTATGTTCCTGTTTTCTTGTGAGGAATATGATTGTCATTATATACGGATTTAGAGAAATCTTACATATATAGAAACTTAGTTACGATATTGATTCTGGGATTGAAGTTACAATGTGTTTAGTTTAATACTTTTTAAAAAATGGGGCATAGTATGCTCCCTTTTTGAAAATACTACATATTATGTGTTATTTCCTGGTTTACAAGGTAAACGAAATACGTTTCGAAACCACTGATAAACTGTAAATGTAATAACTATAAATCATATAACTAATAATTTAGAATAATATGATATAATTATGAATTTTAAGGTTATGCCTTGAAATGTTTTAATCGGTTGGAGAAAGACAGTGAAAAGCATTTAGAAGATTGTAGCGTAGCTACGGTCAACTCGTTCATCGCTACACTAAATAAGTATGGTGATCACAAATCAATTCCATTTTCTAAAGCCAGTTCGGATTCTTTTACTTGCTCTAAAATTGTTTTAACAGGTGCGTAAACTATATGTATAATGAAAACTTCAAAAAAGTCCATATAAATTTCTTTCTTATAATTCCCTTCCAACAAAACAATCTAATAATTACTTTCATCGTGGCAGATGTTTTAACTCCTATCATATTTTTTCTCAGTAATTTTATGAAAATAAGTAATTCGTGTTATAGGTCGTAATGAGGATGTAGTCTACCACGGATGTGGATATGTTAAATCAGATCCATGCAAATCAATGCAGAAATTCTTCGAAGGAACTGAAGTCATAAAGTTTTGCCAAACTTGTGAGGGTGATGGCTGCAATAGCGCCAGGACTACACATTCGTCTATAGTAGTTTTGATTCTTACCACTGCTGCTACATACTTGTTTTTTGGTCTACGTTGAAATTATTTTGTCCAGACTTTTACTCTATTCATTTTTATAATACGTCTAGTTGATTGTAATTTGCGTATTAAGTTTGTTTTTGTACAATATATGCAATATTAATAAAAACATATTAATATATTTTCTAAACCCGTTTTAAGCACGTTTTATATTATTTGTCATAGATTTTATTTCAGTAGAACTATACATTAAAAAAATGAGGCAATTGTTAAAATTATTAAATTGTTGTTTTATAACTATTGGAAAGTAATAAATAAATTGTATCATTTGGTTTAATTTTCTGATTCTTATAAAAATATGACAAAATTTGTTTAAAATATATTTAATAGTAGATACTTCATTATTTTTGTGAATTTATAGGTTATGAGAATACGTTATCAATCAGATGTCTATTTAGAATAATTTTTACTTAATTTGAAAATGTTTACAATTGTCTACTGTAAAAGAGTTTAGTATCTTTGTATCGTGTCGGGAGGAGAAGAACGGTTTAAAAATACTAAAAGATAAAAATAAATAGATTTGCACTTCATCTCAGTTTTTTATTCTTAAAAGTCTATTACTTTCAAAATACTGGTTCTTATATTTTTTAAAAGAATTATTCAAAAGTTGTTATCGACCAGTAATTTTCCTGGTTAGATCATAATCTTAATAGCAAGCCTGTTAAACTTTATGTTTGTATACTTTAATATTTTTGAAGATATTTCGTACGAAACAGTTTTCGGATCACTCTATAAAAACATAATATTTTGAGTTTAAAATATTGATCATATTTTCATCTAATTAATCAAAATAACTATTTGTTATCTTGAAATAAGAGAAGAAATAAGCTTATTGTATTCAAAATGAGCTGCTTACTGCTTGGGTTGCTCAATAGCATAGGAGAAAAAATTACAAATAATTAATATTATATTAATAGCCATATTTATACGAACAGCCGCCTTAAATGATGTAGATCACTAAAAAAATAATTGAGTTAAAAATAATTAGTACTCAAAATTTATAAGTCGAGTCCAAATTATTTGAAATGTTATAGTGGTCATTAATCCCATTTTAAAGAAAATTCTATGGTTCTGTATTCGACGACCTTGATAAAAATGACTAACGAGGTTAAATGAGGAACTATTTGTATACAATGATATAGGTATAATATAATAACACTTCTGTGGGTAAACCGAATCAAGACATTTCGGTATGAGGTGCGCACAATGGACCAACAGGTCAGATTGCATGGGCATTATGTCCACCTCGATAATAACTAAATCTTAAGTATTTGTACACAAAAGAGGATATAGTGCAGTTTGACAGGAGTGTAAGACTTGCCTGGCCTAGTAATTCGTGAAAGTCAGATGATTGTCTTATTATAATGGAAATAGTAAACTAAATAGCACGAAAAAGACTGAGGGAACGTCCAAGGTAATGATGGCTGATGTCGTTAGAAATATCTGAAGGAGTGAACTGCTTTGAAACGGAAACTTGGAAATAGCTTATACACAAGAATTATGTGGTGGATTGGTTTTAGAAGTAGACCCTAAATGGGTCGTTATAACTTTTTTTTTAGCGGTAAATTATTACAAGATAATAATGGTATTAGTAATAATACTATTTTTAATTATTATGATTTCGTTATTAGTAATTTTATCAAATTAATACACATATATGATTTCGAAACAAACGATGTATGTCTGAAATGATTAATTTTTATAATATGTCAATTAAAATTTTAATCATGTTGATAGCACGTAAATGAAATTACAATATTTTAGTGATATATAATATTAATGTAACATTGTTGCATTTATATTATTGAAATTTCTATCTTTTCAACTTAAATTTTATCTTATATTTGATACATATAGAGATAATAGTTATTTATTTTTCTGTAAGTTATTTTAAGTATTAAAAAAAAAAAAAACAATACGTTTCATTTTCATTGAACAAAACAAAAATGAATAATTTATTGTTGACTTACATTAGTGTAATTATCTTAAACTATTCCAAGTATATCTAAACGATAAAAAAATAATTAAGAGATATGAGTGACAAGTAGGTTATTTTATATATTAATTATTTTAGTTCTATGCTTCATTTATTACGTTAAGGAATACTTGAAATGTTTAATACAAAAATGAGTTTAATTAAATTATTAGTTTGTTTGGTTTCAATAATAAATTTAAGTGAGTCTATAAATGAGTCAATAACATGGTAGTGTTTAAAAAAATTAATTTTTCGCTTATTCATAAAAAACAAAATATGCAAATTTTAATAATCTGTTAAAAAAATGAAATCAAACTTCTGTATAAAATATGTTAAAAACAAAACAATGCTCATCTTAAGTCTACACATTTTCCATAAATAGCTTTTTCCTTCTCCTGAAAAAATTTGTTTTGTGACTTGTTATCTCTTACATATTAACTGCTCAATTGTTTATTTATAATTTTAAGTTAGTTTTTTAAAAATTTTTTTGTTTCTTTAAAATATTTTATCTGTTACTGTTATATAATTACTGATATAACTTGAACTTTAAGTTTAAAGAATTTTATATTTTTTAGGTTCGTGTTTAAAATGTTACATCTGTGAGATTGAAAATTGCGGTGATCCTTTTGAAAAAGAATCTGGAAAATTAATGGAGTGTAGAATTTTTAATAATATTATATCTAAAAATAATCAAACAGAAAATACTGCAAATGAAACAATGACAAATCTATTACTACAAAATAATACTAATCAAACTCCAATTGATGGAATAACTCTAGATTGGTCCTGCATAAAATCTGTTCATATGGGTAGGTTTTTAATTTACTATCTAATTCAACTATGATACACAAGTCTTAAACTTAAAATATTTTTCGCTATCAAAATGTATTATGTATGTTAAATTAAGGTATCTGTTTCATGATCTCTAGCTATTGCTTAGAAATATATTAGAAACGGGTTTGAATTGAGATAGATAAATAAAATTGTCTTTAATCATATATTTGCTTAGTAAAAATGGGTTTAAAATAATCAACGTGTTATGACTAAAAAAAGATAGTTGATTTATTTTTCTGAACTTTTTTTTATCAAAGGTTAATATTTTAGGTCCATAACCGCGTCAATATTAAGACAAGTAATATTTTTAGTAAAAAGGAGATTTCTTTTTCTATAATTTAACTATGCAGGTGTAAAAATATTTTTGTGCGAGCCTAGCAAACAAATCTAATGATTTTATCTAATGATGAAGAACCTTTTTAAAAATTAAAGATTAAAAATAAATGAACAGAAGCATTAAGTTATACAATCTAGTAATCAAAAGCCTAGATTAAGAGTTTTTGAGGCTCATTGGCCAGATAAAGTGTTACGAGTTAATCATAGCTATTAATTTTTTTTTATTCTTTATTTTATAAATATATTTTGATAGTTTTTAAGTTTATTGAAGAAGTCCTTCAAAACACTTAGTCCTCGACTGGAAGTATTATATTCCTACTATCATAATATAGTCACATAAGTGATGTTATTAAAACATGAAAAATTAAAGGACACTGAAAAAAATCCTCTAGTAAAGTTAACAAATACGTCTTATAAACGCTTGGTTAATTGTATCACAGTATTTTGTTAATTAAATCATTAATTTTGTTAAAATTGATCAAATTAACAAATATTTTGTTGTTACAAAAATCAATATCAACAAAAATATTGATTTAACTTAAAAAAAGTACTATTTGTTTAATTAAAATATTATTGGACTTATATTGATAAAAAATTAGTTTATTTTACCAAGGAGTTTTATGTTGAATTATATAACTTTTTACAGATAATGATCAAGAAGTTGTGACTCGTGGGTGTATTATTCGTGATATGCAATACTGCAAAATTCTCGAGGAACTCGATAAATTACTAAAGACTTGCACCACTTGTTATGATGATGGATGCAATGCAGCTCAATATTTAGGATTATCCAGATTCGTTTTAATAATTTCGATATCCGCTGTCAGCCTATTTTATTGGTTTCATTAGATATTATTAAAATATTATTGTATTGTATTGTATGAAACAAAAATTTCCTTTGTATAATTATTACATTTTTTACTTGTTCCAATTAATTATATTTTTATTGTTTGTATTATGCATCTTAACATTTAAAATTTTTTTTAAACATTGGAGTATAGACTCCACAGAACATACAATAAAACTTTTTTAAAGATTTTTATTCAAATATAAAGTTATTTTTCATGGCATTTAAATTTTCATGAAAAATTGCATTTTATTATAAATATAATATATTTCATTATATTTATTTATGTATCATATGTTAGTTTTTTGTTACTTATTAATTCTTAGTTAAAATTAATGATTATTAGTCAAAAATTTAGTTTTTGTATTAAAAATTATGTTTAATAATTAATTTGTTTATATATTTTTTGTTTTAACAATAACTTGTAGCATAATAAGAAAGGATTATTCAATAAACTCTTTTACTTTATATGAAATCATTAAAAAGTAGATAAGGAAAAATAGTTTCTATTACTCTTTGCTAGAAATGTTATTTAAAGTAAACAAACATAAGAGTTATTTTTAAATAGAATATTTAATTAAATTATTCAATAAAAAAAGAAATATCACTTTTTTTTAGAAATTTAAATTTTAAAACAACTAAAATATAATTAAAAATTAATAAAACTTAGTAAAATACAAATGCCTAAATGAATGGAACTAAGATAAATTAATACATGATCGTTAAAAAAAAATCGTTTATAATATTCATTTATAGTAGTTCCCAAGGAAATTAAAAAATTGATTTTAACGTATTTTGTTTAAAATTATATATACAAAAAAAGTAAAATAATTGTTATTATTTCTGGAAAAGTCAACGTTAATGACTTAAACTCCTTCACTAACCAATTATAATTGCAAAAAAAATTATTTGATAGAATTTTATTTTTAGGCGATCTAAATTTTAATGTCTTAGAATATATACTTAATACTATCATTTTTTATTATTCAACTTTCTGTTATAATATCTTATCTAGACAGTAATATAATTTATTTCAATTCATATTAAGATTTTGTAAATATTTTACCTTTAGAGTAGAACGGCTAAAGACGTTCATCCGTTCAGTTGTAATCTGCTACTGTTAAATAGTTTATATTAACTTATCAAGTATTAATTATAATTTATTGTTTTATATTAATTGTTGATTGATGAAAAAAATAAATTATATGAACATTATATATAATGAATGTGAAGTAAGGGTAAATCCATATCAAATCATCCAAAGTCGTTGCGCGACCACTTTATTTTTTTTTGAAATTTTACACACAAGTTGTCTAGTATATAAGAAGAAAATATTAAAAAAAAAAAATTAAAAAAGTTTTACGAAAATGTATTTATGACTTATCAAAAGTTTTAAATTATGAAATACTTGTAATTCGTAAAAATATCCTTATGATAACAGTATTTATATTTAAGACTTGAAACTTTCATTGTTTTTTTTTTATGTGATACTCTAACATATTCCATAATTACCAACACGTTTTTTAACTTTTAAGTTGGAAAATTTTGTTTTCTAAATTGAGCTTTTTTTACAAAATAATGTAATTTTCAAAGATCAAATTGACTATGAAAAAACATTTTTTTTTAATTAATTTTTTTTTCTAAATATTAACGTACACTCATAGTAATATGTAATTGTGTTTTTATAAACTTTTTGTCATTGTTATAATGATCATTTATTAACTTCATGGCTAAAACAAAATGATTATTTGGAAAATTTAACACAGTTTACTATAAATAATGAAATAAACATAGTACAAGTAAATGGCACAGCAGTATATAATGAAGAGCACACTAGAGCAGTTTTACTGCCTTTAAGGTTTCAATTTAAAACATTTTTTGAACATGGTAATAATTATAAAAAAATGTTGAATAATATGAATGATTTAAAAACAAATAATACAGATAAAATATCAAATTTTATACAAGGTAAACTTTGGAAACAAAAAATTGTACCATATGAAGGAAAAATTGTTTTTCCTTTTTTTTTATATGTTGATGATCTGGAAATTAATAATCCTCTGGGCTCTCATTCTAAATTTCAATCAATTGCTGCAATTTATTATAATTTTCCGCTTCATAATAATAATTCTATGCTGTCTAACATATTTTTAGCATCTTTAGTTAAATCAGTTGATTTTAAAATGTTTGGCAATGATAAATGTTTAACTAATTTAGTTAATGAAATTAATTATCTTGAAAAAGATGGAATAACTATAACAACAGACGATGGACAGTTGAAAATATATTTCATTCTTGGTTTAGTTTTAGGAGATAATCTTGGTGTCAACAGCATTTTAGAATTTAGTAAATCTTTTTCAGCCAAATTTTTTTGTCGTTTGTGTAAAGCACATAAAGAACTTACTAAAGTTATGTCTATTGAAAACTCATCATTACTTAGAACTGTTGATAATTATGAAATAGACACAGCCAGTTTAAATTTTAAAGAATCTGGTATTTACAAAGAGTCCATTCTTAACAAAATTAATAGTTTTCATGTAATTAATAACCTCTGTGTAGATATTATGCATGATATTTTTGAAGGGGTGTGTCATTATAATATGTGTCATATACTCAAATATCTAACCATTACAGTTCAATTATTTACTTTGGATAAACTAAACAATAGGAAAGATATATTCAATTATGGTAGTTTAGAAGCTGGTAATATTTCACCACCTATTCTTTCAACACATATAGATTCTTTTCGATTAAAAATGTCAGCAAGAGAAATGTGGACATTTGTTCATTTTTTTTCATTGATGGTAGGAGATCTAGTACCAGAGGATGATGAGGTTTGGTTGTTTTATTTAAACTTTTTAAAAATAATAGATATTTTATTGAGTTATTCTTTTTCTGAAAGTAAAATTTCATTGCTTACTGACTTGATAAAACAGCACCATGAAAATTATATTTATTTATTTAATGATACCTTAAAACCAAAGCACCACTTGATGGTGCATTATCCAAAAATAATTAAAGAGTCAGGGCCACTGAGACATTTTTGGTGCTTTAGGTTTGAAGGTAAACATAAAGAATTTAAAACGTATGCACGGGTTACTTCATCTAGACGAAATGTTACATTAACGTTAGCTAAAAAATTTCAAATTAGATTTGCAGGTTATATAATGAATTTAAATAAACCTGACATTATAGCATGTGAAAAACATATATTATTTAATTCACTATCATTTGAAAAAGAAATTTTAATTAAAACTGGTATGAATCCAGCAGATTATAAAATCTACAGAGAAGTACAATTTAATGGAATTTCTTATAAGTATAATTTATACTTGAGCAAACACCTAAATGGTTATCTTTTTAAAATAGAAGCTATAGTTGTTGTAAAAAATATCAATGTATTAATTTTAGCCAGAGAAATTTTACTAAATAATTATAATCCACACTATGCAGCTTATGAAGTACCTAAAAACATTAATATCCAAGAATTCTCTATACATAATATCAATGACTTTAGAGGACCACCAGTAAATACAACAAACATATCATCAGGAAAAGTGTTTATTCGGTTAAAAGAATATTTTTAGACATATTATTCAAAATAATTAAAATATTTTAATAATTTACTATTTTTTCAAGTCAAACAAGGTTAAATTCAAATTATTTTCTAAGGATTGAATATATTTCTGATATATATATTTATTATACAGAATTAACTTTTCCTAAAATTTATAAATACTTGAACCAGAAAAATGTTTATCTTAGTTAAATTATTTATAAATGTAGAAATTAAATATCAAGTATTAATTATAAATAATTAAGCTCCAATAGCTTACCTTAATTTTACAGTTTTTTATTTCAAAAGTTAAAAAAATTTAAATTGAATGAAGAATGCAAGTATAATATATTTTTTTAATTTGCAGAAAATAATATAAATGCAATTATATTGTTATTACTTTTTGTCATAGATAACTAATACATAGCTGTTTTGAGTTAAACTTCAATTTAAATCACAATACGAGTTAGTATTAAGTTTTTTTTAAACAAAAAAAATTGTTCTAAATTTTTAATTATTTTGGAGAACATTATTAAATTGAATAAATTTTCAAAATTATTTGAATCAAAATGATGACTCAGATCCAGTAAGAAATTTTCCATAACTAGTATTAAAATGGGGTTAAAATATTTTTAGAGCCCATACATACAAAAATTTATTTATTTTTATTATTACAATATTATATGGAAATATGTTTTATGTATAAAAATAATATAATAGTAATTATGCAAAATTACCTACTGATACACATTTAATGATGATCCTAATTCTACATATCATGTAGATATTAAATTGAAAAATGACATTTGAAAATAAAAATGTAAGTAATAGTTTTGTTGGAGACTCTGATGNTAAGTAATAGTTTTGTTGGAAACTCTGATGACCAATTTATACTTCATGAATTATCTAATATGGAACATGAATGTAATACAAATGAAAAGCTGTTTGAAAGACAAGTATGTATTATTACTATACAAAATATAACAGATTATTTTTAATGAATCATTAATTTAATTTTAATTTTTGAGGAACATGAGTCTATTAATAATGAAATAACATCTTTGAAATCTAATGAAGTAGAAAATTTTAAATTAGACGAAGAAAATATTAATAAAGTAAAATTAATATTAGAAGGATGGAATTTAGGACACCTGCTAAATGCTTTAATAAGTAAGTGATTGTTTTAAAGTAAAAATGTTATAACTAATTACTAACTATATTACTTATATAATATTAGTTGATAATGTAATTTTATAAAACTGGCATTATATCTGTACATTTAAAAAATATTAAAATATTTTCTAATTAAAAAATATCTAAGATTTACATAAAGGAAAATTCCTATTGTAATGGGATAACTTAATAATTAAAATGATTCAAAATTTAGCATAACATTTAAATAAATTACTGTTAAATTATTTAATAATTATCTAATTATAATATTTGACAGGTGAATNTACTGTTAAATTATTTAATAATTACCTAATTATAATATTTGACAGGTGAATGTATTGATGTAGATGCATTAAGCCACATGAAATCCAAGCACATTGATAAACTTCTCTCAAATTATTCATTAGGGACACAAATAAAATTAGAAAATCATTTAATTACTCGGCAAAACACATTAAATGTGACCAAGAATAAGCACAATGTTTCAAAACAATTGATTACTACAGCTAATAAAAATGACCTAATCAAATTTGTAGATATTCATTCTATTTTAACAAAATCTACAGAGGGATTATTAGTGCTAGACTATTATAAAGAACATAATGAACTAAATGATTCAATAAGAGGAAAACTAGTAGACATAATTATCCACTATTTATTCTCAAATGACTTTACCATGTCAGTGAAGCTTGCTGAGAGTATTGCTGATCAAATTAACTTTTTATTTCCTTCAGAGATTAAAGCAAGTTTGAATTATTTATTTTTAATTATAATTTAAAAATAGCTTTAAAAAAAATTATACATTTTGTCTTTGATTTTGTATAAAATTGATATAATTGTTCAACTAACTTTTGGTTATTCCAGTTTAAATGCCACTAAAAATACTACAAATTTACCGAAAAAAATTTGTAAACAATTTTTAAGTGTACACAACACTTTGAAAATGAAACTTTACGTAAATTTTAAATTATTGAAAGTAAACATTTATGTTTAAATATGAACGGTTTAATTTTTACAAACATAAAACAATCAATACTCAGTATTAAACCACGACGAATTAGATAGATTTTGTGGTGGTTTAAATAAATATTGTTATCATAATATTTGTTTTAAAACCGTTGATATCAGCTGTTTGTAACATTAATGTCAATTTTATCTAACACTACTAAAACCTTGATTAATGTGTTGGACATATATGCTAAGAACTATGAAAGAAGTTTAAAACATTAAAGCGGGTTATTTAAAATGATTTACTACACTAGTGTACTTTATGTATAACTACTACTACCCATTTACTATTCAATTATGTATTATTGTTAAATAATAATTTATTTTACAGGATATATATTTTATGCGAAGTTTTAAAAATAGCACTCCTAGGGGTAAATTATACACAAAATTTTACAATAATATGCGATCGCTGAAGACAAGCGGATTAATCGAAAAAAATAATAAAAATATTAATCTAAATAATTTTTCAACAGATAACTTTATTATAGGTAAAATATTTATTGTTAAATTTAACCGTTGGTGCAACTATAATTAAATTATTTTTAATTCACCTTAAAAAATAAAAAAATAATTTTATTATAAATTTATTTGCCTTAAAAAATTTACAGAGCAATTAAAAAAAATTTGGTAGGTAAAGACTCTATATTCCCACTTAGTTGCATCAGTGAATTTAATTGAAATATTTTTTTAATTAATAATCATTAATTTATTTAGAACCAGAAGAAGAGGACATCAGAGATATTATCGACATAATAAAATATGATCATTTAAATATTCCATTTACGAAGTTACAAGAGTATTGGGGTGCTACTGTCAATTTTAGACTTAAAAAGATTAGAGAGGCTAAAGAAACAAACGAAATAATAAATGAATGGGCTAGTTATAGATTACCCCTTGGATATAAACTCGTATGTAAAATGTATTGCTTATACATAAAATAATTAAATTTAAGGATTACATTTTTGTAGGTGGATATTGACTTTAAACAACTTATCAAATATAATAGTATGATGGTCGATTCATTTGATGATTCTTACCAAGATATTATGAATATTATAGAAAAACACAATAAAGACCGAGATAGCAAAATACTTGTAGAACAGCTTTCTCAAAGATCAGACATTTGTCAAAGTAATAATACTTTATTATAAATATAAATCAAAATATTTTAGCAGTTTAATAAAAGGATATTTTAGCATTAAATTAATTATTTTCTTGGTCAGGTGGAAAAAATACAGCATTCTTCTATCTATTAAGCTCGCTTTTCGTGCCAACGTCGAGAAAAGTGACGAGAGATGAAAATGGAAAAAAAAATATCATTAAATATTCTATAAAGGACTCTCAAAATTCATTAATTAGTTTCCACGAGACAGTTGACCAAGCTGAAGCTTATATCGCATTACTACAAAGTAGAAATCAGCCAATACAACCATTCATTTTAATTATTGGCACGATTTTAAAACCACGAGATATATTATTATATTTTGATGCCATCAAGTATAAAATTTTTTCAATAATAAGAGCAGTGGATGTCTGCTTTAAGATATTCCATGTTTTTAATTTAGAATACCCACTTCCATCATGCGCTGTCTGGACATTTATTCAACAATATTACTACAAATTATTTTTAAAGAACGACTACTCCCATCAAACAGTAAAACAAGTGCTACATGATCTCAACAAAATAGTAAAATAATATTATTATATTAATATTATATTGAAAAATCCTTTTATTTTTTCACTTTATATTTTTCTTCTTTTCATTTGTATTAATTATTTGTAAATTATTAATTTTTATTTGATTATTTAAAATTAATTTTACATCCAATGTATAAAGTTTATACTATAAACAGATTGTAAGCTTTCTTAAAATTCGTTAAAAATAAAAGGTGATAAATACGCCGTTTCAGTTTATATTCCATATGTCTATTTAAATACACATGTGTAAAGGTTTTATTTATAATTTACTATTGAAAAATTAAAAGTTGTTCATTAAATTATTTTTAATATTATAAATACTACACAATATATATATTAAATAACGTGTTTATTTAAGTAAATTATTACCATAATTAAGATTAAATTTATAATTTAATATGGGATTTTATTTGTACACTGGTATGTTAATTTAATAAAAATTCATTATCATATTGAAAAAAATTTACTTAATTCTTTAAAAATTATTTCATCACCATGAAAAATTATTTATCAAAGTGATTTAGATATACAATAATAATTCATCATAAGTACGATGAATTTATTAATATGACAAAGTTATACTTATTATATTGATAGAGTATTTTATTATTTCAATAATATCATCATTGTTATAATGATAAACAAACCACTACAATTTTTCTCTATCATATTGATAAATATATCATAGGTTCAATAGTAATGATATATTTATCAAATTGAACGATGAATTTATTATATAGATCGAGGTTTTTCTCTGGGTGTACGTTAAAGACGGAAGTAAATATTATCCTTTTATATTATTTACTGGTAACAGTACACAAATTCTTTTTATGAAAATTGTATAGTTTGAACTCGCTTTTTACAAAAATGATTATTTCAAAACTTTATTAAAAAATTTTAGAAATATTTTCATATGATTACTACAAGTGTCCGATGGTTGACCAAGTTTAAAGTGATAACAATTAGTAATTTGCGTAATTCTATTATTGATATCATATCATTATAGAATATTCCTTGTTAGGAGATTTGATAATAAATGCAGAAAAAATCATAAATGAATCAATTCACTATTATTCACATTTAAAAATTTGAAACATGAATTTATTTAATTAAAAACTAATAATTATAAATTATATGAGTTAACAGTTAGATCTGTTCCATCTATATATTTAATTATACATTGTAAAATATATAATTATATGTAAATTGTTACAATTACATTTTATTCATTATAAACATTTTAAATGCTTCAGCCGTTCCATTATCTACTTGATAAACGGTTTGATACTCTGAAGTTTTCAAATATTTATGGTCAAAAAACTTGTATACTCCTACTTTCTCTCCTTTCATATTTATTGCTTTAAAAATACAGTGATTGTTTTCACAACCTCCTTCTTGTTTATATATACCTTCCACGAACAATAAGTTCAAAATTCCTGCCAGTATGCATTTTTTATTATTTTTTACACACAGTTCTTCTTTAGCTAAAATACATTTATTTGAATAAAATTCATTATTTCGATGAGTACCAATTTTTAATACCTTCAGTTTAGCGAATATTTTATCAGTTAAAAAAAAATTGAAACCAAATATTTGCTCGACCAAAAGTAATTAAAAAGTTAAAACATATATTCTGTATATTTATTATACATTTATTATTACCATATTCGTTAAATAACAATCGTATTGCTGCATGCATTATAAAATACTTTCTATAGTTAACCATTAGTTGATAGTTCAGGACCTCTTCATTGTTTTCTAGAATTCGAGTATTATTATCATTATACAATTTATTTTTAAATTTTAAATTTGAATAAAGACGCTTAAGTCAAAATATAATATTATCAAAACAATTATTATTATTTTTTTATTTATAAAAAAAATTATTTATTTTTATATTTCATAAAGGCAATTTCAAAAAAAAAATTATTTAAAATGTCAGTACATGGACTGGGAATTTTAAGGATGAATTCATGAATACGAAATTTAATCAAAAAAATATTTACTAGTTTGTATACAACTGTTTATCAAATTTTCATCTGAAAATAAAAAATTAATTATATAAACATTTTATTTGATTTACATACACTATTGTTATTTTTTTTATATAATAAATGTTGTACTCATTTATTTATCTTAAAATGTTTATTTGAATTATTTATACAAAAAATCTATTTGTTTATTAAATTGATTGGTTGGGTTGGGTTTGTATAACTATTTTATTAACACACATAATTCAAAATTACAATAGCCAGTGAGCAGTGGGAGGAAGTAATTTGGAAAAACTCAGGAATTTGAAAAATTATTGAATTTAACCGGATTAAAAATACGATTATTTAAAACATAAATGAGTTTTTATTTACAATCGTTGTTAGTAGCATACATAAAAGTGTAGTTTGAAAAATTCATTCTTACTGATATATTTGCCAAGGAATCGCCAAAGTATCACCTTTTCCTTAAATACGCGACTTATATTTTCTTTTACTAGAAAATTTAGAATATTATTTAATAATATTGGATTAGTTATTAAAAAGTTAAAATACACAGTAAGTAAGTCTTATTAAGATTTTTTTAGGATTGGTCTTAGTTAACATCAAAAAATAATTACTAAAGGAATACTTTAATTTTTCAATTATTTGCTTTTACAAAAGTATGTATAGACATAAAATAGCTATAAATTCAATTAAGTAACAGTATTTTAAATATTATTTTCATTTTTTTGTATTAAAATTAAAAAACGTATTAATTTTTTTTTATGCTGAATATTTTTGATCTATACATTTTGCTTAGTTTAACGAAACTGGTATTATTTAAAAACCCATCACAGTAGGATTGCAGCATAGTCGGTTTCCGGCATAGTTGGGACGAATATTAATGATATCCAAGAGTGATTATTTCACTATCATAAGAAACGCTTCGATTCAAATCTGTAGATAGTGTTTAATTTTAAGAAATTGATAGATTATTTCAAAAGCAACAATAACTCTTATTCCCTTAATTTTTTCCCGATTAGTTATTTGATTTTTAATTATAATATATAAATAAATAATAATTATGATATTTAAATTTAGTATTAAATTGATATTCATTAATATAATATTGTAATTTTTACGGAGATATTATAAAAATAATAAAGTAGTTGTATATTTCTTTACCTATAACGCGTATAAAAATTTAAAGGGCTTGATGCAATACTTTTCAATAAAAAATGTTTGTTACTTATAACAAAGTTATAAGTTTTATACACTGGACTACAAGGAACTTTCATCAGAAACAAAAATATAATTTTCTGAATCAACTTTTTGCGATGTTTTCAAATGTGCAATTAGACTTTTTCTATCACTTCTAAGTTTTAATATCAACCCAAGTTATTATTAAAAAATAAATATTTTCACTATAAAAAAAAAACAGTAGCACAGTGGGGTCGCGGCATAGTGGAGACATTGCATAGTTGGGTCCAGTATAGATTTAATCTGACAGTGATTAAAATCACTATCATAAGAAACGCTTCGATGCAAATCTGTAGATAGTGTTTAATTAAAAAAAAAAAATTTGTTAAAATAGCATATTTTTGAATACAGTTTTAAGTACAAAAAATATCCCGATAAAAGATAATTTTTATCGCAAACATTACATTTTTTTTTAATTTTCGACAGCCATTTGCACATAGAAGATAAGATGTCGTGACAAATTTTTTTTTTTCATTTGATAGTATATAACATAACCTTTGATTTGATATATGTTTAAAGGACGCAGTATTTCCGGAACATTTTCAAAAATTAAGTTGAAAAAATTAATTTTTGTAAAAAAGTTGCCATTTTAAATCCCCCCCAATGAGCAGGTTAAGTGATAGATTTTCAAAAAAATGATATCAAATGAAAGGTAAATATCTAAGGTTTTAGTATAAAAAAAAATTATGTTGATTTGTTGATTTTTCAAAAAGTTATGGAAGTTTTAAGAAAAAAAAGTGAAAAAATTTCGAAAATTAGCGATTTCTAAATTTGTAATTTTTTTGGATATTTCCCCCATTTGCGGGGAACGAGGGAATTTTTTTCAATTTTTAAGGGTAATGTCTTCAACTAGATACGATTTGTGATCTTTTGACGTATTTTTGAAAGAAATCGGTCCAGTAAGAGCTGAGAAAAAGTTTCAACAGACATAAAAAAAAAAAAAAAAAAAAACACATTATAGTAAAATTAATACCTTCTCAGCTTCGCATCGAAGCTAAAAAAACGATTCGATGCAAATCTTTAGATAGTGTTTAATTTTAAAAAATTGATGGATTATTCCAAAAGCTACATGATCTGCTAGTTCCTTATTAATATCCTGATTAAGATAAAGTATGTCGAATGAAAAAGAAAATATTAAAAAATATTATTTCTCATAAAAAAATTGTGTTGATCCATACATTTTTCAAAAATTTATAGTATAATAAAATTAAAAATGTAAAATACAAAATCAAGAATTTTCACACAAAAATAGCATTCGGTAGCCATTTTCACCGTGAAGATAAAATAAAGTTCGAGATTTTTTTTTCCATGATAAAGTATATTACATTAGCTTTAATTTAAAATATATATAAAAGTGTCAGACTTTGCGGAACATTTTCAAAAGTCAAGTTGAAAAAATTAAGTTCCTGTGGGTAGGTAAAGGGTTAAATTTATAAAAAAAATATATCAAATGATAGGTAAATACATTATACATCTATAAAAAAAAATTAAATTGATTTGGTTATTTTTTAAAAAGTTATTGCAGTTTTAAATAAAAAAAATTGAAATAATTTCGAAAATTAGCGATTTTTAGATTTGTACAAATTGGGAGATTTTCTCCATTTATAGGGAACGAAGGAAATTTTTTTAATTTTTAAGGGAAATGTTATCGAATAAATATGATTTGTGATATTTCGACATAACTTATGTAAGCAAACTATTATTTTAAAAATTATATAAAAACTTACGGTAGTGAGTTGTTGTTTTTGGACAAATTACATCTAAAAAATATGTGTTACACAATTTTAATGTTGAATTTTATATTTCGAAGTTGGATTATATACAAAATGATTAACTTAATATGAAGCCTTTAATTAATCGAAAAATAAAAATAATATTCATAAAATTATTAAATACTAATTTTAATTTTAATTATATAGTCTAGACGTTTAGAATAGATCTGATTTGCTCAAGTAAGGTGGCGTCTTAGGTGTAGACCCGGGTGTTTGATATTTTGGGAAGTTGGTAGGAATCTTTGTGGGCACGATGGTCTCCTCTTCAATCTAATATCTTTTTTTTCCCCATATTTTTACCTATTAATTAAATCTTATTTATAAAATATAGTCCTCAATCTGTTATAAACTTGGTTCAAAAAATGGGGAATATTAATCAATAAGACAAAATCCATCCACTGCACATTCACTCTAAAACGAACAGTCTGCTCACATATTTACCTCAATAACATACCTTTACCAACCACCCAAAATATCAGCTATCTGGGTCTACGCCTAAGTCGCCATTTTACTTGAGCAAATCAGATCCATTCTAAACATTTAGTTATAAACAACCGCTTCCGTCAATCGCGTTTCATTCTCATACCACAATCCCTCAATCTCAAAAATTAACTTTATAAACAAGCTACTCCTCAAACTTATTTGAACAAATAGCATTTAGCTTTATCCACCCATCAAATCATCTAACATCAATAAAATATAAATCTTCCAAATCAAATGCCTCCGCCAAATACCAAAAGCTCCATTTTACGTCTTCAATGATACCATCCATAATGATTTTTCCATCCTAACAGTTCAAAAGCAGCCAAAATATTCTACAAGCGTTTAGACTCTAAAGCATTAAACTATTAAATCCCCTTGATCTCTGATCAATCCATCCATTCTATCCATAGTGATCCCAGAAGGCTGTATTATTTTATATATTTTATTATCATTAGCATCATTTGTGCTTATTGTAATTAAAATTAGTACAGTTTGTACGATTCCAAAAATAAATTATATAAAATAAAATTTTTACACCCTATTTTTTTCTAATTGTATTCTAACTTATTTTATTACTTTATATAAAGTAATCAATTTTGGGTAAGATTCTAATTTTCTCAGAAAATTTTAATTATTTTTAAATAGAATAATTATTTTAACTTAAAAAAACTCTAAAATAATATGTAGTTAATATTTTTCATTCCATGAAAATTAAAATCTCGAATTTTATTTTCTTAAATAGCAACCCAAAATTCTAACTTTATAATAAGATAATAAAAAAATTACAAACAATTTTGTTCTTTAATTTTTTTTATTTGCTGAATTTTTTTATCTATTTAACACGTATAATGGGTATATTTCATACTAGTAATGTGCACTCCTCTAACAGCAGTCCCTAATGTGTGGCGTGGGGGAAGTCACACCCTACTTGTCAAAATTTCATTGTTTTTTTTTTTTTGAACATTTTTTGATATAACAAGATGCTTCCAAAAAGTAATTATTAAAAAGTGTCGCACAGTTTACAAAAAAAATTTAAATGTTAAAAATTAATTTTTTCTATCTTCCTTATATTTTTAATTTCGAGACACCACTTAAAATGCTGTAAGAAATAAACGGTTCGCGCGTAAAAATCATTTTATAAAACCAAAAATGTTAGTATTCTTTTATCTATCAACTTAAAAATATGTGTTCTCATTTAAGAAAATTAAAATTAAGTATTTTAACCTCTAAAAAATGAAAAAAATATTTAATAACATATTAAAACTGTAAAATTATGAATAAAGTAATTTTTCTCCTTACAAAATAAAAAAATTTTCAGCAATTTATGAAAAATGAAAGTCTTAACCAATTAGTTAATACGTATTTTCATTTTGAATAATTAAAAAAAAATTATTCTATTGTCAAAAATTCATTTTTTACCAAATCCATATTTTTAATTTCAAGACACCACTGTTTGGGTTACATACATACTAAGGTATTATGATGAGTACTTATGAATTTATGATATTAACAAGTTAAAAATTGAGTTCCCCTTAAATTAAATTGTATTTAAGTGTTTTAACCATGATAGGATAAAAAAAATATTTAAAATTATAAAATTATTCTAATATTTTGAATAAAATAATTTTCCCTTTTACAAAAAAAAAAAAAAATTCAGTGTTTCTAAATTATGAGAGTTTTAATCAAACTTTATTATTCTGTACAGTTTAAACAGCAAAATAGTTAACTCTTAGAGAATGATAAAAAATTTTACCGTAATTATTTCCGTAACTATTTCCGTATCCAAGTGGATCATACTCATCTGTTAATACAATAAATAAAAAATAGTTTATATTATGTTTTTTAACCCTGTATTATGAAGTTACTAAATTTTTATGAAAATAAGATGATTCAATCTTTATCTATAACATATTGCAACCATATTATGTTATAAAAGCTCATAAAATAAATACAATGTATATTATGCAATGTATTTATTTATATTTATTATAAAGAAAAAGATAAATTATAACTATTTGAATGATATCCAAAAAAACTTAAAGACCAATCCTAAATTTTTTTATCGTCCTACGTAAAAAATTGCAAAAAGGTAAATTGTCTTCTTTCTACCTTGGAGCTAGATAATTTTCATTCAGATAATATTAATAGCATTGTTAATTTGTTTGGCCAATTTTTTGGTTCTGTTTATTCAAATTCTAGTAATATTACAAATGGTCTTTTAGTAACATATCTGAACGTATTGATATAAATAATTGTTATCTCTCAATAACTTAAATTTTTAGGATCTATCAAATTTGAATATGAATATGAGTGTTAGTCCGGACTTTGTTTCTGAGATTTTTCTCAAAAACTGCCGTTACTCCCTTACTCATCCAATCCATTTTCTTTTATCTTTATCTGTATCATCTGGTATTTTTCCTACGACTTGGAAACCAGTTATGTTTACCCTAATTTTAAGTCTAGGATAAGATCTAACATACGTAATTACAGACCTATAACTAAAATGAGTATATACCGAAATTATTTGAAAAATTGTTAGTACCAAAATTGTATTACACTTATAGCTCAATACTGGTAAACAGTCAACATGGATTTAGAACTTCTAAATCTACAGTTACTAATTTACTTGTCTACTATTCTGATTTAATGTCTATTATTTCTAAAGGTGGTCAGGTAGGCGCTATCTACACTGACCTTAAAAAAGCGTTTGATAGTGTTAATTATTCTATATTAATAAGTAAATAAAGTGCTATGGGAGTCGGTAACCCTGTGATAGATTGGCTTTCGACTTATCTCAGTGGCAGAAAACAAATAGTCAAAATTGGTGATGTAACGTCTTTTAGTATTGATCCTACATCTGGTGTACCCCAAGGTGGGCATTTGTCACCTCTTTTGTTTATAATTTTTATAAATGATCTTAGTAATGTTTTCAATCACTGTAAATGTTTATTATTTGCGGATGATTTGAAGTTATACTTACAAATGAACTCACCCAGTGACTTTTTTAAAGTATAATCAGATCTAGATAAATTTATATTATGGTGTTTTGAAAATAGTTTACAAATAAATAGTGACAAATGCTCACAAATCACGTTCAGTAGAGTTAAATCTTTTTACATTAATCAATATGTAATTAATGGTTTTAACCTTTCTATAGTTAATCACATAAAAGATTTAGACGATTTTATGTATTGTGATTTATCTTTTTCAAAACATATTAGCTATATTTATAATAAAGCGTCGCGTACATTAGGAGGATTCATAAGACGTAATTGCATTGAATTTCATGATATAGATTGTTTAAAAACTTTATACTTTTCTTTTGTAAGATCTGGCCTGGAGTACGGTTATATTATTTGGTCTCCATTTATAGCCAATGACATTAAAAAAATTAAATCTATACAAAAACGTTTTTAACTTCTTTATCGGGCAAATTTAATAAAAATAGGATTAACCAAAACATTTTTTCTAATAATTTGAAAATGGACTCTCTATTATGTAGAAGACTATATTTAGATGTAAAGTGGATGTATAATTAACTCAATAACAAAAACGATTGTCCCGAAATTTTAGAAAAGATACCATTCAATGTTCCTCAAGTATTACTTCGTAAAAATTCCATGTTTTATATACCTACCCTCACGCAGAACTATTGTAAAAACTCGCCAGTTAATCGCATGCTAAACTTATGTAATTCATTAAGAAATTTTGATTTTAATCATGATTCGTCAACATTATTATTATCGACATGTCGTATTACTTTCAAAGTATAATTTTAAGTGATCTTTCAAATGTTTACTTTATATTTATTTACATTCATTTTGTATTTTTTTTCTTAATTTAATTCTTATAATTTTAAAGTTTTAAGTTTTATAGTTGATGCGGTTTGTATCCTGCCGCACTCGTGGGGTGTTGTAATATTAGAAAATAAAAGAAACACAACACGTTATTTTTGGTTCAGAATAATCGAATGTTTTATTTGTCGCTGAACAAAACTTTATATCGGAAAAAGAAAACAAATAAACACAGTAACCAATATAGACGGTTGACGTACTTATGTATGTATCCGAAAAAAAACAATATATCGTATCGATGTGTCCGGTGCTGTAATGTTGACGATGCGATCAAAGCGGTGTCACGGAGATGACTTAACGTATATTTGCGGCGGGTCGTAGATGGACGTGCGGCACTTGCTGGACTTTGTACCGTGGCGTATTGCACGCGGTGTTAGTCAGTCAAACTACCATATGCACGTAGTAGGGCGGCGGCTGATACAAGTGTCACGGGTCGCGGGGTTCCGTGTATAGAGAACGACGCGGTCCGTGTCAAATACCCCCCCGCCAAGCCGCCGGTCTACTCAGTGAATCGAATACGCATGGCGCGATTATCAATTGGGATAAATAGCTAATTATACCGCCTATCACGGTGAAGGCCGCAAATACTTACGTTGTTTGTCCTGACGAGCTGGTTGTTCGCGCGTGATCGCGCTTGGTGGTGGTCGATCGCATAACGCGAACGAGGGTGGTGGAGGGTGTTGTTTATTCTTCTTTTTCCTTAGTGTGGTCAGGGGATGGGGGACAGGAGAGGAATATGTCGATGACGTCCTCTAATAGGTCCTCCTCCAGCTCCATTGGCTCCTCTGCTGGACCAGGTTCTGCTGCTGGTGTCGTTGTTGTGGTTGTTGTTGCTGTGGTCGTTGTTGCTGTGGTTGTTGTCGCTGTTGTTGTTGTCGCTGTGGTTGTTGTCTCGCCGACGACCACCCCCCAACGTTTCAACATGTACTCCTTATACCGCTGCTCGCGGCGTCTCAGTTCGGACGGGGAGTACCGTCTCGTCGATGGCACGAGGGGGGGGGGNGTTCGGACGGGGAGTACCGTCTCGTCGAGGGCACGAGGGGGGGGGGCGACAACGGCGGACTGGCGCTTTTGGGGGCGCGCGGTCGTCGTGGGGGACGAGGATTGAGGGCGGTGATGTCAGGTCGCGCAGCGCGAAATGACATCAGCGGTCGTGGACGGGTACTATCCGCTCGCGTATCGCGATTGGACAGTAGAGCTGTTGGGGGCCGTACACCTGTCGAGCTGGGGGTGGGTTGCCGGGTCCCAAAATGTTGAGCCGCAACATTTATCACCCTCCTGGTCGAGGTGGCGGCCGGGGTGCTCGGGGCCCGTACCCCCAGTGTGGACTGGGTCGCACGGGGGACCGCAATAAGTGCACTGCGCGCATCGCGGAGTGCATCGTTACGACCCATGCGGACACCCCGGTCGTAGTGGGCCCGTGCGACGGGGTCGCGAAGGACCTCAGGGAGTGGGGCTCGGGCAGCGTCCTCACGGGTCACGGGTCACGGGGTTCCGTGTCATAGTTTGTTATTATTTGTATTGATTTATATTAATTCTGAACTGTCTGCCCTAATGGACGTAATCATCATCATCATTTTGAATGATGAAATAAATAAATAATAATAAAAAAGTCTCAATATAAAAAAGTAATTCCTTAACAATTTGATAAATCAACTAATGAAATTCACGGGACTTTCTGTATATGTTTAATGTCTTTTAAACTAATTAACTTAATACTTGTAATAGAGAGGACGAGAAACCTGTACAGATCGGTGGTAAAGAATCGAACATCGGTGCCTACGTACTGCAACATGACATATTCCTGACCGAGCTTTATAAGTCGCCTACATTTAAATGTATCAAAAATGGATTTGCTTTTCTTTATATTTCCATGGACAAGTACTTGTCCATCCACTGGTAATGCTATGTTGATATAAATATGTTAGTTGATATTTTTCGCTTATTAACTGTGTCAAAAATTACATCCAATAGTTTTCTTGGTAGTTTGTCTCTTGACATTATTTTTTGTACCCCCCAACTAACTTTTTAATATACTTCTGTTTATTAAATATATTTTGATTTCTGTCATTGAATGCACTAATTTGAGAACAATCAAGGTGGTGTTTATACCCGAGCCTAACTATTATAAAGCAAAATCTTACAGGCCTATAAGTCTTACTTCATTTCTTCTTAAGACTATGGAGAGACTTATTGATTGGTACATCAAGGAGGTGCCTTTTAAGGAGAACCCTTTACATGAAAACCAACATGCTTATAAAACGGGGAAATCTACTGATACAGCTCTACACTCCTTCACCACTAAGATAGGGAAATCTGTGGAGAATAAAATGTATGCAGTAGGTATATTCCTGGACATTGAAGGGGCTTTTGACAATACTCCCTTCGATGCTATGTGTGAATCTGCACAACAGCATGGAATAGAACCACTTATTATTAAGTGGATAGAATCCATGCTTAAGGAACGCTCCATTTTGGGACAGCTCAATGAGACCAAAGTAATCAAGAGTGTTAAACAGGGATGCCCACAAGGCGGGGTTCTATCCCCCTTGCTATGGTGTCTAGTATTGGACTCGCTTATTAGAGAGTTAAACAAATATTGTTATACACAAGCCTATGCGGATGACTTGGTTATAGCAGTGGTGGGTAAATTCCCAGACACTATTATTGACTTAGCACAACAGAGACATAACACTATACAGATATGGTGTAGTAAGTACGGTCTATCTGTTAATCCAAATAAAGCAGAGGTTGTTATGTTCACTAGAAAGAGAATAGGACTAGACAGTCTTGACACTCTTTCTCTAAATGGACAAGAAATTAGCTTAAAATCGGAAGTAAAATAATACCTAAGTATTAACTTAGATAGTAAGCTAAAATGAAAATCACATGTTGAGTCAAGAATCAAAAAAGCAATGACCACATTGTGGACTTGCAGTAGAGCCTTGGGAAAGACACGGGGGTCTTAAACCAAGAGTTATGTATTGGTTGTACACTTCATTGATTAAACCTATGATATTGTACGATGCCCTAGTCTGGTGGACCAGAACAGCACTCGTTACAGCTAGGAAAGAACTTAGTCCCATACAGAGAATGGCTGCTATGACCACCACTGGAGCATTAAGAACTACACCAACGGTCCCATTAGAGGCACTAATCGGATTGCCTCCTCTGCAATATATACAGATGGATCCAAAAAATCAGGAAAGGTAGGTGCTGGAATTTGTCAGTATGTCATTGGGCACAACACCCTCTGTTTTCCAAGCAGAGGTGATGGCGATACTAGTAGGGGCTCAGAAACTGCTGGTATACAAAAATAGGAAGATAACTATCTTAAGTGATAGTCAAGCGGCTTTGAAAGCACTCTGTAACGATCAGGTGAATTCAAAGCTGGTCCTCGAATGCAGGGAAACTTTAGAATCACTATCGAGGTTCAACACTAGCGGGGTACCGGGACACAACGGTGTCACTGAAAATCAGAATGCTGAAAACACCTATGTTGGACCAGAACCAGTGGTAGGACTCAATGAGCAATCGCACAAAACGCTACCCAAGAATTGGCGCAGAGAACAACACAGGAAAATCTAGAAGTACTTGGTAGTACCTAGACAATCTAAAATGTTTATCAAGACCCCTGGTCTACTGTTGGATGATCTTAATAGCATGACTAGACATAAAATAAGCACCCTGACTGGTCTATTGACAGGACATGGTCACCTGCTTAAACATCTTAATGCAAGGGGGTATCGGAATCATCATTGTGCAGGAAGTGTGGAGTAAAAGAGGAAGACTCTTTGGTCTTTGGTGATAACACTTAGGTGAGTAAACTTAATCAAGACAATTCGGTATGAGGTGCGCACAATGGACTAACAGGTCTGAGTGCATGGACATTATGTCCACCTCGATAATAACTACAACTAAAACTAAAAATTTGAGAACAATGTTTCTGAATCTATATTATACATAACAGCCACTATAAAACAAGAAAATTATTATTTTTCAAATGAACATTTTTACATAAAAATCGACATTTTATTTTGAATAAGTGATTTTTTGACTGTCCATTGGACAGTGTTCAAACATAAACTAACAAAAAGCGCACTATCGGCTATCATTACTGAACCAAAACTCTAATATGTCTTGAATGATGATGTTTTTTCGAAACGAAAATTGCTAAGATGCCCTTAATAATTTACATATTTATTAAAATTAACTAAAAATAGTTTTCTAGAATTGAAAAAAAGTTTATGCTTAAAACACTTGAAAGATATTTTTAGACCTATGGAAAGAAGGTAGTTGTTAAGAGTAGGAGTAAAATGACAGAAAACAACAAACCTGGTGATGGGTTTAAAAAATCATAGAAGGTCACAAAAAGCAGTTCAATGTTTAGCAGAAGAGCAAAAGGAGAGAAAACTGGACTGAATATAAACGCTTGCGCAGAGAAACCAAGGAACAAAGGAATGTAAAAAAGACAGTCTATATACTATCATTATATAAGCTATATAAAAAGTGATGATCAAAAGGATGCAAACAAGTGATGACGATGTAAAAAAAATGTAGAGAAAGATTTAAAAAATTACTGATTCCATTAGAATGGAAAATGCCAAGTATAGGGAAAAAAGAAAAAGCTGTATGTGGTATTTATAGATTGGGAAAATGCGTATGATAGAGTACTGAGTGAGATTTTAAAGTGGTCATTAATAATAAAAATTGTCCGAATAAGATATATTAATATAATAAAAAATATGTATGATAGATTTTGTACCAGTATTAAAAGTGTGAGTGGAGTTGACAAAAGATTTTAAGCTAAAAGTTGGAGCGCACCAAGTTTCTTCTTTAAAAATACCAGTAAATGTACTGTAGTGCATGTTATTCACTGACAATATAGTGGTAATAGGAGAAAGTTAATCAAAAGCTATAGATACACCAAAATAGAGACAGAGAGATGTTATTGAATGTGATATGAGGACGGGTGATAAAGGTGGTCGATCCCAAGTCGTGGAGAAATAGGCAAAGAAAAAGAAGAAGAAGAAACAAATATTTACCTTATTTCAAAGTAATTGATACCCATATAACTTATATCCTCTTTTCAGCCTAAACCTTGCCAAGTCTTCAAATCAAATTTTAGGAGATTTAAGAATTATTTTTTACAATAAACAAAAATATATTTGAACTCTGAGATGTATGAATTAGATTTTGTACTTGATAAGCTATGTGCTAGAGTAATGAAAAAAAAATATGGAAATGCTAAAATTCTTAGACATACTTATAACATAATTATATTTTTCTCATAGCTTATTAAAATAAACTTAAAAATAAAATAGGTTGAATAAAATATTACTTAAAATGTTACCTGGATTAGTATATATGCTATCTATATCTGTAAATTTATTAAAAATGAAAATTTTAAAGTAAGTGGTATATAGTAGAGTCTACTAAGTAGACTATGGAATTTTGGGAATCAAATCTTAATATCTTGAATAGAATTTATAGAAGAAGGTTTAATATCAATTACACTCTCATGTTTGAATAATATATATAATTTTAAATGAATGTAGTATTTTTTGTTAATTTCAAGTGTATTATGTTTTTAAAAACAGATACAAAATTTTTAAAACATTTTGAATTTCTTTTAAAATATTGAAAGTTTTATAACAATTTCTGGATAACTACGTGCAAATAAAATATACATGTACAAATCTATATAGAGGGAGGTTGTTAGAATAAGCTAAGTAGAAATGTATCTATATACAATTTGTCTATTAAAATTATTATACTAAATACTTATACTTATATCGAATTTTCTTTTAAACTACATCTTATGTAGAGGAGATGGAAAACCTATATATATTAAGTAATATTTCAAGAAAAGTTTCGCTTTAGAAAGTTAAATACCTAAGACTCACCCAATTTCAGAATAAAACTTATAATTATGCAACCATTCATTATATTAGTTTATTTAACTAGTATTATATAACTAAAAAGAATCGATACCTTTTTTACGTAAAACAAATACTACTTACTTGGTGGACACAGCATTACTTCTAAGACATCTATTATAAAATTTTACAGTAATTATATTAAAGATTCAATAAAAATATTAATTCAAAACTATTTTATAAATAAGCAGGAATTTTTATTCAGTCCAAACCGTTTCTAATAAAAAAAATAAAGAACCGAGAACCTAACCGGAAAATCAAATTATTTGTAGTAAAGAACCGAAACTTTACCAAAAATCGGTTCTTTTAAAGTTTAATTAAATCAGTAATAAACTATGTATCATGTAACTATATTATAAATAACTAAAGCCATGTTCGACCGTCGTCCCTTTTTGTACATACAGTACACACATCTCGCGCTTTTAGTAATCAACAGCTGTACAATCACTTTCACTTATAGTTTTTTTATTATTTTCTTTCATTATTAGTTTTCTTTTCATTATATGTCACTTTGCCACTATCTCCGATCTCCTCAAGCCGTCATCAGATAAGTTGTTCATTTATTTTCATTGTGTCATATCTATCATATTACAAGATTAACATTGTTTAGTATGTAAGTTATTCCCCCCTTCCCTTTACTTTTTTAAGATTTTACTTGCAGAACTATATACAGGGTGTTCAGTACAAACAATGAGAACAATAGAAACCCGTTTCCTGACTTACTGAACACCCTGTATATATATATATATTCTTATTTTATGTACACATAAACAGGTATACCTATCTTTTTCCCCTTTACTTTTTATTTATTTTTTGCTATAAAATAAACAACACCGCACAGTATTAGGCGATCCGCCTTAATATTAAGGAGTTGCTTGTCACAATATTATAGAAATAATAAAATTAAATATAAAAGTCTTTAATTTTTTAGATACGTATTTGAAATGGGGTCATTTATAAAACTACCTTTTAGGTGTTTAAAATAATAATGTTATAATTAATACTTCAATTGATACTTATGAAACCTACATTGTAAAAAGTATAAAAAGATAAATAAAAACTTTAATAACAATTTTTTTTAGCTAGATCACTTTTAGAAACAGTTTTTAATAGATAATCTTTATTAAGAATAGTTGAAAATTTTTATTGAAGTAATTTCTCATTTACTTTATAAAGCTGAGTCAAAGCAAATAATTATATTATTTTTAAAAAGTTGTCAGTAGAGCATGTTATATAGATATGTAAACGTGCAAAAAAAATTAATTAAAAATACTTACGATAATCATAATTATGATAACACAACTGAACTAATAAACATTCTAGCAATATATGTCGGTCTTAAAAAAAAATAATAATATTAAATTACATTTCAAATAATCGTTCACAAAGTCGGGCAAGTAAATAGAAATAATTAACTCAAGTTAAGTTAAGTATGAACAATGTCGATTAATTAACAGTTAAAAGTTAGCAGATTATAAATATAACTAGCTAAGTTAAAAAATCAATTGAAATTTAATTTTAGTTTAAAAAAAGCAAATTTCACTTAAATTAATTTTTTTTCTAAAATCTCTTTAAATCATTTTTATTAGTCGTTGATGCAAAAGAAATCTAAGAATCTATTTTTAAATTTTAAAACTAAATAGAAAGAAATTATTAAAGATATCAAAAATTGTTTTTATTCATTTTGTTCATTTTGGTGTTGGTTGCACTGTTTTATCTTTAAAACTACTTTATATGATTTAAAATATTAAATTAAAAATCATATACATTTTTTAATCAGAAAATTAAATTTATTGATATATAAATAGTAATAATTGGGATAAGGGAAAATTCGAATTTTTTTTATAATTAAACCATGTAGACAGTGTATAAAGACATACTTTTTTATGAAAAAGGGGGTATTCTAGTGTAGAATTTTGAAAAAATCGAACATTTTTTTTTTCATATTTCCTAAGTCTAGACATTTAAAAATATTCGATTAAAAGAATTTTTTAAAATTCCTATTATTTAATGAGTTATAGCCGTTTTAGTAACGTAGCATAGGTTCCGGCCTTACCTGCTTAACTTAACAAAAAACGGTAGGCGTTCCCAAATCCCTACGGATGAATATGCCTTTTAAAATTTTTATTGTATAACATCCCTTTTCAATTGCCAGTAATCGCCGATTAAAAATATGTAAGTATTCTGTATCATTTTATTAGTAAAATTACCGAAAACTTGTCTCAAAACTTTGAACGAGTTTTTCTTGAAACTACATTTTCGAGCTGGTGTACACGATATCTCGAGTTATAATGAACCGATTTACTTCAAATTTGGAGAGAAAGTTTTTTATACATCCCTTTAAAAAATAAAAATTCGGAATAGTTAAAAAAATATGAAAACATTTATTTTTCATACATCCACCGTTTATCAAAAACATTTTTTTCAACTTGTCCAAGGGCAAGTGACATATCTGCATCTATAATAATTAAGAATCCGTCTATTTTTTTTCAGATTACCAGAAGGGTTATTATCATGCACGCCAAGACACCCCCTTTTTTGGACCTTCCACATTTACTGTTCATAACTTTGTCAATTTTAATTTTTTTTTTATTAATTTTTTTATGTGATAATAAAACATCAATAAACAAATGATAAAAATATGGATACTAAAAATATTTTTTGTTTCCTTCATACAGCCCATCAAAAATCGAGCGAAATTCGTGCCACTACACTAGAATACTCCCTTAACTTAAAAATCTAAATTATTACAACGAAAAATTAATTAAATTAAGTTAAAAAGTTTATTAGAAAAATAATTAACTAGTTTTGTTCAAATGTTAAGAAAAAATTAATTTTTTAGTTAGTTAAAGTACACAATTGATCGTACAGTTAATATAAAGAATAATTGATTTATATTTTGAAACATTTTATTTAAATAATATGTATAGAAGAGAGGCGAAATTAATGGGATATAGAGAGTATTTTCTTTTCCTCAGTCATACATCATGTTATCAATCTATATGGAAGTGTATCGGAATCTGAATAATAAGTTCTAGTGGTAAGTTTTGTCCCTACGGCGATTTAGGTCGCAGATTCTAATCCCATAGCAGGCCACATTTTTCATAGAAATTTTGGCACACTTTCTATGTCCGTCTATCATTTTCCGGCGGCCTTTTTAAATTATAAATTAATTGAAATTTAAAATAATAAATTTAAATAATTATGGAATTAGATTTGTTAAAATAGTATGGTTAATAATCAACCTTAGTAATTAAAAACGTTATCTTACTTTCCTCAGGAAACGAATACAAAACATTATCTTAAAAATACATTATAAAGTTTTAAGTTTAGTATAATCAATATACATATAAATTACATTTATTTATCATTTTACTAATAATTGTAAGTAATTAATAAAATTACTACTAAGTTTATTATGATAAATAAATGAAATATTGATTTTTTTTACATTGACTCTTTAAAAGTGATTATTTTTAAAAGGAACTCTTATAAAAATAATTATTCACTGAAGATATTGATTATATTATTTCATATAACTTAGATAAATGTATAGTAAGAAAATTAATCTCGAGTTAGCATTGAACTTGAAAGTTTTAAAAAATAAATAACATAATTGTTTCCAATTTTTTTTTTTTTTGGAATTTCAAATATTACCAATAAAATATTTTATAAATATATTTTTAAATTCTTCATTGCTTTTTTAGTTCAAAAATAAAATTTAACAGACATTGAGTCAACAAATAAGTTCTTGTGTTAAAATATCGGTTTCAACTTATCGTTAAAAATTATTTTTAACTATAATGAGGACCAGATAAGGAAATAATTTTAAAATTTAACCTACATATTTTTTTTCTAATAATTTTTTTTTTTTAAATTTGGTTAAATCAAATTTTAAGTTAATTAAATTTCTAAAAAATGATCTCAAAATATTTTTGGTTTCTAAAATAAATTTTCAACGTGTCATTAAAAAAAATTGATATAGATAAAATAATTTACTAAATATTAGAAAAATAGTCAAAAATCGATATTATTTTAGTTCCTATCAACGTAAACATGTATTTTTTATTTCTTTCTGACAAAAAATATCATATATTAGCATCAAGATAAAGATTTTTATACAAATTTTGATTTGTCTATCGAGTTCTAGAGTAAATCTTAAATAAATCGTAATTATAGTCTCAACTTTTTTTTTTATGTAATTTTTACTTTTTTTGTGAACAAAAAATGAACAAGTGAAACTTAATAAATTGATCTCAATTATAACAAGAAACTTTATTAAAATACTAAAATTGAACTTATTCAGTAAAAAAAAAATTTTTCTTTTATTATAACAAATTTTTCCAAAATCTATGGCTATAATTAAAATCAATGGCTTTATATGATTCTAAATGCGTTATCTAGAATCTGAATAATAAAATAGTCTGAAAAATGAACACCTGTAATATATTTTAAATTAAATATCATGCAACATTTTTTATTAAAAAAATATATTGAAGGTTTTTTTAGAAATTAGTGTGCAAAGTTAGTATTCTTAAAAATTCATACGGTATTTATAATAAATAAAAAAAGGCATATAAATATAAACATAATGTATATAAAATTGGTAACAACATACTCGTTTGCAAAATTGCATTCGCAGCCGCTATAAAAAATTAGAATAAATAATAATATATAAAATAAAAAATTGATTTCTTTTCTTTTTTCGATTGAAATCATAGAGGTAGGAAATATATTAATACAAATTTAATATATTATGATATTTTCTAAGTAATTTTACCTTGTAATTCTCGATTTCGTAATCCTGTTGTGTCACACATATGAGTATAAAAATACAAAAGTATGAGAGTTAACAAATTGACAAATTTCAACTGTTTTAACATTATATTCGTGTGTTATAATACAAAAATCAATTTTTATTTTCATAAAAATTTATAAAAAGTTTATTTAAACATATATGAATATATTATTGTGAAAAATCTGCAAACTATAACTTATATATAAATGATTAAAAATATAATTTGAATTTATTATTATAATAATAACTATCTAACATATTTACATAGTTGGGACGTGTGTATTTGTAGTATAATTATATTTTTCGTAAAAAATCACAAAAATAACACTAGTCACACTGTCTATCTCACATTTAAAAATTAATATAATAAAAAAACCCAGCACAGTGGGGTCGTGGCATAGTTGGGTCCAGTATAGATGATATCTGACAGTGATTAAAATCACTATCATAAAAAACGCTTCGATGCAAATCTGTAGATAGTGTTTAATTAAAAAAAAAAAATTTTGTTAAAATAGCATATTTTTGAATACGGTAGCCATTTGCGTATAGAAGATAGATCGTCGGGACAAATTTTTTTTTTTCATTTTGTAGTACATAAAATAAGCTTTAATTTTATATATGTTTAAAGGACGCAGTATTTCCGGAACATTTTCAAAAATTAAGTTGAAAAAGTTATTTTTTGTAAAAAAGTTACTATTTTAAATCCCCCCAGTGAGCAGAATAAGTGTTAGATTTTCAAAAAAAATTATATCAAATGAAAGGGAAATATCTAAGGTTTCAATACAAAAAAATATTATTTTTATTTGTTCATTTTTGAAAAAGTTATGGCAGTTTTAAGTACAAAAAACATCCCGATAAAATGTAATTTTTATCGCAAACATTACATTTTTTTTTAAATTTTCGACAGCCATTTGCACATAGAAGATAAGATGTCGGGACAAATTTTTTTTTTTCATTTGATAGTATATAACATAACCTTTGATTTGATATATGTTTAAAGGACGCAGTATTTCCGGAACATTTTCAAAAGTTCAGTTGAAAAAGATCTATGTTTTTTACAATATTTTAAGTTTTGAACGCCCCCTATATAAGGGGAAATTGTCCAATTTTAATAAAAAGTATGTCAAATGAAAGATGTACTTATAATGTATTTAGAAAAAAAAAATTTGTGCTGATATATACATTTTTCAAAAAGTTATAGCATTTTTAAGTTGAAAATTTAAAATCGAAAATCGAAAATTTTAACACAAAAATAGTGTTTTTTTAACTACGGCAGCCGTTTAAATGTAGAAAAAAAAGTGTCGGGACAAATTTTTTTTTTTCATTTTGTAGTACATAAAATAAGCTTTAATTTGATATATGTTTAAAGGACGCAGTCTTTCCGGAACATTTTCAAAAATTAAGTTGAAAAAATTAATTTTTGTAAAAAAGTTGCCATTTTAAATCCCCCCCAATGAGCAGGTTAAGTGATAGATTTTCAAAAAAATGATATCAAATGAAAGGTAAATATCTAAGGTTTTAGTATAAAAAAAAATTATGTTGATTTGTTGATTTTTCAAAAAGTTATGGAAGTTTTAAGAAAAAAAAGTGAAAAAATTTCGAAAATTAGCGATTTTTAAATTTGTAATTTTTTTGGATATTTCCCCCATTTGCGGGGAACGAGGGAATTTTTTTCAATTTTTAAGGGTAATGTCTTCAACTAGATACGATTTGTGATCTTTTGACGTATTTTTGAAAGAAATCGGTCCAGTGAGAGCTGAGAAAAAGTGGCAACAGACATAAAAAAAAAAAAACACATCATAGTAAAATTAATACCTTCTGAGCTTTGCATCGAAGCTAAAAATACTAATTTTCTTAAGTCATGATTTTAATTATATTCCATTGCAATTCCACTTTCATTTTTAATGAAATATTATTTGAAAAATCATTTTTATCAACAGATTTTAATAGTTTTGAATGAATAAAAATGAAAATATCAATTCATGAAATCTCAAGAACGCTTTAACAGTAAACGGTAACTTTTGTTATTGTATACTGTTGATAATTGAGTACTAATTATTACGGAAATATAAGTTATAAAAAAAAAAAAATACCAAGTATAGCAGAAAGCGATATTGTAATATTATAGGTATAATAGTAAAATAATGAAGAAGGAGTGTAGTTTAATAAAATGTTAGTTTTAAAGTTCTGTTTTATAAGTTAAACAATTTATAAGTTATACTGTTGATTTTAGAGGAGGTGTATTAAAAAATAACGAATGCTAATAATATAAATAATGTTATTACAAAAAAAAAAAACAAATACCAGACTACTCCCTTCCTATTATGCGACTTACCGCCCAACATTTTACGATTGTCGTAAATTTTAAAAATATAATTTTAAATTCAGTTACAATTCAAAACAAAAACATTGTTCAATTCAAATACAAATCAACATTAAATTTATCATAACAAAAACAACGGTAGCACAGTAGTGTCGTGGCACAGTATGGACGTGGCATAGTTGGGACTAGTGATGTGCCACAAGAAATATTCCCCAGGGAACGTTCCTGGGAATGAGGAATATTCCGGAAATATTCTATTACCACTCGGGAATATTTCTTTAATAAGAACTAATACATTTTATTTATTATAATTACTAAAGTATGGCAGTGCTAGTGAAAGAGACAACGTTATTGTATTTATATCTTGATTACACTGATATGTTTATCAACATATTATTGATAAGCAATATATTAGGGCTTAGATTAAAATTGATTATAGTAGTATCGTTTTTCACAGTGATTTTATTTGTTATTTTACTTTTCAAAATACTTTTAAAATGCCGGCAGGTAAAAATATTCGAATTGTTGGTCTTATTTTAACGAAAGACTAGTTAACTTCAATGAAAGAATGTAAATTATCATTACAAACATTAGCTGTTCATGTTGTTGGCTCTTCTATGATAGGAATAAACAGAAACAAATTAATTTTAGATGATGCTGTATTTTGGACTAAAATCGATAAACTTATTAATTTACTTAACTCTATTGTAAAATGGATTACAATTTTAGAAGGGGAAAGCAATATAATTAATCATGTATTTGATGCTTTTTATGAAATTCAAAATACTTTTTGTAGTTATATCTCAGAATCACTGATTATTTCTACTAAAAAAGTGCAAATAATACTGAATAAGTTTAAAGAAAGACATTTAAATACTATTAAACCTCTACACTTAGCTGCATCTTTGTTGGATCCCAAAACTCAAGGGTGTAATTTATCAAATTCAGAAGTATTAAAAGCTATTGAGTTTATTGATCAAATGATATCTATACAAAATAATATGACTGATTCTCTTAAAATGGATGGTGCTCAAATAATAGCTGATATAGCAAATTACAGATCTCGACAAGATATATGGAGCAATAATTTTATTTGGAAATGTGTGGAGAAAATAAGTCCTTTAACATGGTGGAATAGTTTTTGTTCAAGTACTCATTTATGTATTATTGCAAAAAAAAATATTAATTGTTCCTGCTACATTATGTCGTAATATGCACAATGTTCTGCATTACGCATCTTACATTATCAATAAAAAATTACTACTCTATATTTACTACCAATTGTATAACACAAATAATTAATTTATCTGTCATAACATATACACATTTGTACAATAGCTATTATATATGTATATACATGTTAAATTGATTATTGTATACTATGCATCTTATCTTAAAAATAATTATCATGTTATGTTCAAATTTTACATAATAAACTGAAAATCACTAAAAGCGCTGACGGCAACAACCCATGATGGGGGTAATTAAAAGTAATATAAAAAGGCGCTGATTTTCTAAGAGAGTTCAATTCTCTCTTCTTTTTGAAGATTTGAATTCAATAAAGAATTCAGGATTCTTCTATTTGATTTATTTTGAACAAACTAGCCGCGACCCCGTGTTGTCGTCGGTATATTTTATAGCGATTTCAAATACAATTATTTTTGCGTCAATACGTTATTTATTTATTAATAAGGAAAAGTATAAATCTGAACGTGAGATATATAAAAGAAGTAAGTAAATTTATATTAACCCAATTATTTAGAATTAATAATCTGAGTAAAGAATGATAAAGCAATAGATCACATATTTATATTCAAACTTTATTAATTGTTACTGACTAGTTCGTACCTTATACATAATCACATTACATGGTATTCGTGAGATGGCCACTGCCTCTTCGTTGCCTAAAAGAGTTTAAAACCTAATGTGATTTCTACTGTATATATAAACACTTCGACTGGGTATTCGTGAGATGGCCACCGCCTCTTCGTTGCCTCAGTGTATTATTTCAGGTACTTACCAGTTAGATCATTTGTAATATCTCTATAGAGAAACTTTAATAAATTCTTTTTATATCTACTTGTCTTTATTGTTCTAAACCCTCGGACTCTACAACCCCGATAGAACCTCGTTGCTCCTGAATTGACCAAATCCCTAACATCCAACCTTGGTCAAACAAAATTCCCCATTTACCAGTTAATGCTTTTTTTTTTGTATTACTACAATTAGCAGCCACTGAACGTTCATTTAGCACATTCTCAAATATTCACACAAAAAAAGGAACCGTTTAACAACATCAAATGCTTCAAAAATAACTTTTGTTGCCCATTATTGGAGACAAAATATAGAAAAGAATAAAAAAGTTACTTATGTTAATTATGAAGGCGAACCCCGTGAACCTAATGAAATGGATAAAAATACACTTAATATATCAATTGTGTCAGATGAAAATTCAATGTCAATTGATGGTTTAATTTCGTCCGACGATGAAGAGTGGTGTCCTAGTGACAGTGACAATGATTTCTTTAATGAGTATTTAAAACAAAAAGAAATAAGTTATCTTGTTGTTATTTACATTTATAAGTAAACATTTATGTTAATAAAGTTATCCTTTGCTTTTATTACTTTTGAAAAACCTGGAAAATGTGAACAAAAAATAACGTATTAAATTTGGTAACTTGTTTAAGCATTTTATAGGCATCATAGACTATGATGCCTATAAAATGATTCATAGCATACAGTTAATTTGAAATATAAACAGTGAAAAGTATAACAGAATCAAAAATTATAATTAGTTATAAAATATTTAAAATTCCTAATGTTTCAACATAAAATTTCATATTTAGTTTAATGTAAATATATACAAGCAGTTTAAATAATTACTTATAGTCAATTCTTTGCATCAATAACTGAACCTTTAGTACATAATTTCATTATATTGATAAATTTATATGTACCTAAATCCTAATCAAATCAAATATTTTTAGAATAATTCTACTAATTATCACACAAATGTCTCACTTTTCTCCAATAATATTTTTGTGTATAAAATATAGGCCATGGACCATTTACAGCTATAAGTTTAGTTAAATATTGAAACAAAATTAATAAATATGAACAAAATTTAATAAAATTATAATATTCCCGATAAATTCCCGGTATAAGGAATGTTCCGGAAATTTTCCCATCATAAAATTCCTGGGAATTTGCACATCACTAGTTGTATATACATTTAGGTTGAAATCGTCGGCATCGCCGNTTGGGACAAGTTTAGATGATGACACAGCCACGGCGTTGTCACACGTTGACACCCCGCGGTCGTATCAGCTCCTTCTCAGCCTCCACTTCGCTGTAAACCGGACCGTTACACACACGCGTTATCGTCGTGGTGTAAAGTCCAACAAATGCCTAGCGTCGAATACCCCGCCGCAATAATACGTCCTGTCAGTCATCTTCGTGACAACTATCTCGTTGGATATAGCGTCCGTTACCTCAACCAAATCACCACCGCAATTTCGTTCATCTTTTGTTTTTTTCTATCGACGGATTCTTATTAATATTATTGTTATTATTGGTTTGCGCATTATCATTTGTGTTACGATTCTTGTTTTCTCATTAAACGGCTCGACGCCACTTAAGAAAACCAACCTGTGTTATTTATTTGTGACATCATCTACTGTTCCCGCATCAATGATATCTGACAGTGATTAAAATCACTATCAAAAGAAACTCTTCGATGGAAATATGTAAATAGTGTTTAATCTTAAGAAATTGGTATATTATTTCAAAAGCAAAAATAACTCCTATTTTTTTGTTCTACTTTGACTGCCATTTTCACATAGAAAATAGGTCGACGGTACAAATTATTTTTCTTGAACTTATAGTACATAAAATAAGGTTTATTTTAACATATATTAAAAATAAGCATATGTGTGTGTGAGATCGACAAACAATTTTAATTTAAAACCACATAAAAGATACTTACTAAGATATCATAATTAAAATTACGATATCTTAGTGCCAGGATTATATTTGGAATTGCGGTCAAAACAGGATGTATTAACGATGTTTACATTTTATTTCAACAAACTTTATTATGCAATAACTTATCATCATTACTAATAATTAAGTGTTTTTTAACTGTAGTAAATACAAGCAAGATAACCTATCACAGATTGTATTATTTTCCTAAAAATGAACAATTGATGCAATGGTTATAAACTCTGGTAAGTACAAACTAAATTACATATAATTATAATAATAGATAGTTGAACCCATATGAGTAGAAATTTTGAAAAAAAAAACCTCAATTTTAAAAGTGAAAAAAATATTATCAAAATTACACACATTTTATTATACTATGATTATTTCGTTTGCCGTAGCGTCTTCTCTGTTGACGTGATGATATTGACAAAGGTGTCGCTAATATTTTTTTAAGTCTTGATTTTATATTTTATATAATGAATAAACATAAACATGCTACCTTAGTCTTTTTACTTAATAGTTTATAACCCCAATCTCTTATTTTATGATCATCTCGAATGCCATACTGCCCTTTTAGACTGTTTTATTACTATAATTTTATTATTTATTATACAGTAATCATGACTTAGATAACTATTACATGAAAAAATATATATTTAAATTACAAATCATTTTTATTATATCACTTTGGTACACAATAGAATATTTTTGACATTGAACTTTTCTTATAATTTACATCCAACTATTTTAAGAATTATTTAAAAGTAATATGTGTGGACATTTGCAAAACTACCATTTATTTAATATTCAAAGGAATGTCGGGTCAGAGTTAATGTTAAAATTGTACATACCTATGTTATTTTTAATATTATGCTCATTAGTTTATTATTCTATTGCATATTTTTTTATAATTCTTAATTACTAGCACTAGTTTAAGAGTAAAATGAAGGGCTCTGTGTAAAAAAAAGGTAAATTTAGTATTTTTTTTCGAAATAAATTGCGACGGTTCTAAATTAAGATAGAAACGAGAAATTAATTTATCCAAGAAAATTTTTATGATAAATTATTTGAAAAATATAGTGTTTTTAAAAATTATTGGCAGAGAGGAATATATGTTAAAAATGTCCAGTTTTTTTTTGTTTCTTGGAAAATTTTGAAAAATGGAGTTATCTTGTTTTTTAAGAAAAGAGTCCTTCGATTGTGTTTAAAAATATTATTAAATTACTCAATGTACTCAGAAAAGTTTCATTTCACTTATTTTTACAATATATATATATAATTAAACATTTTACAATAAATAATTGTAAAATATAAATTTATACAATTATATTTTCGTTATTAAATAAAAACGTTTGAAATAATATAGGCTCTTCGTCATTTTTTTGACAAAAGGTTTGTTTCTCTGAAATTATCGAAGTTTTGGCGTCAAAAAACTTGTATACTCCTATTTTCTGTCCTTTCATATTTATTGCGTTAAAAATACATTGATTGTTTTCACATCCTCCTGTTTGTTTAAATATATTTTTCGTAGTCAATAAGTTCAAAACTCCTGCCAATGTGCATTTTTTATTTTTCTTTCCACACAGTTCATCTTTAGCTAAAATACATTTATTTGAATAAAATTTATTTCTTTGATATGTAAAAATCTTTAATATCATTTAGTTCAGTTAATATTTTGTGTTATTATTTTATTTTTTTTAATAATTTTCACAGATTGGAATATATTAAAAACATTTTTTTATTTTTTGCCTCTAATAAGGAAAGAAAAATTTATATTTTTTCATAATTCCAAAACAGTTATTTTTTAGAACTAATTTTTCCAAATAAATTAATTCAGTCGATAAATTAGCATTTTAATTCATGAATTGGGTATGTAATTTTTTTCTTATTAGACAAAAATAATAAAAAAGATAGTACAGTGGGGTCGCGTTACAGTATGAACATAGCATAGTTGAAACAAGTATAGATAATATCTGACAGTGATTAAAATCATTATCATAAGAAACGCTTCGATGCAAATCTGTAGATAGTGTTTAATTTTATGAAGTTGGTGGATTATTCCAAAAGCAAAATTAACTCCTATTTCTTTCATTATTCCTAATTTGCAGTTCTATTATTTATACGTATAATTTATAACCTTTTAGCTTCGATGCGAAGGTATTGGTTTTACTAAGTTGTGTTTTTTTTTTGTGTCTGTTACCACTTTTTCTCAGCTCTCACCGAACCGATTTCTTTCAATGATACGTCAAAAGATTACAAATCGTATCTATTCGAAGACATTACCCTCAAAAATTGAAAAAAATTCCCTCGTTCCCCGTAAATGGGGAAAACCTCCAAAAAAATTACAAATTTAAAAATCGCTAATTTTCGAAATTTTCGACATTTTTTTGACTAAAAACTGCCGTAACTTTTTCAAAATGGAACATATCAATAATTTTTTTTTTTTATATAGATGTTTGATATTTTTAACTATCATTTGATATATATTTTTTATAAATTTGACCCTTTACCTGCCCACAGGGGGGAGATTTAATATGACAACTTTTTCACAAAAAATTAATTTTTTTAACTTAAATTTTGAAAGTGTTCCGGTAAGTCTGACACTTTTATATATATCTTAAATTAAAGCTAATGTAATATACTTTATTATGCAAAAAAAAAATAATATTTTTTAATAATCCCTTTTTCCTTTGACATACTTTATCTTAATCAGGATATTAATAAGGAACTAGCAGATTATGTAGCTTTCGGAATAATTCACCAATTTTTTAAAATTAAACACTATCTAAAGATTTGCATCGAAGCGTTTTTTTTTTTTGACAGTGATTTTAATCACTGTCAGATATCATTATACTTGATCCAACTATGCCACGTCACCACTGTGCCGCGACCCCCTTGTGCTGGTTTTTTTTTATGCATTTGGGAAGCGTACAAAATAAAAAAAATTTGAACATAAAATTAGCTTGTTTTTTTAATTACTACAACCAATTTCACATAGAAGATAAGTCGTAGGGACAAATTTGTTTTTGAACTTCTAGTACATATTATAAACTTTATTTTATCATATATTTGAAGCTTGGAGTATTTCTGGAACATTTTCAAAACCAAAGTTGAAGAAGTGAAATATTTGTACAGAAGTTGTATCCCCTCTATGGGCAGATAAAGGGTTAGATTTTNTTTTTGTACAGAAGTTGAATCCCCTCTATGGGCAGATAAAGGGTTAGATTTTCAAGATATTTATAATAAATAAAAAAAAATACCTACAGATTCTATGTGTAAAAAAAAGTATGGCAGTTATAAGAAAAAAAAGTTGAAAAAATGTCAAAATTTACTGATTTTAAAAATTGTAATTTTTTGGGGGATTTCCTCCATTTATGGGGAACAAGGGAATTATTCTTAATTTTTGAGGGTAATGTCTTCGNGGGAACTAGGGAATTATTCTTAATTTTTGAGGGTAATGTCTTCGACTAAATACGATTTGTGATATTTTAACATATCGTTAAAAGAAATCGGTTCAGTTAGAACTGAAAAAATATGGTAACAGACAAAAAAAAAATTAGCCATTTTTAAATTCATAATTTTTTGGCGGATGTCCACCATCTACGAAGAATGAGTGAAAAATTTTTAATTTATGAGGTGAACACATTATAGTAAAATTAATAAATTCTCAGCTTCGCATCGATGCTAAAAAATTGTTTTAACGTATTCCAAAATGATAAAACTTCTAAAAAAAAAAATGTACGCAAAATATTTGCTGGACCAAAGTTATTAAAGATGTCCAAACTACACTGTATATATTTATTATTCATTTATTATTACCATATTCGTGAAATAACAATCGTATTGCTGCTTTCTTTATTAAATTCCTTCTTATGTCAACTATGAATTGATAGTCCACGACCTCTCCAATTTTTCCTAAAAATACGAGTATTATTATCATTGTACAATTTATTTTTAAATCTTATCACTTGAAAAAACATGCTTAAGTCAAAATACAATATTATCAAAACAATTATTTATTTCACATAGGCAAATTCAAATAATTAATTATTTGAAATGACAGTACACGGACTGACTAGCCATTTTAAGGATAAATATATGGGTACGGAATTTAATAAAAAATCATATTTACTAATTGGCTCACAACTCTTTATCCAATTTTCATCTGAAAATAAAAAATTAATTATGTAAAAATTTTATTTGATTTACATACACTATTCTTATTTTTTTAAGTAATAAATGTTGTACTCATTTATTCATCTGAAAATTTTTATTTGAAATATTTATTGAAAATATTTTGTTCGGTTATTAAGTTGATTGGTAATCTATGCAGTAAAAGTTTATAACAAACATATTTCAAAATTAGAATTGTAATTTAGGAAATTACAATGGCTAGCGAGCAAGGGGGAGAGCAATTTAGAAAAACTCAGAATTTTTTAAAATTATTGAATTTACATTGGTGGTGTTTGTATTTCTGAATTGTCTGTCTAAGTGTTAGCTTTATATTTTGTCGGTATGCAAAACATGTTCTAATAAAACTTTGCTCTAATTAACATACATTAAATTTTTTTTTGATAATAGTATAACAAATATTTGTTTATTTAGTGTAAAATAATGTATATTTTGTGCTTCTACATGTCTGGTGTTTCTTTACGATCCTTTAATTACGCTATTGCGAACACAATTAAAATACGATTATTTAAAACATTAAATAATGTTTTATTATACATAAAAAAAACGTTGTTAATAGGAAACTTAAACGTGTTGTTTGAAAAATTTATTCTTACCGATATATTTGGGAAAAAATCCCCAAAGTATTGTCTTTTCATTAAAACAGCGTCTCCAGTTTTCTCTTACTAGAAAATTTAGAATATTATTTAATAGTATTCCATTAGTTGTTAAAAAGTTTAACTAACATTTTATTACAAATTTTAAATGAATTGTCTTCATTTATATAAAAACATAATTATTAAAGAAATATTTTTTTCATTCAGTTACTACTACAGAAGTATGTATAGACTTAATAATTAAAAAATAGTTATAAATTCAATCAAGTGTATTTTATATGAAAATAGCTAATCCAGAAAATAGTATTTTGAAAACTATGTTCACATTGCTGTGTTAATAATAAAAAAAACCCAGCACAGTGGAGTCGCGGCATAGTGGGGACGTTGCATAGTTAGGTCCAGTATAGATTTAATCTGACAGTGATTAAAATCACTATCATAAGAAACGCTTCGATGCAAATCAGTAGATAGTGTTTAATTCTAAGAAATTGGTGGATAATTACAAAAGCTGCATGATCTGCTAGTTCCTTATTAATACCCTGATTAAGATAAAGAATGTCGAATGAAAAAGGGATTATTAAAAAATATTATTTCTCATAAAAAAATTGTGTTGATTCATACATTTTTCAATGAGTTGTAGCATTATAAAGTTAAAAATGTAACCAACCCAACCCAACATCAACTCCTATTTCCATAATTATATCCAGATTAGTAATTCGTTTAATTATCTATTATATAATTTTTATAATTAATTATTTTCAAATTATTATCGATTTTTAATATATTAAAAGTAATCATTTTGAACCAACTTCTTTTTGTCCTTTAAAGTGAAAGTTTAAAAAAAAAAAATATGAATTTATTACCATAACTTTTAACTCAACTTGCAAGTTTGAAATAGATATCATTAAATAGAAAAAAATGAAATTGGTAGAGTATTTCAAAAACAACAATAACACTTATTCCCTTAATTTTACCCCGATTTATAATTATAATATATGAATACATAATAATTACAGTAATTAAATTGAGTATGAAAGTGGTATTCAATAATATAATATTGTAATTTTTACGGAGATATTATAAAAATAAAAAGGAGTTGTATATTCATATACTTTTAATGCGTATACAAATTTAAAGGAATTGATGCAATACTTTTTAATAAAAAAATTTTGTTATTTATGAATAAATACACTAAACAAAAGGAACTTTCATCAGAAAAAAAAATATACTTTTCTAAATAAACTTTTCGCGATGTTTTCAAATGTGCAATTAAACTTTTTTTATTACTTCTAAGTTTTAATATTATTACTTATTATTAAAAAATAAGTATTTACATATAAAAAAAAATAATTAAGAACAAAAAAAATTGTATTAAATTAATACTGATTTTGATTTTTAATATGTTAAAGGTAATCATTTTGAACCTATTTTTTATTGTCTTTTAAAGTGAAAGTTTTAATGAAAAATACCTTCTCAGCTTCGCATCGAAGCTAAAAAATGAATTTGTTACCATAACTTATAGTTCAACTTGCAAGTTTGAAATTGACATTATTAAATTGAAAAAAATGAAATTTTTAAGATTAATATGCAATCTGGAAATTTTATAATTACTAATTACAGTACATTTGTCAGAAAAATTCGATTTTTTTACATTTTTATCGTAATAGATAACTGAAATAGAAAGAATAGTAATCATATCCTAATAACTTTTGGTGTTTAAAAAAATTCTGCAATTGAAATATTCAGAACTTAATTAATTTTAATAATTTACTTTAATTAAATGAACCAATCAAACCAAAGTAGTTAAAAAGATTTACTCAATTGAGCATATTATCAAAAATATAATTATAATTGTAAAACTCCATCGTTAACTTCAGGTGAAACTAAAAATCATTTTTTTTTTAAATTTATGATTTATATAGCAACATATTACTAAAAAATTTGGCATATTATAGACTGGTAGTAGCACACAGAAATAGAGTTAAAAAATTAATAAATTATAAAGTAAAATTATTTACTTTTGTAGTTGAATACTTTTATCATATCAAATTTAATTCGACAATAAATAATTTAAGAATATTAAAAATTAATGATTTTAATTGTTTGTATGGACAAATCTAGTTAAGCTACTTTTTATTTGAATAAGGAATATTTTTTTGATTTTTAAGAGTAATAACTTAAACTAATCATTAACTTAAATATCATAAACTTAAATGAATCATTTGACGTATCGTTGAAAAAAGTAGGTCTAGTGAGGGTTGGCAAAATAAATCGTAGCCAGAAAAAGAACCACATAGTAAAATAATATTAACATGAATATCAATTTCTTCTCACGAGGGGAGACTATAGTGATAAGATCCTTTATATTTATTGAAATTATTGAATCTAAATGAGATAAATATCAAATGATTTGAAAATTCTATTCTAACTCAAAAAAAAAATGCAAAATTTTAGAAGCCACAAACGGATTTGAACCTCGTACCCTAGGCGTTAAAGATCAAGGTGTTACCCATTCGGCAACTATTCGTTGATTTTTGTTGCATGATAAAATTGGCTATTTAAGCTAACTCAAATTTAAAAATTACTTTTTCGACTTTAAAAAAGTAAAAAATGTTAATAAGTATAATATCATATGTCTTATGAACTTTATTCTATGTCAATGAAATTATATAATATTCATGAAAGTCAGTTTATTCCCCTAATAAAATATTTTAAAATAAAATAAAATACAAAACCTAGAATTTTAATAAAAAATAGCATATTTTTAAATACGGTAGCCTTTTGCGCATAGAAGATAGGTCGTCGGGACAAATTTTTTTTTTTCATTTAGTAGTACATAAAATAAGCTTTAATTTGATATATGTTTAAAGGACGCAGTATTTCCGGAACATTTTCAAAAATTAAGTTGAAAAAGTTAGTTTTTGTAAAAAAGTTGCTATTTTAAATCCCCCCTGTGAGCAGAATAAGTGTTAGATTTTCAAAAAAAAATGATATCAAATGAAAGAAAATTACCTAAGGTTTCAATATAAAGAAATATTATTTTGATTAGTTAATATTTGAAAAAGTTATGGCAGTTTTAAGTACAAAAAACATCGTTATAAAAGGTGATTTTTATCGCAAATATTACATTTTTTTTATAATTTCGACAGCCATTTGCACATAGAAGATAAGGTGTCGGGACAAATTTTTTTTTTTCATTTTATAGTACATAAAAAAAGCTTTAATTTGATATATGTTTAAAGGACGCAGTATTTCCGGAACATTTTCAAAAGTTCAGTTGAAAAAGTTCTATTTTTTATACAATGTTTCAAAGTTTGAACCCCCCCTATATAAGGGGAAATTGTCTAATTTTAATAAAAAGTATGTCAAATGGAAGATGTACTTATAATGTATTTAGAAAAAAAAAAATTGTGCTGATACATGCATTTTTCGAAAAGTTATAGCATTTTTAAGTTGAAAATTAAAAATTGAAAATCGAAAATTTTAACACAAAAATAGTGTTTTTTTAACTACGGCAACCGTTTACATGCAGAAGATAAAGTGTCGGGACAAATTTTTTTTTTTCATTTTATAGTACATAAAATAAGCTTTAATTTGATATATGTTTAAAGGACGCAGTATTTCCGGAACATTTTCAAAAATTAAGTTGAAAAAGTTAGTTTTTGTAAAAAAGTTGCAATTTTTAATCCCCCCCCATGAGCAGGCTAACTGTTTAATTTTGAAAAAAATTATATCAAATGAAAGAAAATTATCTAAGGTTTTAGTTTAAAAAAAATTTATGTTGATTTGTTGATTTTTGAAAAAGTTATGGAAGTTTTAAGAAAAAAAAGTGAAAAAAATGACAAAATTTGTCAATTTTTAAATTTGTAATTTTTTTGGATATTTCCCCCATTTGCGGGGAACGAGGGAAAATTTTTAAATTTTTAAGGGTAATGTCTTCAACTAGATACAATTTGTGATCTTTTGACGTATTGTTAAAAGAAATCGGTCCAGTGAGAGCTGAGAAAAAGTAGTGACAGACACAAAAAAAAAAAAAATAAACACATCATGGTAAAATTAATACCTTCTCAGCTTCGCATCGAAGCTAAAATGTATTCTAATTTTTTTTATGCAAAATATTTTTGATCTATATATTTTACTCAGTTTAACAAAAAAAGGCAGTTACTAAAAACCCAACACAGTAGGGTTGCAGTAGTCATGATGCGGCATAGTTGGTACGAGTATTAATATATCAGTGATTAATTCACTAAATTAAAATTTGATGCGAGAATTTTAAATTTCAAAATAATTAGTATATTTGTAATTTCACAATTTCAATGTTTTAATATTTCGCTCAATTATTAAATGCTTGTTAAATAATTTAATTAATTGCACTCTTAAAAAATAATGTCCTAATATTCACATGTACTGGAAATTAACAAAAATTATATTGTATACGAATTGTTAATACTTTATGTTATCATTACACTAATTGAGTGTAAACGTTTTACTTTGAATGAAAAAATGAAAAAAATTTACCTATAAATTCGCATAGTAGAACAATCACGGAATAGATTTTTTATCTATATTATTTTTTATTATACACTTTAAATTATTAAATTTTGTACAGGTTAAATGTTGTTAGATGTTCCGGAATAATTTGGAAAATTGATTTGAATATTTTTTTTCATGCGTAAATTGTCACTTTCAAACTTTCCCAGTACTCGATTTTTCATTATATTATTTTTCATTGGAGACTTTTTTCAAATTTTCGACACTGATGGGTTAAATTAAATAAAAATTGGGTTCTTTTGAAGCATAAACTAACAAAATCAGTGCAGGTAAACTGAGAATTTTTATAATCAGTTATAAAAAAAACATCATGACAAAACTTATGACAACTTCGGATCGAAATTAAAAAAATTGATTATGAGATATTTAAATTCAAGATTTACTTCTTCTATGTTAAACTTAGCATAATGTCAATTATTATGGTTTGAATGTAAATAAAACTATTTTGAAAATAATAACCATATACAAGGTGATTAATTTATAATAAACTACTTAATTAATCGAAATAAAAGCAATATGTGAATATTTTTGGTTTCTTAACCAAAAAAAAATTCTTTAACATTATATGGGTGTCAACTTTCTATTATCAAATAGTAATATACGTAGTTAATTATGTTATTTTATAGATAATAAACTAATTATGAAAATGACTAGTTGGTAACAAACTACTACTGGTCCAGATGAGAACAGCCGAGGAATGATAAAAATGATAACAATCGCATCTCCCTCCAACGACCACTATACAATATTAATAACTCCCATAATACTGGTCTAAAAGTAGTTATTGTCTAGTAATTTTCTTAGTTACCTTTAGTTATCTTAGTTATCTATTGATATAAATAAACTAATTAATTTAATTATATATCTTGGCATTTGAAAAATAAAGTTGAAACCTCTATAAGTTATAAGAGATGATTCTAAATAGTAATTTAAATAGCTAATAAATTAAACTAATTATGTAACTAAAAGCCAAAAACTGTTTAAAATTGTTTAAAATAATAATTTTTTTTGCGATTAATCTGATAATTTATTATAAACCAATCACATTATATTTTAACAAAATATTATTTTAAAAACTACATAAAAAAATACAGTAATGAGTTGTTGCATCTGGACAAATTAATAATTGCCAATATTTCCGGAACAATGTCAAAAGCTAAGTTCAAAAAGTTAATTTTTTGTGAAAAAGTTCTCATTTTGAATCCCCTCGTTGGGCAGATAAAGGGTTCAATTTATAAAAAAAAAATTATGGCAGTTTTAAGTAAAAAAAACCCAGAACAGGGAAGTTGACGCACAGTGGTGACGTGGCATAGTTGGGATAAGTATAATGCTATCTGACAGTGATTAAAATCACTATAAAAAAAAACGCTTCGATGCAAATATTTAGATAGTGTTTACATTTAAAGCATTGGTGGATTATTTCAAAAGCTACATGATCTGATATTTCCTTATTATAATGCATTTTTCAGATTTGATGCCCGTATATAGAAAATTGGTCTGATTTAAAAAAAAGTATGTCGAATAAAATATGTATATAAATACTACTTCTCATAAAAAAATTGTATTGATCCATACATTTTTTAAAAAGTTATAGCATTTGAAAGTTAAAATTTTAAATTTTAAATCGAGAATTTTAACACAAAAATAGCATACGGTTGCCATTTTTACCGTGAAAACAAAATAAAGTCCGACATTTTTTTTCCGTAATAAAATATATTACATTAGCTTTAATTTAAGATATAAATAAAAGTGTCAGTATTTCCGGAACACTTTCAAAAGTCAAGTTGAAAAAGTAAATTTTTTGTGAGAAATTTGTCATTATGAATTCCCCCTGAGAGCAAGTAAAGGGTCAAATTTATAAAAAAATATAACAAATGAAAAGTAAAGACATTATGCATCTATAAAAATCAGAAAATTTATTAAATTGTTCAGTTTGAAAAAGTTATGGCAGTTTTAAGTAAAAAAATTGAAAAAATTAGCGATTTTTAAACCACGAAGACAAATCCAGAGGTTAAATTTTTTCTTTCAAATTAAAGTATATTACATAGGCTTTAATTTAAGATATATATAAAAGTGTCAGTATTTCCGGAACACTTTTAAAATTTAAGTCGAAAAAGTTGTCATTTTGAATCCCCCCGTTGGGCAGATAAAGGGTCAAATTTATAAAAAATATACAAAATAATAAGTAATTATTTCACGTATCTATATAACAACAAATTATATAGATTTGGTAATTTTTAAAAAAATTATGGCAGTTTTTAGTAAAAATAATTTTAAAAATAAACGATTTTTAAATTTGTAATTTTTTTGGAGATTTCCCCCATTTACGATGAACCAGAAAATTTTTTTCAATTTTCGAGGACAATGTCTTCGACTAGATACGATTTGTGATCTTTTGACGTATTGTTGAAAGAAATCGGTTCGGTGAGAGGTGAGAAAAAGTGGTTACAAACACAAAAAAAATAGATAAATAAATCAACAAAAAAAAAAAACATGTCACAGTAAAATTAATACCTTCTCAGCTTCGCATGGAAGCTAAAAATTGAAAAAATTATGGAATTTTAGATTTGTAATTTTTTTGGAGATTTTCTCCATTTATGGGGAACGAGTGAATTTTTTTTAATTTTTGAGGGTAATGTCATTGAATAAATGTGATTTGTGATATTTCGGCATAACTTTTGTAAGCAAACTATTATTTTAAAAACTGTATAAAAGCTTACGGTAGTGTTCTGTTGTATCTGGACAAATTACATCTAAAAAATATGCATTTAACAATATCAATGTTAGATTATAATTCAAAGTTGGGTTATGTATACAGAATGATTCACTTATCATAAACCAATTAATTATTTGAAAAATAAAACTAATATTAATAATTTTTTTAACTGTTTCATTTAGTTCAACATTTCTCTCAATTTTACATGTGACACGATACCGTGTTTTCCTCAGGCTCACATCACGTTATTAACTTACTTGGAAGTTTATCAGATCTGAATCATAAGTGCACGGTGGCTTAATGATAAGGTTTGTCTCTTCGGCGACTCATTTTAATCCCGTATCGTGCTTCTTTTTTTCACACGACTTCTAGTATACTTTTTATAACCAGTCGTCAATCCCAGCGGCTGTATTACATGTATGTACTTTTTTGTAGACTCATTTTTACATCATTTTAATCGGCAAATTTATTGATATAAGAAGATGCTACCAAAAATAATTATTAAAGATAGGTCGCACAATTTAAACAAAAATTCAATGATCAAATAAATTTTTTGACCACCCCACTCATAGTTATGGTTTCAAATTTAATAAATTTCCAATATTATTACATTTTTCGGTTAGTGAAACTTACACTAAATTAAATATATTTGAGATCTCTTTTATTAGATTGAAAATCTAACCATTGACAAGAGGAAACACAATTATCACATGAAAATTTTTTTTTGTTTAAAGTTATTTATAATTTTCTAAAAAAAATGTTTTTATTAAACTTTTATCAAATTAAAGACAATACAATGTACTTTAAGATGAAAACAGAATCTATCAAAAATCTCGATTTCTAGTCATTATTGAGCATTATATTAATTATATAATTTTTGGTAAAAATTGACGATTTTGAAATATTTTGCATAGCAATGAACACATTTACATAATTTAAAACAAAATCATATTATATAAGATCTCAAATGCTAACCACACAAATTTTCTTAAAATAATTATTATAAGAAAATTATTTTTGATATTTTTAATGTCATATATTTCTTGATTTAAAAGTTATTAGTAACTTTTCACTTTTGATGTTAAGTTGTGAAAATATTGGGTTTGTGATAGTATGTGTGTTATTTTTATATTCATAAAATGTTTTAACTCTTACTGGACTGATTATTTTACTAGAGTATACTAGAGACATTCAACTTTCCTTTAGTATGCTGTTTTCAAAAATCTAATGAAAAACAGGAAGAGTTTGAAAAAGAACACATACAAGTGTAAAAAAATGATATCAACCCAGTTTTTGAAATAGTGAGAGAAGTCAAATAAATATATTATGGTGTAGTAAAGTATTAATAAAAAACTATAACAAAAAAACAGAAACCATAATATTAAACATAAATAAATTAGTTTCATTAATAAAAAAATTAATTAATACAGGAAATGTAATTAGTTTCTGTAATTAATAATTAATTAACCGGTCATATATAATAAATCTAGTATATTACCGCAATTGGCAAAAAATATTAAAATTTTAGAATTTCTTTTTTAATCAAATAAGTTATCCGAAGAATAACTAAGTGAAAATAAACATAATCAGTTATAACGTATTTTTAAAACTTTTTCATGTTTTTTACTGTATAAAAAAAAATTAGATAAAAAAAATTATAGGACTAAATTGCTTGTAATTTTTTTTTCTATCATATTATCAAATTAAAATTAAAGGTTCCCATTTAAGAAGATTAAATTTAAGTTTTTTAATTTGAAGGGATAAAAAAATATTTAATTACATATAATTATAATAGTATTTAGAATAAAATAATTTTTTTCTTTACAAAAAAAAATAAAATTTTCAGCTGTTTCTGATAAATTGTGAGTCTTAACTAAAATCTACCATTCTGTATAATTTAATATTTTAAACAAAATAGTTAACTCTTAAAGCATGATAAACATTTTTACCTTCATTATTTCCTAAACTATTTCCATATCCAAGTGGATCACACTCATCTGTCAATAGAATAAATAAAATTCTTATATTATGGTTTTGAATCATGTATTATGAAGTTATTGAATTTTCAGGAATATAAAATTATTAAAAATTTATTTATAATATTATTGCTACTATATTATGTCATAAAAACTCACAAAATACATACATTGTATTTATTTATATTTATTATAAAGATAAAGAAGCCTCAATATAAAGAAGTAATTATGTAACAATTTGATAAATCAACTTTCGAAAACTTTTCACGAGACACAAAATTTAATATACAAGGTGTCCTATCACAACATACGATTTTTTGAATATTGATTTATATATTCAAATTAGTACATTACGGTGGGACACGCTGAATATGTTTAACGTATTTTAAACTAAATTACTTAATTCATGTAATAGAAATAACGGGAATCTAGCACAGATTAGCAGAAATCGATTCTCGGTATGATACCAAGACACAGATACCGAGATCTGTGTTCGAGTCATGATAAATTCACCACCGAGCTGTATAAGCCGCCTACATTTAAATGTATCGGAAATGCACTTGCTTTTTTTTTTATTTCCATGGATGGGTACGTGCCCTTCCACTGGTAATGCTATGTTGATATAAAAATGTTAGTTGATATATTTCACTCATAGACTGTGTGATAAATTACGGCCAATAATTTTCATAGTAGTTTATCTCTTGATATTTTTTTGTGCCCCCTCCCCAACGACTTTTTAAATATACTCTGTTTGCTAAATATATTTTGATTTCTGTCATTGAATGCCATTGGACCTATACTGCTATATGTCTGGAATGATAACGTTTTTCGTAGATCAGTACTAAATATATTGTATAATCAATATTTCGCCAGTACTCTTCCATCAATGCTGATCACGAATACTAAATCAGTACTTAGACAAGACACCAGTCAATACTACGCGATGATATTAGTACTTGACAAAAATTTCTGCTTATATATTAATTAAGTTCTAATAATTTCTAAACATATTCACGATTATAGCTATCTTGGGTGCCATTTACTTAAAATTCCGTAAAAGAGAACTAATTTGTACCATAAATATAACATTACACCAGAAAGAAAAGAAAGTGCTTAGCATAGCATAAATAGAGAGAACATTTACTGACCACATACAATGGTAATTAATTTTACACTTAAGTATTTTTTCAAAATGATAAATATTTAGATTTTTTGTATAAAAAACATTATTGAATATTTTACGGATTTTCAAAATTTCAAAACAAAAATTGCTTAGTGAAATTCAGCTCTTTTTTTTATTTGAGTATCTATATAATAAAGTACATTTCGATAATCTACCTTAGCACATCTAGCGATCGAAACTATTAATAAACCAATAGTTTGTGACGTGTCCTAGGGATTGATTCTCATATTCTATCCCGTATTTATATTTTATTTAAGCATATTAAAAAAATAAGGACTATTAAAAATATCTATATATCAAGTATAGAGAGGATTCTAAACGAGATAATATTTCATGTGTTTTACAATTTGTCATACAAGACAATAAAATAACTAAATTAATTAATATCAGTTCTTTTATTTTTTAAAAATACTTATATAAAAAACGATTAAGCTAGCTGAACAAAAAGTAAAAAATTATATTTCTAAGCATGCTTAAATATTAAGAATAGATTCAAAATAAGTTTTTTTCTTAATAAGTAATTCTTTTTGGGAATAATGATATTATATTGCAACGTAACTAATTATGAAGAGATAATTTAAATTTATTAACATTTAGCTAGGGAGATACATTTGTATGAACAAACCCATCAAAGTTAAAACGTATATCTTGTGAATAATTTGTTCAATAATTTAAATAAAAATTTGTTTACTGAAATTTAACGATATACGCTAAATATTTCGAAAATATATTCAAATATCGAAAATTGTATACAATGGTATTGAAATTATTAAAAACGTCAAAAGTACATATTATCACCAAAATAATGAATAAAAATGTTAATGTACCAAAAGTTCAAAAAATATTTTTATTGATAAAAATTATTAAAAGATACTCTAAACGAAAATTATACTTGAACTCTAAGATGTATGAATTATTTTTGTACTTGGTAAGCTATGCGCTATAGTAATGAAAATAAAATATGGAAATGTAACAAATTTTAGTCATACTTATAACATAATTATATTTTTCTTGTAGCATATTAAAATAACTTAAAAATGAAAAAAATTTAATAAAATATTACTTAAATTATTACCTATAGTAGTATGTATGCTATCTATATCTGTAAATTTATTAAAAATAAAAATTTAAAGTATGTGGTATATAGTAGACAATGGAATTTTGGGAATCGAAATTTAATATCTTTAATAGAATTGATAGAAAAAGGATTAATATTAATTAAACATTCATGTTTTAAATATGATAAACAGGGTGATTTTTTCAGCATAACCCACTCAATTACTTACAGAATAAAAATACAGCGAGGTCGCGGTACAGTGGAGACGTGGTATAGTTGGGTACAATATAGATGATATTTGACAGTGATTTAAATCACTATCATAAGAAACGCTTCAATGAAAATCTGTAGATAGTCTTTAATTTTAAAAAATTAGTTGATTATTCTAAAAGCAAAATTGACTTATATTTCTATCATTATTCCTAATTAGTAGGTGATTTATAAGTATAATTCATAAATAAATAACTATTAAAGCATTTCAATGTAGTATGAAATACAGATATTCAATTATTTTTGTATTGTAATTTTTTCGGATAATTTATAAAAAATTATAAAGTAGTTATTACTTTTATGGCAAACGTGTATAAAAATTGAAGGAATGACAAAGAACTTTTTAGATAATAATTTGTTTCGTTTCGTGTTTTATATCGTTAAAAAAAGTTAGTCAAGTGAGAAATGAGAAAAAATGAGAGCCATAAAAAAATCATAGTATGAATAGGAAATTTCTTAAAACGAGGGGGTCTATAATGATGGGGTCCTAGATATTTATTAAAATGATTGAATCTAAAAGAGAAAAAAATCAAATTATTTAAAAATTTTTTTGTAACTCAAAAACTTTTGTAAGGTGTTTTAAAATAAAATACCTAATCAGAAAATATTAATGCAAAAATAGCATACGGGAGCCATTTTTACTATAAAGACAAAATGAAGTTCGAAATTTTTTTTTTTTCTATAATAAAGTCTATTAATTTAGATTTAATTTGAGATATATATAAAAGTGTCAGTATTTCGGCTTGAAATTTTATTCTAACTTAAAAAGAATTAAGAAAAAAATGCAAACAATTCCTTGTCATGCCGTACGAGCTTCCGTCGACTGAAAAAAATAGCAACTTAAGCTAGTTCAAATTTCAAAGTTAATTTTCTCGACTTAAAGAAAGCAAAAGAATTTATATAAGTTAAATTTTTTGCTATATCAATTTGATTTATATAATGTTTGATGAAAATCAGTGTACTCCCCTTGACAGGTATTTTAAAATAAAATAAAATACAAAACCTAGAATTTTAACACAAAAATAGCATATTTTTGAATACCATATTCAAAAATACCATAGTCATTTTCACCACGAAGACAAATCCAGAGGTTAAATTTTTTTTTCAAATTAAAGTATATTACATAGGCTTTAATTTAAGATATATATAAAAGTGTATTTCCGGAACACTTTTAAAATTTAAGTCGAAAAAGTTGTCATTTTGAATCCCCCCGTTGGGCAGATAAAGGATCAAATTTATAAAAAATATATACAAAATAATAAGTAATTATTTCACGTATCTATATAACAACAAATTATATAGATTTGGTAATTTTTAAAAAAATTATGGCAGTTTTTAGTAAAAATAATTTTAAAAATAAACGATTTTTAAATTTGTAATTTTTTTTGGAGATTTCCCTCATTTACGATGAACCAGGGAAATTTTTTCAATTTTCGAGGACAATGTCTTCGACTTGATACGATTTGTGATCTTTTGACGTATTGTTGAAAGAAATCGGTTCGGTGAGAGGTGAGAAAAAGTGGTTACAGACACAAAAAATAAAAAAACATGTAATAGTAAAATTAGTACCTTTTCAGCTTCGCATCGAAGATAAAATGATTAAATTTTATGTATTCTGTAAGTAATTGAGTGAGTTATGACAAAAAATCACTCTTCATAATTTCGCATGAATGTAATATTTTTTGTTAATTTCAAGTGCATTATGTTTTTATAAACAAATGCATAATTTTTAAAAAGTTTTGAAAAATTTCTGGATGACTACGTGTAAATAAAAATAAACATGCAGAAATTTATTTAAAAAGTAGTTGCTAGAATAAGCTAAGTAAAAATAAGTTACAGTTAATCTATTAAAACTTTACACGAAATACTTATACTTTTATCGCATTTTCTTCTAAGCTACATCTTATGTAGATAAAACGTAAAACCTACATAAAAATATTTCAAAAAAAGTTTCGCTATAGAAATTTAAGTACCTGAGAGTTTCAGGTAATTGGGTGGGTTACCCAATTTCAGGATATAACATATAATTATGCAAACATTTATTATATTAATTTATTTAACTTGTAGTATTATTACTTACTGCTTGGACACAGTTTTAATTCTATGATATCTATTATAAAATTTTACAGTGATTATATTAAATATTGAATAAACAAATTAATTCAAAGCTATTATATAATTAAAGCTAGTAAATATATACAAATAAGCTAGTATTTTTAAACAGTCAAAACCGTTCCTATAGAAGAAAATAAAGAACCTATAACCTAACCGAAAAATCAAATTATTTGTTTTAAAGAATCGAAACTCTACAAAAAATGGTTCTTTTAAAGGTTATTTAAATCAGTAACTATGTAACCATGCAACTATATTATAAATAATTAATAAGCTATTCGAGTGGTTATTGTAGTTAAATAATCCAATGAAAAGTTTTTAAAACTGCATAAATATATTATAGAAATGGTGTAATTAAATGTGAAATTTAATTAATCTTTAAGATATTTTTTTGACATGGGGTCATTTCTGAAATCATCTCTTGGATATTTAAAATAATAATGTAAAATTTAATACTTCAATTGATACATATGCAACATACATTGAAAAAATGGTACAAGATAAATAAAAACTATAATAATTATTTTTTTTAGCTAGATCACTTCTATAACCGGTTCTAATAGGACATCTTAAATAAAAATAGTTTAAGAATTTTCATTGAAGTTATTTTTAATTTACATTATAAAGCTGAATTAAATCAAATGATTATATTAGTTTTAAAAAAATTGTTAATAAAGCATAATATTTAGATATGTTAACGTGCAAATAAAAGAAAATCGATTAAAAATACGTACCATAGTCATTATCATCTAATTCCTCTAATATGATGTCTAACAGGAAATGTCGTACTTAAAAAAGAAAATTATATTAATAATAAACTACTTTTCAAATAATCGTACAGTTATTATAAAGAAAGCTTTAATATTGATTAATATATTAAAACATTTTATTAATAAAATATGCATAGAAAAAAGGAGTAATTAAAGGGGTAAGTATCATAGAAAGTATTTTCTTTAGATTTTTAATATTTAAATGATAGAGCAAAACATTTTTTCTTTTACTTCATTAAAGGGGTGAGTTAACACAAAATTTGAGTAGGAAAGGGTGAGACATTCTTAAGCTTAAATGGAATCTCTTAAAGAATGTATTCATCATAAAAGCTTGAAATTTGTTAGAAATAATACTTGATATAGTNAAACCCCCTCCTCCGATTTTTGTAAGAGGTGTCGAGGATTTTCCAGAACTATGCACAGTACTTGTAGAATTAATCGGTGTTGAAAACTTTGTCTGCAAATCATCTGCAGACAGATTAAAAATTCAAACTAGCACTCCAGATGCATATAGGTCACTGATACGGTATTTAAAGGAAGAAAAAGCCGAATACCACACCTATCAGCTTCAACAAGATAAGCCCGTCCGCGTCGTAATTCGCAACCTACATCCATCAACGCCAACTAGTCTTATAAAATCTGAATTAGAATTTCATAATTTTGAAGTTAGAAATATTACCAATGTTCTACACAAAACAAATAAGCACCCATTACCACTTTTTTTTGTTGATCTAGAACCCAGCAACCAATCAAAAGATATATACAAATTGACAAATCTATTACACACAAAAATCAAAGTAGAAGAACCGTTCAAAGCTAAAACTATAAGCCAATGTCTAAATTGCCAAAACTACGGTCACACAAAAACGTACTGTGGCTACCCACCACGATGCGTTCGCTGCGGCGCCGGCCACCCATCATCCGCTTGTCCAAATCCACGTGATACTTCACCATCATGCGCACTCTGCCAAGGGAATCACCCAGCTAGTTACAAAGGTTGTGCAGTATATAAGGACCTTCAACGACGTAAGAAACCTGCCACTAGTAATCATTATTTTTTGTCAGATAATATTAGAGATAAGTCACTAGTTGTAAAAGACAGCCACCCTACTCATGATGCTAACCCAAACCCCACTCCATCCTATGCACAGATCACGTCAGGCCATTCCTCAAATCAACAGCTGCCCCCACCGACAGCTGATATCAACAAAACAATAACAAGTTTCCTAGAGGACTTTAAATCTTTAATAAATCCCTTAATATCCCTACTTACCAAAGTAATAACTAGTCTTTTAGATAATAAAAAATGAACAATAACACACACACAAGTAAATCCCTTTTAATATTACTATTCAATGCAAACGGCCTTAAAAATCATGTTATTGAAATCCAATCAGTACTACAAAACAAACGTATTGATATTGCATTAATTACTGAAACTCATCTCACTCAATACTCTAAGGTACATATTCCAGGTTACAAATTACTGAAAGCCAATCATCCAGATAATACAGCTCACGGCGGAGTCGCCATACTAATTAAATCCACCATTACATTCCAAGTTCTTCCTAATTTCTGTCAAAACTTCTTACAGTCCTGTGCTATTTTAATCAACATAAATAATATTCCTGTAACAATTGCGGCACTATACTCACCTCCAAGACATTCTGTTACAATTGCTGACTTCAATAACTATTTTTGCACCTTTGGCAACAATTTTATAGTTGGAGGCGACTTTAACGCCAAACATCAAAGTTGGGGATGTCGCACAAATAACCCACGTGGTCTTGTACTACGTGATGTCGTATGTACAAAAAAACTTAAAATACTTGCCCCCCCAGGTCCTACTTACTGGCCAACTTCTGCTCAAAAAAACCCAGATATACTTGACATATTTGTTTCAAAAATCCCATCTAACTTATTTCACTCTACTGATAATATCTTAGACTTAAACTCGGACCACTCTTCTGTTATATTAACACTTAACGATTATCCATTAACTTGTCCGGAACCTCCCAAACTTTTCAATGCCACAACTGATCGTTACAAATTTCATGACCTTGTTGATCAAAAAATAAAACTTAATATTAAACTAAAATCCACGGATGATATAGACTTAGCAGTAAATAGCATCACAAATATAATTCAATCAGCGGCATGGTCATCCATCTCTAAAGTAAATCATTCCTATTCATATCATCCCTCTTTGCCGAGTCATATACGTGCACTTATAGTGGAAAAAAGGAGAGCAAGAGCCCTGTACCAACGACACCGTCTCCCATCTCTTAAACAAAATTGCAATAGATTAGCTAACTCTCTCAAGAAAGTTTTATCTAAAAATAAAGATCTTTCATTTGAAAATTAATTGAATAACCTCTCGGCCAAAGATGGAAGTCTCTGGAAGGCAACAAAACAAACTCTCCAATATAAAGCCACATCGCCCCCAATAAAAAACCCAGATGGTAGTCTTGCTTCTACTGATGCTGAAAAAGCAGAACTATTCAAAAATCATCTTCAGGAAATATTCCTACCTAACCCTGAAACATCCTCAACAGTTACTACAAACACAGTACAAATGTATCTTGACTCTCCTCTCCCTATATCTCTACCAGTAAAACACTTCACGCCCAGTGAAGTAAAATATACAATACAAAAATACTCACTTAGGAAATCCCCAGGATTTGACTTAATTACAGCCGAAGTCACCAGATGCTTACCAAAACGTGCAATTATCCTTCTTACGCACATTTTCAACGCTACCCTAAGGCTCTCATACTTTCCTCTCCTATGGAAATTCTCTAAAATCATTTTAATCCCTAAACCAAACAAACCACCTGACTCCGTAAATTCTTACAGACCGATCAGCTTACTACCGTTTTTTGCCAAAATACTGGAAAGGCTTTTGCTTAAGCGTATCCTTCCGATCATGTTCGATAAAAAAATTATACCTGACTATCAATTTGGTTTTCGTGCTCAACACTCGACTATTCACCAAGTCCATAGAGTTGTTGACGCCGCCTCTTTTGCCCTCGAAAAAAAACTTTACTGCACCTGCGCATTCCTTGACGTATCCCAGGCCTTCGACAAAGTATGGCACTAAGGTCTGCTATACAAATTAAAGCAATTCCTACACCCAACATATTACATAATACTAAAATCATATCTCACAGACCGCTACTTTCAGGTTCATTATGGCTCTTCAGACTCTAATATAGCAGGAATTGCGGCAGGTGTTCCGCAAGGCGGAATACTCTCCCCAATTCTTTACAATATTTATACATCCCACCAACCGACCACACCCAACACTTTAGTAGCAGACTATGCGGATGATAAAGTCATAATATCATCCAGTTCAGATCCTATTATAGCTTCCAAAAACCTACAAAATCATCTCTCACTTATGGAAGATTGGTACAAAAAGTGGCGATTTAAAATAAACCAAGCCAAATCAGTACATACTACATTCACACTTAAATTAGCACCATGTCCAGAGATATCAATTTTTGGCACTCGGATTCCCTCATCCCCAAACGTTAAATACCTAGGGCTAACTATTGATCGCCGCATTACTTGGGCTCAACACATCAAAGCCAAAACATCACAATTAAACTCCCGCCTACAAATACTCAAAACCCTAATCGTCAACAACAAACACTTAAACCTAAATATTAAACTACTCCTTTACAAATCTCTCCTAAAGCCAATCTGGACGTACGGCTTACAGCTTTGGGGCAACGCAAAAATTTCTAACCTAAATAAAATTCAACGGTTCCAAAATAAAATACTAAGAAAAATTACCAATTGTCCACCATATGTGTCAAATCACTCTCTGCATAAAGATCTACGAATGAAAACAGTTCAAGAAGAGGCAAAAAATTATTATAAACGTTTCTACCTACGCCTTAGCTCTCATCCAAATGAGCTCATAAAAAATCTGTCTTCATTAACCATCCCTGGTAACCCTCCTCGCCGCCTTAAGCGTAAATGGTGCAGAGACCTACTCAATCCATAAAATAAAAAAAAAAAAAATATGCGTATAAGGTCAAAACAAAATAATTAAAAGACGAAAGTGTCATCGGTGGGTGGCTTCTTCATTCAATATTTCATTCTTGTTTATCTTAGCTAATACTCTTATTGTGCCGTTTGTGTATAGATTGTGTATATATTATAAAAGAAAAAAAAAAAAGTATAAAAATATTTAAAAGGGAAAATCAACCTGATAATTTCATAAAGTATATTACGGGATAATTATTAAGTTAATTTTTTTTAATAACTGAGCTAATTCAATTAATAATAAGTAAATTAGTTTATATGTAGAATTTAATAAAAAATTAAACTTTTCCTCATTTTTTTTTTTATTTAAGACAAAGTTTATTTGTACATTTAAAACGAATATTTCATTTTTACTTTTATATCCTATTTTTACAGTATAAATTATGATTTATATTCTTAATATACACATAAAATTAATTGATTAGTTAAAAAAAAATGTTTTGTTCTAATTTTATGTTTAAAAATGCAGTATTAAATATATTTTAAGGAACCTTATCATTCATACGTTTCTATTATTTATCTAAGTTAGAACAATGAATTTTTTTTTAATGTGGAAATCCCAAAAACTCCATTGATACAACAAATACAATTTATTATCAAAAATATAAGAATTAAACATGTAAACATGAATTACCGAGTATTAATAATTAATCATTAATTTACATTAGTTATGTAACATAATAGCGAGTAACGTTCGGAATTTCCACTGTAAGACGTGTAGCAATCAATCCCTCCCATCAATTATAGTACCCCCGTTTGCAACTTTGGGGTATTTTGACACAGTACCGTGTTTCCCAAAGCTGCACATCATGTCATCAATCAATCTATGGAAGTGTATCGGAATCTGAATAATAAGTGCTAGTGGTAAGTTTTGTCTCTATGACAATTTGGGTTGTGGGTTCTAATCCCGTACCATGCCTCTTTTTTTCACACAATTTCCGCAACACTTTTTATGAACGTTCGTCGATTCCCAATGGCCGTATTAAATTATAAATTAATTCAAATTTATAATAGTAAATTTATACAAAAATTGAAGAATTAGATTTGGTAAAATTTTATGGTTAATAATAAATTTTGGTAATTAAAAAATTTATCTTACCATCCTCAGCTAACGATAAGAACACTCTATCTTAAAAATACATTGTTAAGTTTTTATTTTAATCGAATCAATATACTTTCAAATAAAATTTATTCATCGTTATACTAGCAATTGTAAATAATCANACTTTCAAATAAAATTTATTCATCGTTATACTAGCAATTGTAAATAATCAATAATTTTACTAATACATTTATTTATATTAATAGATAAAATATAGATTGAACTTTTTCTTACATTTACTATTTAAAAATGATTATTTTTAAATGAACTCTTTAATTACATTACATTTTACATTTTAATTACACAGCTAAGATATTGATCCTGTTTTTTTTTTTTATATAAAACATATTGTAAGAAAATCAATCAATTATATGTCGATATTAAAATAAAATAACATAATCGTTAACAATTTTTTTTTGATATTTTAAATTTTATTATCAATAAAACACACTATATAAATATATGAATATATTTTAGATTCAATTTTGCTATTTTAGATCAAACATAAAATTTAACAGCAATTGAGTCAACAAATAAGTCCTTGTGTTACAATACGGTATCAACTGAACGTTAAAAATTATTTTTAATTTTAATAGGAAGCAGATAAAGAAATAATTTTAAAATTTAACCAACATATTTTTTTCAATTAATTCAGTACTTAAATTTTTTTTAAATCAAATCGAAATTATTTCGGTTCCTATATACGAAAAAATTAATTTTTTTTTCTCACAAAAAATATTACATTTTAGTATATAGATAATTATTTTCGCAAAAATTTATATTGATTTATCAAGTCTAGGGTAAATCTAAAATAAATCGCAGCGATCATGTTAGCTTTTTTTTTGTAATTTTTAATTTAAATGCTTCTTTTAACATGTGAAACTTAATATATCGACCTCAAATTTAGCAAGACACTTTATTAAAGTACTAATAATTGAACTTATTGGGAAATAAAAAAAAATACTTACATTATTCTAAATTAATTCAAATTAAAGCTTTTTTAATATCATATATAATTAAAAAAAGAAAAACGTTCCAGTGACATATTCTTTATGAATAATCAAACATTAAAATCAAAAAACATGTAATACTTGGTAAATAAAATTAATGTTTTAAATATTTTTCAAATATGCATCCAAGCATTTTACAATAGTAATTTTAATTACAATTAAATCTCAATCAATGCTAATTGAAAAAATGCTTCAACTTTACTCTACCTAATAAACTTGTTATTTATTATGAATGATCAAAATAAATATAAATTTATTCAGTGTATTTTTATGAGAAAAATTATTATTTAACATAATAAATGAGGTTAGTATATCAATAAATTATACGGTATTAATAATATGTAAAAAATGGTACATTAACATAAATATAAAGTATATATAATTGATAGCAACTTACTCGTGTGCAAAATATCATACGCAGCCGCTGTAAATAATTAAAATAAATAATAGTATATAAAATGGAAAGTTGATCTCTTTTTTTCGATTGAAACCATAGAAGTAGAAAATAATTTATACAAATTTAATAAACTATGAAATTTTCGAAGTAATTTTACCTTGTAATCTTTGATTTCGTATTCCCGTTGTGTCACACATATGAGTATAAAAATACAAAAGTATGAAAGCTAACAAATTGACAAATTTCGACTGTTTTAACATTTTATTCGTGTGTTATAATACAAAAATCAATTTTTATTTTTTTTTAAATTTATAAAAAGTTTGTTTAAACGTATATGAATATATTATTGTAAAAATCTCTAATTTATAACCTAAATATAAAATTGTTAATATTATAATTTATATTTATTATTATAATTTAACTATCTACCATATTTACATAGTTGAAACATGTGGTTTTATAGACTGATTATTTTTTTTATGTATGAAATTACTAAAAATATCTATGTTGAATTTAAAAATTTAATTGTAAAAATTCTTATTATACACTATTAATAATTAGTATTAACTACTACCGTAGTATAAGTTATCCCCGAAAAAAGAAAAAAAAACGCTAAGTATAACAGATAGCAAAATTATGATGAAATATGTAAAATTAATAAATTACGGAGAAAGAGTTAGTTAAAGAAAATTTTAAATTAAAAATTATGTATTAATAGATTAAATAATTTATGTACCAAACCATTTCAGAGTTTTATATAAATTATCTTATAAGTTAATGAATTCAGTAAATTGTAATACATGGCGACTGAATCTTTAGGGGGATGAGCGTGTAAACCCAATTACTTGTGCTCTTGTTTTATTAAAGGACTTGTGCTTATCAAAAAAAAAAATAATAACATTAACAATTTAATATTTTTAAGGATGTTTTATTTTATTTAACTTCTACTTTAAAATTTGTCAGTCAAAAATATAAATGCAGAGATAAACTATTACGTATGATTTTGTTTTCAAAACGGTTATATTATGACAATTCAGTATTATAGTGATACGCCTAAAGAATTTTCAACCCACTTGGGGCAAGTTTTAACGTCATTTCAACCAAAGTTTGTACAAATTATTTTTTACCTAATGGAATAATTTTAGGTGGNGTTTGTACAAATTATTTTTTACCTAATGGAATAATTTTAGGTGGTGTATTGAATTAATTTAAAAATTTCATTTTTAAGAACCTCCCAACTAAACACATATAATCTTACAAAATGCTGTTAGAGAAAATACAGTACGACAAGCAATCGGCACCATTCAAACGCGTAACATCTAATTAATATTGTTTCAACTTATTATTACTATTTATTTTTGAATTTAACAATTATAATTCTTATGATTTTTATGAAGTGTCGTCGGCTCTCTAATAGACACGCTCGTTACATAGGTCATGTATTATTATTTTGCTTTATTATTAATAAACCTTGTTTTTTGATTGCATACAACACTTGGTTGTGTATTAGACAAGTTTAAGGAAGATATAGTCAAGTAAGCTATCCTGTTGTGTCTAATTTGGATTACTGTTGATGAGCATTTAGGACTTGTATCTAAATAGCATCATATTTTTTAAATGCTTTTTTTTTCTTTACTCGCTATAATTCACTTAACTTCTTCATTCTAGCACAACGTGTCTTTGTTTGCTGGCATTCTACTCTTACGGCTTACCGACTATTTTTTTTTATGGTATTCTTTACACAAATAGATATCCTATTCCACACATCATTGATATGTCCCTTGACATTCCACGCAATTCTTTCTATCACCTTCTCTAAGAACTTTTTTCTCCTTTTAATTTCCACAATCTAATTGTCACCTCTCTTCCTGTGTTCTTTCTACTTTTGGAAAACATTTTTGAGGCGACTCAGGACTGCCATAATTGTTGTGCCCCCTGAGACATTGATCTCCCTGTCTACCCCTGCTCAAATAAATGTTTGATGTATCATAAAGTTTTTTAGTTTGTCTATTAAGTAATTAAAAAAAAGTGTGCCGAGTAGAAATATAAAAAAAAGGAAATCAACATAGTGACCCTTTTAGGTATGCTCCTGGTTTATTACGAGGTGTAGAATTCTTAGTATATGAAATAGTCAACTTGTCATGAGCAATTTGTTTTATATATTTATATGAATTGTATACACATATAATCTGAATTATATGTATTTATAAATTTTATTCTATCCACTTTAAAGTGTACCAAGTTAATGCAAGTTAGTTCAAAATCAATTCTTTGTCGTAGAATTAATACAAATTTTTATTTATTTAATTTCTTCAAAAAATATTATCTAAAAAAATCATTATTTAATCGAAAATAGAGGACATTATTATTTTAAGTATAAATACTTAATAAATAACACTATATATAGTATGATTTTTTTATCATTATTACTTAGTAATAAAAAAATAAATATAATATATTAAGAATATATTTTTAGTATCTTTTAGTGTTATACATTCCTTTCATTACGATTTATAATCTACTAAACAATAAACTATCATATCATTATTAACTATGTCATATTGTTACATATAAGTAACATCCTTATTATCATTTGTTAAACTATAAACTATATTTTATGTTTGATTGGGTTTTAATACTAAACAGTGTTAATTTTAATTTTTCAAATTTTAATATACATATTTAAATAACTTATTTATTAGATGAAATTATTACTATACTGATAACAATTTCTGGATTAATATTTCGGAAAAAATTAACATGCTTTTACCTAGGCAGGAGAATAGTCAAATCAAAGATATAATAAATATTTACTTGAATTTTATTGAATATTATTTAACACATTTTTTTTTTTTAATTTAATAATGTATTCTAAAAATGTTACAATTTATATTCTAANATTTTTGATAGTGATTTTAATCACTGTCAGATATCATTTACTTGATCCAACTATGCCACGTCACCACTGTGCCGCGACCCCCCTGTGCAGGGTTTTTATTTTTGAATTTAACAATTATAATTCTTATGATTTTTATGAAGTGTCGTCGGCTCTCTAATAGACACGCTCGTTACATAGGTCATGTATTATTATTTTGCTTTATTATTAATAAACCTTGTTTTTAGATTGCATACAACATTTGGTTGTGTATTAGACAAGTTTAAGGTAGATATAGTCAAGTAAGCTATCCTGTTGTGTCTAATTTGGATTACTGTTGATGAGCATTTAGGACTTGTATCTAAATAGCATCATATTTTTTAAATGCTTTTTTTTTCTTNAATTCACTTAACTTCTTCATACTAGCACAACGTGTCTTTGTTTGCTGGCATTCTACTCTTACGGCTTACTGACTATTTTAGCTTCGATGCGAAGCTGAGAAGGTATTAATTTTACTATGATGTGTTTTTTTTTTTTTGTGTCTGTATACGCTCAATCTCAGCTCTCACTGAACCGATTTTGATGAAAAATATGTCAAAAGATCACAAATCGTATCTAGTTGAAGACATTACCCTCAAAAATTGAAAAAAAATCCCTCGTTCCTCGTAAACGGGGGAAATCCCCCAAAAAATTACAAATTTAAAAATCGCTAATTTTCGATATTTTTTCATTTTTTTTTACTTAAAATTACCATAACTTTTTTAAAAATGACCGAATCAATATAATTTTTTTTTTTATAGATACCTTAGATAATTACCTATCATTTTATATATTTTTGTGAACATTTGACCCTTTAACAGCCCAAAGGATGGGGTTTCAAAATGGTAACTTTTTTACAAAAAATTAACTTTTTCAACTTAACTTTTGAAAATGTTCCGGAAAGACTGACAATTTTATATATACCTTAAATTAAAGCTAATGTAATATACTTTAATTTGAAAAAAAAAAATTTGACCTCTGGACTTGTCTTCATGGTGAAAATGACTACCGTATGCAAAAATATGCTATTTTTGTGAAAAAATTCTTGATATTATATTTTACATTTTTTAACATTATGTTGCTATAACTTTTTAAAAAATGCATGAATCAACTTTATTCTTTAATGATAAATACTTTATATATACTTCTTTCATTCGACATACTTTTTTTTAAAATCGGACCATTTCCCTTTATACAGGGGGGGTGCAAACCTTTTAAAATGCGTATAGAAAGTAGAACTTTTTCAACTTAACTTTTGAAAATGTTCCGGAAAGACTGACACTTTTATATATATCTTAAATTAAAGCTTATGTAATATACTTTAATTTGAAAAAAAAAAATTTGACCTCTGGACTTGTCTTCGTGGTGAAAACGGACATCAAAGTTAAAGAAAAACGTACGATTTCCGTGAAAAAAATCTCGATTTTATATGTTATATTATTTAATTTATATTTTATATAACTTTTGGAAAAATGTATGGATCAATATTATTATTTTTTTATAATAAATATTTATATACCCCTTTCATCTGGCACGCTTTTTTTGTAAATCGGATCATACCCCTTTAACAAGGGGGGTCAAAACTTTAAACATGCGTATTGTTACTACGATATTTTCAATTTAATTTTTGAAAGTATTCCGGAAATACTGACACTTTTAAATATATCTTAAATTAAAGCTTATGTAATATACTTTAATGTGAAAAAAAAAAATTTGACCTCTGGATTTGTCTTCATGGTAAAAATGACTACCGTATGCAAAAATATGCTATTTTTGTGTTAAAATTCTGGGTTTTGTATTTTATTTTATTTTAAAATACCTGACAAGGGGAGTACAGATTTTCATAAATATTATATAAATTAAAATTGATATAGTATAGATAGTTAAACTTATTTAAATATGTTTGTTTCTTTTAAGTCGAGAAAAATAACTTTGAAATTTGAACTAGCTTAAATAGCCAATTTTTCAACCGCCGGAAGCAACGTACGGTTGCCGAGTTGGTAAAATTTATGTTTTACACGCTTGGGGTACGAGGTTCCAACCCGCATATGGCAATGAATTTTTTGCATTTTTTCTTAATTCTTTTTAAGTTAGTATAAATTTTAACTCGTTTGATTTTTATCACATTTAGATTCAATAACTTCAATAAAGATCAAGGATCCCATCACTTTAGTCGCCCCTTGCAAGAAGAAATTTCTTATTCGTATTAAAATTATTTTACTATATTTTAAGTTTTCGCTTCGATGCAAAGCCGAGAAGATATTTTTTTGTGACTATCATTTATTTTCTCTGCTCTAACTTGACCTACTTTTTTCAACAATACGTCAAATTACTACAATTCGTATCTAGTTGAAGATATTACTCTCAAAAATTGAAAAAAAAATTCTAATTTATCAATTAAACAGTTAGTTATTACATCGTCTCCATAAAGACAATTAAAATCATTAATTTCTAATGTTTTCAAAATATTTATTAACGAATGAAGTTTGATATGATAGGTTTCAACTACAAAATTAAATCATTTTACTTTGTAATTTAATAATTTTATTACTCTGTTTGTGTGTGCTACTATTAGACTATAATATTCAAATTTTTTTCTAACGTGTTGCTATATAAATCATTTCTAAAAAAAATGATTGTTTTTTCTCCTGAATTAACAATTGATTTTTACAAATATAATCAAATTTTATAATAAACTCAATTGAGTAAATCTTTTTAACAACTTTGTTTTGATTGGTACATTTAGTTAAAGTAAATCATTAAAATTAATTAAGTTCTCAATATTTCAATTATAGAATCTTTTCAACAAACAACAAAAGTTCCTAGGAAATTATTACTATTACTTCTATTTAAGTTATCTATTACCATAAAAATGCAAAAAAATATTGAGCTTTTCTGATAAATTTACAATAAATAGTAATTATAAAACTTTCTGACTGCATATTGATCTTAACGATACAATTTTTTTAATTGTCATAAAATTTTCTATTTAATTATGTCAATGTCAAACTTACCAATTGAGCTAAAAGTTATGGTAAAATAAATTTTTTTTTTTTTTTATAAACATTTACAACAATCAACTTTAAACGATTAACAAAATTGGTTAAATATGTCATTTTCCTTATTTTTAACTTATTAATAATCAAATTAATATTAAATATTATATCAAATCAGTATTAATTTAAAACAATTTTTTTTGTTCTTAATTATTTTTTTTTATATGTAAAAACTATTTTTTAATAATATTAAAACTTAGAAGTTATAGAAAAAGTCTAATTGCACATTTTAAAACATCGCGAAAAGTTGATTTAGAATAGTATATTTTTGTTTCTGATGGAAGTTCCTTGTAGTCCAGTGTATAAAACTTATAACTTTGTTAATTGTTATAACTTTATCAAAAATGACCAAATCAGTATATTTTTTTTTATTTAGATGCATGTCTTTATCTATCATTTGGTTTTTTTTATAAATCTAACCCTTTACCTGCCCACAAGAGGGATTCAAAATATTAACTTTTTTTTTTTTAGTTAAAGTAAATCATTAAAATTAATTCAGTTCTGGATATTTCAATAGTAGAATCTTTTTAAATATCAAAAATTACTTAGAAATGATTACTATGATTTCTATTTAAGTGTTCTATTACGATAAAAATGCAAAAAATAATGAGTTTTTCTGATAAATTTACAATAAATAATAATTATAAAACTTTCTGACTGCATATTAATCTTAAAAATAACATTGTTTTAATTCTCATAAAATTTTCTATTTAATGATTCATTCTAGTCAACGAAGGAGTAATTTTGCAGAATAGCAGAAAAAATTCCCAACAAACTTTTTTTTTTTTTGTTTTAATTAGGCAATTGGTGGATTATTCCAAAAGCAACATCAACTCTTATTTCTTTAATTATATCATGATTAGTAGTTCTTTGATTTTAAAATATAATATTTGAATATATACTAATTATAATTATTAAATTTAGTATGAAATTGATATTTAATATTGTAATTTAAACGGAGAAATTATAAAAATAATAAAGAAGTTATATTTTGCTTTACTTTTACGTGTATAAAAATTTAAAGGGCTTGATACAATAATTTTCAATAAAAACTGTTTGTTACTATAAAAAAATGCACTGGACTACAAGGAACTTTCATCAGAAGCAAAAATATACTTTTCTAAATCAACTTTTCGCGTTGTTTTCAAATCTGCAAGTAGACTATTTCTATCACTTCTAATTTTTTATATTATTACTAATTATATATATAAAATAATAATTAAAAGAAAAAAAAATTTGTTTTCAAATTATTACTGATTTGATTTTTAATATGTTAAAAATAATCAGTCCAAATTTTCAATTTTAACCTATTTTTTTGGTTCTTTAAAGTTGATGAAAAATTTTTGATAAAGATTTATGAAAGTTTATAGTAAAATAAATTGAATATATTACCATAACTTTTAGCTCAATTACAAGTTTAAAATTGACATCTAGGCCAGTCAACAAAGGAAAAATTGCGGAAAAAATTTTGTTTTTTTAAAAGTTGAATTAAAATATGTATAATGACATACTAATAGTCCTCAAGATTGGAATTGAGCTTTTTTTTTAAATCCTCGCAAAAGTTCAAAAATATGAGCTTTCTTAATTTTCTCAAAAAAAAATATTTAACTTACAAAAAAAAGTTTCGCACAAAAGTTGTTTAAAAGACAATTATAAATAAAAATATAATCTTATATTTTTTCATTTAAACAAATATTTTTCGAGTTACATTACATTTAATATGAGTAATAAAATTTATATTCCATTTTTTTCATTTTACGGTTACTTTTTATCATGTTATACTTACATTAGACACAATGTTATAAATGCATATGTGTGTATGTGTGAGTTTATTTATTTATTGTATCATTAAAGTGTAGTGTATATTGAGATACAACCGATAGAGTAGGTAATTGATTTGACGCTATATTATTTAAACCCAACTAAACGCTAAATTGTACATTCCGAAATAACAATCATATTATGTCAATTGCCACCGGAATATCTGGTAATATTTTTCTTTTTCTTTGCCTTAATCCCAACTACTTGGGGTCGGGCACCCTTATCCTAAGATTCCACTTGACACGATCTCCCACATCTTCTACGCTCACATCAGCTGTCCTCAAATCGCATTCAATAGCATCCCTCCATCTCTTTTTTGGTCTTCCTCTATCTCTTCTTCCTTCAACATTCATTTCTATAACTGTTCTTACAGCTTTCGATTCTTCTTTCCTCATACCATGACTAAACAATCTAAGTCTATTTTCTGTCATCTTATCCACGATTGACGCAACACCTATACTTCCTCTTATATGCTCGTTCCTTATCCTATCTTCTCTAGTCACTCCACTCATCCAACTAAGCATTCTCATCTCTGCTACACTTATTCTCTGCTCTACTTTCTTATCAACCGCCCAACACTATTAACCATACATCATAGCTGGCCTCACAATTTCATACTAAATTTAAAAACTATAATTAGTATTTATTCATATATTATATTTTAAAATCAAAGAACTACTAATCAGGATATAATTAAAGAAATAAGAGTTCATGTTGCTTTTAAAATATTTCACCAATTTCTCTAAAGGAAACACTATCTACAGATTTGCATCGAAGCGTTTCTTATGATAGTGATTTTAATCACTGTCAGATATCATTTATACTTGTCCCATCTATGCCTCGTCCACACTGTGCCTCGACCCCACTGTGCTACCGTTTTTTACTATAATTTAAAATACCATACAAAAGGGAGGTTATAGTGATGGATTGTTATAAACGTTTATTTATAACTATTTTATACATGTTCTTTTCATCTAATATAATTTGTTTTTAACTAAATTAAAGATTTTATTCAACCTCCTATACAGAGAGAATTCAAAACTTAAAANCTCCTATACAGAGAGAATTCAAAACTTAAAACATATGTATAGAAAGTAAATATTTTCAACTTAACATTTAAAAAAAGTCAGGAAATACTCAGGACATTAAATATATGTTGAATTAAAATTAATTTTTTTTTATGGTATTCTTTACACAAATAGATATCCTATTCCACACATCATTGATATGTCCCTTGACATTCCACACAATTCTTTCTATCACCTTCTCTAAGAACTTTTTTCTCCTTTTAATTTCCACAATCTAATTGTCACCTCTCTTCCTGTGTTCTTTCTACTTTTGGAAAACATTTTTGAGGCGACTCAGGACTGCCATAATTGTTGTGCCCCCTGAGACATTGATCTCCCTGTCTACCCCTGCTCAAATAAATGTTTGATGTATCATAAAGTTTTTTAGTTTGTCTATTAAGTAATTAAAAAAAAGTGTAGTAATACAAAAAATATAAGCAATAACGGTGAATGTATGAGGTATTTAATTTGACCAATGTTGGATGTTAGGGATTTGGTCAATTCAGGAGCAACGAGGTTCTATCGGGGTAGTAGAGTCCGAGGGTTTAGAACAGTAAAGACAAGTAGATATAAAAAGATACAAATTAAGTTCCTCTCATAGAGGTATTAAAACGCTGAGGTATTCTTGTAGTGGCCGGGGTCTTGGCCTCCTATCTGACACCCAGTCGAAGCGTGATGTTAACTGGTATGTGCTTTAGTGGAAATACTGAGGCGTTCATGGAGTGGCGGAGGCCTCCTCTCAGACACCCAGTCGAAGTATATGACCAAGCACTAACTAGTTATTAATAATTAAATTAAATGATGTTTAAAAAATCTATTGCTTTACCATTCTTTACTCAGATTATTAATTCTAAATAATTGGGTTAATATAAATTTACTTACTTCTTTTATATATCTCACGTTCAGATTTATACCTTTCCTTATTAATAAATAAATAACGTATTGACGCAAAAATAATTGTACTTGAAATCGTTATAAAGTATACCGACGACAACACGGGGTCGCGGCTAGTTTGTTCAATATAAATCAAAATTGAAGAATTCTGAATTCCTTGTTGAATTCAGGTCTTTAAAAGAAGAGAGAATTCTGCTCTCTTAGAAAATCAGCGCCTTTTTATATTACTTTTAATTACCCCCATCATGGGTTGTTGCCGTCAGCGCTTTTAGTGATTTTCAGTTTATTGTGTAAAATTTGAACATAACATGATAATTATTTTTAAGATAAGATGCATAGTATACAATAATCAATTTAACATGTATATACATATATAATAGCTATTGTACAAATGTGTATATGTTATGACAGATAAATTAATTATATGTGTTGTATACAATTGGTAGTAAATATAGAGTAGTAATTTTTTATTGATAATGTAAGATGCGTAATGCAGAACATTGTGCATATTACGACAAAAGTGTGCCGAGTAGAAATATAAAAAAGAGGAAATCAACATAGTGACCCTTTTAGGTATGCTCCTGGTTTATTACGAGGTGTAGAATTCTTAGTATATGAAATAGTCAACTTGTCATGAGCAATTTGTTTTATATATTTATATGAATTGTATACACATATAATCTGAATTATATGTATTTATAAATTTTATTCTATCCACTTTAAAGTGTACCAAGTTAATGCAAGTTAGTTCAAAATCAATTCTTTGTCGTAGAATTAATACAAATTTTTATTTATTTAATTTCTTCAAAAAATATTATCTAAAAAAATCATTATTTAATCGAAAATAGAGGACATTATTATTTTAAGTATAAATACTTAATAAATAACACTATATATAGTATGATTTTTTTATCATTATTACTTAGTAATAAAAAAATAAATATAATATATTAAGAATATATTTTTAGTATCTTTTAGTGTTATACATTCCTTTCATTACGATTTATAATCTACTAAACAATAAACTATCATATCATTATTAACTATGTCATATTGTTACATATAAGTAACATCCTTATTATCATTTGTTAAACTATAAACTATATTTTATGTTTGATTGGGTTTTAATACTAAACAGTGTTAATTTTAATTTTTCAAATTTTAATATACATATTTAAATAACTTATTTATTAGATGAAATTATTACTATACTGATAACAATTTCTGGATTAATATTTCGGAAAAAATTAACATGCTTTTACCTAGGCAGGAGAATAGTCAAATCAAAGATATAATAAATATTTACTTGAATTTTATTGAATATTATTTAACACATTTTTTTTTTTTAATTTAATAATGTATTCTAAAAATGTTACAATTTATATTCTAAATTTTCATTAAAAAATTAATTTATGGAAATTTTACTTCAAAAAACATACATTTTAAAATATTTATTGATTTTTAAAAATTGTTGATTAATCACTGTATTTCATACAAATATATACAAAATAAATCTTATTAAACATATTCTAGAATATTTTGACTGATTTAATAATTCATTTCTAATAACAGTTTTCAAAACATAAATATTGATATGTCATTATGCACTTCAAAAATTCTGAAAGAAAAAAATTGAATTAAAAAATGTTCTGTGTTTAAACGTTATTCAGTATTATAAGGAATGAAAGAAAAAAAAACTAATTACTAAAAAACTTATAATTACGTTCATAGGTAATAGTTTCATTGTCATATCTATGACTAGCATCATCAAAATAACTATTTATGAAATCGTCTGACAATTGAATACCTAAGTATTTTTTCCAAAAATTACGAAAATCTTCTTTATCAATAACTTTTTTTTCGTCTATGATTTTTTGGAAATCAAGTTTTATTTCTATTAAAGTTAGAAAATCTTCTTGTGACATATGTTCTGAGTCTAAAAATTAATATAATAAAAGTATTTTTTAATTTTATTAAAATTAAATTTATAGTAGTTTTAGGCTTGAACATTCAACATTATTGAAATAAGGCTGTAAATTGATATTATAAATAAAATATCAATTCAATCACATTAAATAATGTTTTACATAAGCTACAATTTTGTTGGCATTAAAGAATCCATTCCAAAAATAAAAGTTTATTTACGCTTTAATTAAAAAAATATTGTACTATCATTATTATGATTATTACATTTATTTTATCTAAATAAATAAGAATAAGAAATTTTTCTTATTTTTTACCAATCAACAATAAATGCAAAAATAATTTAAAATATCAACATCTTCAATTATTTTGAAAATTTTCCTNTTATTTTATCTAAATAAATAAGAATAAGAAAATTTTCTTATTTTTTACCAATCAACAATAAATGCAAAAATAATTTAAAATATCAACATCTTCAATTATTTTGAAAATTTTCCTAGATAAAATATAGTTTTTAGTTGCAATACAAAGCCAAAATGGTATGAATNCTAGATAAAATATAGTTTTTAGTTGCAATACAAAGCCAAAATGGTATGAATAATAAACTTTATTTTATAAATGCCTAACATAAATAAATAAAAGACAAAAAAGATCGCTTTGACTAAAAAAATTGTTTAAAAAAATGGCCCGCAGAAAATGTTTTTGGTTTAGGCTTTGGAACATCTTTGCCGGAACTGAAACATATATATTTATATGCTTAAAATTAAAATGCATTATTATATTTAATAATTAATTTTGTTTTTAAACTTATCGGAGTTCTCTAAACAAACATTTTTAAAGATAATTACCATATCCAAACAATTCAACAGCTGTAGTCAATTCATCATTAGTATATGGTAATTCAAATTGATTCATGATTATACTTAATTTGTCTTTATTAATTCTGTCGAAATGGTCTTTTTCTTTTTCAAAAGCGACCTTGTACTTTTCCAATCCATTTTCAATTGATTGTATATTGTTCTATACATTTAATTAATAATTATCAAGTAGAATTTAATTAATGATAAATAAATAAATGTTATCAATTATTATTATTTACACTTATCTAATAATATAACCTTAATTAGAAAAATGAAAATTTAATTTAATAAATTATAGTTGATTAATTAATTAATTAAATAACTAATTGAAGGAATTTCTATGAGTTACTTCTTTTAACATTTCTGAAGTTGTGTAATACGTCAAATGAACTCGGTTTTTTTTCTACTAAAATACATGCTATAAAACATTGAGGATACTAAACAATTTTCTGTTTATTTAACCACATTAAAAATTGTAAGCCTAAAAGTATTGACGCTTTTTAGTTGAACTACTTTTACATGAAACAATATTATAATAAAATTAAATATTTAAAAATCAAGTTGTAGTATAATTTTTATATAAAATATATACAGAGTGGAATAGGTTTCAACTCTTATTACTTTTGATACAATGATCATTTTGCTGTTATTATTTTAAATTAATTTATGCATTCTTAGATAAAATCATATTTTTTTAATTTAATTTTTATTAATAAAATTTGTTATTAGCTTCGATACAACGCTACGAAGTAATTGGTATTACCACAATGTGTTTTATTGTTTTGCCTCTGTCCTCTGTCACAACTCTTACTCGACCTTAGTAATCTATATTTTTAATATACCCTAATTTAATCTAATTATATTAATTGACACCAAAAATTCGAGAGAACACCCTCAATTTTAGAATAATAAAAAAATTCAAAATAACGCCAACTTAAAAATTGGCATTTTCAAATAATTTTCTATATATTTTTTTTATCCTGATCCCAATAAAATTTAAATGAAGTATATTTTAGATAATAAGCTCTTTATTGGGTTTTTTTTTAGAAAAATCTAATTAAAAACATTTTTCAACTCAATTCTTGAAAATGTTTCGGAATGTCTAATAATTTTTAACTTATATCAAATTAAAGATCATGAAATGTACTGCAATATTAAAAACAATTTTGTTCCCTAAATAATTATTTAATTAAAAGCTTTTTAATAGGTTTATTAGGTTTGTAGCGCGGGTGGAGTACGCATTATAAATATATACCATTAGCAGTTACACTCTCCCGTCCTACAAACCCACTCAATGTAATAATCTGTTTGGATCTCAATAATTATTGCCCTAAATTTTTTATTCATATTTTTTCCACAAAAAGCTCGAAAAAATCAAAATACATTTAAAAAAAAATTGTTTAATCATTATTAAAAATAAGAAATAAAAAATATCGTTTTAATAGTCTAAGAATGCAAAAAATGTACTAAAAAAGTTACAGGAAAAAGGTTATTACATTAAAAGTTATGATAGATGTCCATAAGATCTGTTTCACTTAAAATTCCGTAAATATAAAATAATAATATTTTTATAAAATTATAGGATTATAATTTAATAAATTTACCTGTGCATATAATATAGGCATAAATAAATATGCTGTATAAACTGCTAATATAAATTGAAATTTCATTTTGCTTTAGATTTACTTGGATTTACTTTGGATTAACTAATGTATAAAATCCAAATTAAACGTAAAATGAATTATATTACTTCAAAAATATATGTACTTATGTACAATATATATATATATAGTACAATATATTAGATTAATAGTATTCATTTTTTTATCTTGTTTACTTTAAACGTTTTAATAAAAATATGTATTTGAAGAGTGATCAAATGTTTGAATCACTTTACTTGATTTATGAATTTTATGATTTTTATAATTAAAAATAGGCTATATGAGTGATGACATAGTGTATCTTTTACTAGTTGTTTTATTTCTCACGTATCAATATAATTTTTAAGTAAAAATTAATAATATTTCTTATTTTAAAACTAAAATAATATAAACTAAAATATTACATATATCAATGTGGTATATGGGCCCTTAATACTAATGCAACAATGCGTCAAATAAAACAAATAATAAGATAAAAATAAGACAAAACAATATAATTAATAACTACTTATCTATACTGATGATGACTGGTTGATGCGAATGAAATCGTTGGTATGATCATTGAACCAGACAAAATGTCCTGTCGCGAATAGTATGAGCGTATCGCTATATTATGAGTATAAGTGTATGAGCGTATCGCAAGGGCGATAAACAATAACGCACAAAGGTGCGACAATCGCAAGGGCGATATATAAGCTTTTTTAACAGCTACGTGCTCGCATGCACCATAGAGCCATACAACAAAACGAACTAGGATGGCAGCGAAAACGCAAAAAAAAATGTCACACAAGGACCGATAATAACTAGGCGAGTCATTAGAATCACGCACGTAAGCATCCAATATATAGAAAAATATATATCGGAGCCCCTAAGTTGACGAGTCAAAGTGATGTTTTGAAATTAAATGATATAAGTTAAATCTTTTACGATTTGATCAAAGACCATACTACATTATCTTAAACAGAATGATATTTATTATCGATTCCTTAATCTAATTTCATCAAAAACGTAGCATTCCTTAATTTCAAGAAATAATTTTCTTGTAACTTTGATCCAGCCTCATATTATAGTATTATAAATATTTTTCTTTGAAATCATTAAAGATTTCAGGAAATTACACAAATGCTTAACATAAGAATAAGTTCTTTAAAAATATCTATAATTAAATATTCTTAAAAAATGTATTTTATTTCATATTCAGTTTAGTATTAGAAATATTTATAAATAAATTATTTTTTCACAATTACAATTAATGACTTTCGATTTGATAAACAAATTATGAAAGTGCGTCATTACATACTTTTTAAAGCAAATCAATCTTAACATTTTTTTCTAACAAAACGAAATTAGTCTATCTAATTTAATGCTAAACTGATTCATAGAAAAAAGTTTTGAGTTAAAGTCTCCCCATTAATAATAAAATATTATCATATAGTACATAGAACTTTTATTAGCTTCGATGTGAAGCTAAGAAGGTATTAGTTTTATTATGTGTTTTTTTTTTTTGTATCTGTTACCACTTTTTCTCACCTCTCACCGAAACGATTTCTTTCAACGATACGTCAAAAGATCACAAATCGTATAGTCGAAGACATTACCCACAAAAATTGAAAAAAATTCTCTGGTTCATCGTAAATGAGGGAAATGGGTAAAACTTAATAATTTTTATAGTTGGGGAAACAAATTTTATTTTATGAAGTAGCTTAGTTGTAAAAAAAATAGAGTTATTAAAAACTTAAGTGTAATGTGTATGCATCAAACATATTTATAAGTATTCTATTTTTTTAGTCATATGAAAATTGAACTATGTCTTAATTGAAATATTGGTTAAAATTTGATCATTAATTTGTAGTTTTAACTCTAGCAATGATTTTAAATAAAATATTGCATGAGTCTAATTTGTATATAACAATAATTGTGAAATTACATAATTGGAGTATGGGAAATAGTGAAATATTTAGTAATTTAAATAAAAAAAAAACTTTATTTATAATAAATTAAGTACTTAGAATTTTTCTTACATTTGTCAATTTAAAGTTTTGTATACATTTTAGCTTCGATGCGAAGCTGAGAAGGTATTGGTTTTACTAAGATGTGTTTTTTTTTTTTTTTGTGTCTGTTACCACTTTTTCTCAGCTCTCACCGAACCGATTTCTTTCAATGATACGTCAAAAGATCACAAATCGTATAGTCGAAGACATTACCCTCAAAAATTGAAAAAAATTCCCTGGTTCATCGTAAATGGGGGAAATCTCCAAAAAAATTACAAATTTAAGAATCGCTAATTTTCGACATTTTTTCAATTTTCTTTATTCAAAAGTTCCATAATTTTTTAAAAGAAACGAAATCATTATATTTTTTTTTAACAGATACATTATGTCTTTATCTTTCATTTGGTTATATTTGTTTTATAAATCTGACCCTTTACCTGTCCATAGAGTACGATTTAAAATGAAAACTTTCTCACAAAAAATTAACTTTTTCAACTTTACTTTTGAAAGTGTTCTGGAAACTCAGACACTTCTATATATATCTTAAATTGTAGCTAATGTAATATAATTTATCATGGAAAAAAAAAATGACGGACTTTATTTTGTCTTCACGGTGAAAATGGCTACCGTATGCTATTTTTGTGTTAAAATTTTCGATTTTATATTTTACATTTTTTACTTTCAAATGCTATAACTTTTTAAAAAATGTATGGATCAATACAATTTTTTCATGAGAAGTAGTATTTATATCCCTCTTTCATTCAACATACTTTTTATTAAAATAACACCAGTAGGGTAATTTAGGGGACTTTGCGGCCCCCCCGCCGCACCCACTCACCATCTTTGCGGTGGAGGAAGTGTACGGGGGGGGATTAAATCTAACGTAAACTAACCTAATGTAATGGTGGGGGAGAACGATGAAACCCAACGTAAACATAATGCAATGGGAGGACGAAACCTTATGTAAACTAACCTAATGCGGGGGGGGGAGGGAGAGGATTAAACCCAACGTTTTCTAAGAATTTTATCATCGACTAGCAGACGCTTAGGTAAGCATATGTCTGACATCAAAGGTATCATAATATTATATCGCTAATAAGCGTCTGTAATTTTATGGGACGCTGTCTTTGTGTTATTAAATGTACAAATCATTTCTAAGAATTTTACCATCAACTACCAGACGCTTAGGTAAGCATATTTTTTTAATATTGAAGATGTCGTCATATAGTAATAATCATTATCGTATGAATTTTATGAGAACAATGGTATCGTTTGTCGTTATGGCATTATAATTTCTAAGAATTTTACCATCGACTACCAGACGCTTAGGTAAGCATATTTCCGACATCAAAGGTATCATAATATTATATCACTCATAAGCGTCTGTAATTTTATGGGAAATAATTGTGGCGCTGTCTGTGTATTATTAAATGTATAGCTATAATTTCTCAGAATTTTATCTTCAGCTACCAGACGCTTAGGTAAGCGTATTTCAAACATCAAAGGTACCATCGTACAGTAACGATCACTCTCATATGCATTTATTTTTTACATAGTATTTAATCTATCTGCTTTTGATTTATGTAATAAATAAATGAAATATAATAAGGATAAGGTACTAAAATAAAAAACACATTTTCTTTAATAATCAAATATATATTTAAGTAATCATTAGTGTTTATTTAATTATAAATTTATAATTAAAATTAAGTTTTTATCGAGGTGGACATAATGCCTATGCTTTCATACCTGTTAGTCCATTGTGCGCTCCTCATTCTAAATTATCTTGATTCGGTTTACCCACATAAGTGTTATCACCGAAGTGTTATTACATTATACTTATTATTGTATAAGGGTCGACTGTCAAGTTACCCCTATGGTTGACCAAAGAGTCCTGTCTTTCCAGCAGAATTAAGTATCTATCTGGGTCTTAGGTTTTTTATATCCTCTTTTTCAGGAAAAGGTTTACTCAAGTACATTTGCACATAGTGTGAAATGAGTCTTCCTCTTCTACTCTACACTTTCTGCACAATGTTGATTCCGATACGCCATTGTGTAAAGATGTTTAATTGAGTGACCATGTCCTGTCAGTAGACTAGTTTAAGTGCTTATTTGATGTCTAGTCATGTTTTTAAGATCATCCAACAGTAGACCAGGGGTCTTGATAAACATTTTAGATTGTCTAGGTACTACCAAGTACTTGCAGATTTTCCTGTGTTGTTCTCTGCACCAATTCTTGGGTAGTACTTTAAGCGATTGCTCGGTGAGTCCTACCGCTGGTTCTGGTCCAACATAGATGTTCTTTGTTCATTTCCTGACTAGAAAGTCAGCATTTTCATTTCCAGTGACACCTTTATGTCTTGGTACCCACACTAGTGTAACTTTGTTGAACCTCGTTATGATTCTAAAGTTTCTCTGCATTCAAGGACAAGCTTTGAATTTACCTTGTCATTACAGAGTGCTTTCAATGCCGCTTGAAACTTATCACTTGTCACTTAAGATACTTATCTTCCTATTGTTGTATACCAGAAGGTTCTGAGCCCCTACCAGTATCACCATCACCTCTGCTGGGAAAACAGAGGGTGTTGTGCCCAATGACTTGCTGACAGTTATTCGTGGCTTTAGACCCCAAATGCCAGCACCTACCTTTCCTGATTTTTTGAATCCATCTGTATATATTACAAATCCTCTTTTTCAGTCAGGTGGTTATATTCCATTTTCTACGTGTAGTGATTTTCAGTTTGTAGGGAGTGTTTTCTTAACATGTTCAATGCCGCCGCCAATTCGACAGGCACGCACCTGTCGCCGCCGTCGATATGACTCGCGAGCGCCCGTAGCTGCACGTAAAATGGGTAGATTTGATGCGTGTCAACTATAGTTGACATCGGCTATGGGCGCCCGTTTTCAATTATTTATAAAAATACGAAATAGCCGACACAAATGTCAAATGTGTATGGGAATAACCGCCTGAATAAAGCAATGATATAACACAGGTTACTGCATGTCAACTACGTGTTGACATCGGTACTCAACGTGTTAAGAAACTAAATATATACGAGGTATATATTATATCAATACAATTAACAATAACTTTATAATTGGTAGAGATTATAACGCAAAGCACCAAAGTTGGGGGTGTCGAGTAAACAACCCACGTGGTAACGTTCTCTACAATTTTATAAATTCTAAAAATTTCAGAGTACTTGCTCCTCCAGGGCCTACCTATTGGCTATCATCCCCCCATAAAAATCCAGATATACTGGATATATTTATAATTAAAACCCCTTCAAATCTACACTATTCTACTGACAATATTCTGGATTTAAATTCCGATCATTTATCAGTAATTCTCACAGTTAAGGAATATCCTCAAATCATCACTGAACCATTAAGACTTTTTCACGAATCAACTGATCGTTTCCAATTTCATGACCTTGAAGATCAGAACCTCCAAGTAAATATTAAATTAAAAACCAATCATGACATAGACGCTGCTGTAAATAGCCTAACTAATGTTATTCAAACAACAGCTTGGGCTGCTAACAGAGCTAAAAATGTACATACCATTAATACCGCGATTCACTACCGACAAATATTCGTATCCTCATAGCAGAAAAAAGAAGGGCTAGAATTCTTTACTAACGTACTCGCTTACTCTCACACAAAAAAATATATAATAAGTTAGCCAACTCTCTTAAAAAAATTTATCTAATTACAAAAATCTCTCTTTTGCAAAATACCTAACTAATTTATCATCAAAAAAATGTTAGCCTTTGGAAAGCGACAAAGCAAGCATTACAATATAAAGTAACTACCCCCCCTATCAAAAAGACTGATGGAAGTCTAGCCTTGACAGACCTTGAGAAAGCTGAACTATCTTATGATCACCTCTTTAACGTTGTCCAACCCCACCAAGATATTTCACTTGACAACATACATACGGTTCTTAGGCATCTTGACGTACCATTACCACTTACTCTACCAGTCAAGCATTTTACGCCAAGTGATATTAAATTTACCATACAAAAATTCTCTCTAAAGAAGTCTCTAGGTTTTGATCTAATTACTGCTGAAGTAGATAGATGTCTACCTAAACGAGCATTTATCCTACTTACCCATATATTTAATGCCATACTGAGGATATCCTATTTCCCACTTCTCTGGAAGTTCTCTAAAATCATCCTATTCCCACAACCAAATAAGCCCCTTGACTCTTCAACTTCGTATAGACCAATTAGTCTATTACCATTTTTTGCAAAAATTTTTGAAAGACTCATACTCAAGCGAATACTTCCCTTTATCAATGAAAATAAAATTCTACCAGACAACCTATTTGGTTTTCGTGCAAACCATTCAACTATCCACCAAGTACATAGACTTGTTGACTCAGTTTCTTATGCATTTGAAATAAAATTATATTGTACCTGCGTTTTTCTTAATATTTCACAGGCTTTTGACCGAGTATAGCATGAAGGACTGCTATACAAATTAAAGAAATGTATGCCCTTAGTTACAATATTCTTCTTAAGTCATATCTAACCGATCGATATTTTCAAGTCCATCATAAATCAGCGTATTCTAATATTGTACCAAATAGAGCTGGTGTTCCACAAGGAGACAACCTTTCCCCAATACTGTATAACATATACATTTCAGACCAACCAACCACAACTAACACATTAGTGGCAGACTATGCAGACGATACCTTAAAAGAGTCATAGTTACTCCTTGTCGTCCGGGGGGTCCGGGGGGCCGGATAGGCCCCCCGGCTGCCGGAGGCAATGGCGCGGGGAGTCTCGGTTCCACTAACCATTTCCGGAATTCGCACTGTAGGCTATTTACCTGTTACAACAAGAAAGGGGACCGCGCGATCCAGTCCTCGGTTATGACGGATGACGCCGTAGCCCTTCCTCACCCAGTATAGCGAAGACCTTTCCTAGAGTGGGTTCGCAGAGACCAACCACTATAACCCGCTCTTTAGCCGTTATTTTAGGTGCACGGCAGAGCACCACTACGGAGACTTATCACCGCAGCCGGGATCGATTTGCGACAATCGCCCGATTAAGGGTCATGCGCGCATGACGGATCACCGCATAACCACGTGCCCTTCTAGCATTGAGAAACCAAGCCCAACCGAGTCCGACACCATGAATCCGGAACGCTTAACCGACAGCGTGGGCACCCAGATTCCCCGGTTTACCAGTATTAAATCAACCTTTGACTGGTCGCGGTCGACGCATACGTCTCTCTGTTGAGCCTACCGCTATACATCCATTCGGCTGTATAGCTGCAGGACTGCTGAAGCACTCAACCTGTTCAACCAGAAACCTGGAATAGGGATATGAGAACCTAGCTTTAGGGGCAAACTCTAACAGATAACAAGTTTACCCGCTATAATAAATAGAGCTGGTGTTCCACAAGGAGACAACCTTTCCCCAATACTGTATAACATATACATTTCAGACCAACCAACCACAACTAACACATTAGTGGCAGACTATGCAGACGATAAAGTAATTTTATCAACCAATGTAGATCCCATTACTACATCGTGTAACTTACAAAATCACCTTTTATTAATGGAAGTTTGGTATAAGAATTGGAGGTTTAAGGTCAATCAAGCAAAATCAATTCACACAACTTTTACTCTTTATGGTATTCAAATTTCATCTTCCCCGTCTGTAAAATATCTTGGTTTAACCCTAGACCGCCGACTTAACTGGACCCATCATACTCGTGCAAAAAGACTCCAATTAAACTATTCAACAATTCCGTATGGTTAAAACTTTACTAATTAATAACAAACATACTAACTTAAATAAGTAACTTCTGATGTATAACTCCCTTTTTAATCCCATTTGGACCTATGGTCTCCAACTATGGGAAAATTCTAAAAAATAAAATATAAATCGTATTCAGGCATTTCAAAATATTTCTTTAAGAAAATAAACTAACTCCTATCCATACGTATCAAATTATACACTCCATTCTGATCTAAAAATTAAAACTGTTAAAGAAGAAGCAATAACATATTATAAAAGATTCCACACTCGACTAGCTTACCACTCCAATCTCCTAATAAAAGGTCTTTCAACTAATGTTATTCCTGGTAATCCTCCGAAACGCTAAAAGCGCAACTGGTNAACTAATGTTATTCCTGGTAATCCTCCGAAACGCTTAAAGCGCAACTGGTGTAGAGATCTATTAACTTAACTTTAGTTAAAAAAAAAAAAAATTAAAAAAAAAAAAATAATCGTTTAAAAGTGTCATTAATGGGTGGCTCCTTTTATCAAGTATTTCATGTTATAATTATTTTAGCTAATACTCTTATTGTACCTATAGGGAACAGATTGTGTATATATTAATAAAGGAAAAAAATATATATATTTATTAATTTAGTTTAACTATCTGACATTTTTACATAGTTGGGACGTGTGGTTTTATAGTAAGATTATTTTTGTTGTATAAAATTATAAACATACTTTAATTCACACTGTCTATCTCACCCGTAAAATATTAATCTGTTAAATAAATATTAATTTCTTAAGTTTTATTGTCATTATATTCTTTTTAATTTCTACTATTATTAATGAAATAACATAGAAATTATCTAAAGATTTTATTTAAAAAATTTCATGTTCATGTACAATTTTTTTAGAGAAAAAATTGCATCACGATTACTTTATAGCTATAATTAATGATGCTATTGTATCAATAAATCAAATGTTTAAAGTATCATTTCATCACACAGAATATTTTGGATTATTATACAATATTGAAAAATAAAAATTAATCCACATAGAGACATTAAGAAAAAATCTTATATAATTAGCAACTATTAGGTCTTTTTCTGTAAATAGGAGATAAGAATACTTCCACGGCCCCTCTTCCAGTCGTAAGAGGCGACTCATGAGGTTGCATCAGGTCGACAGTCGGCGTATAATTTTTGCCAAAAAGTATGAGGAGTCCTGAACAAAACTTAGGCGTATTGTCCCATTTCAGATGTACGAGGGGACAACAAGTGAGAGGAAATAAAATAGTTAAGAACGAAGAAAGCCTAAGGAATACAGTATTTGATACCAGCCGGTCAATTTGTGTAGTAGATGTTTCACCAGTCATGTGTATAGTTCTAGCCAATGCTTGTACTGTCAACGGTGTAAGGACATCATCACTTAACTGTAGGCTGGACTCGCGTATAAGGGAGAAAGATAGAAACAAAGTAAGAATAGGTACTTGGAATATTTAAACATTAACTAGTAGAAGTAGAGAATTAGTAGAAATATTGAAGAGTTAACATTTGTTGTGTGCAGGAAACTAAGTGGAAAGGAGAGACATCTAGGGGAATAGATGAGGGTTTTAAAATAAAATATTTAGGTAAGTCTAGTACAAAGAATAGTGTAGGGATAATAATAGATGAGGAGATGAAAAGTTATGTAGTAGAAGTAGCTTGGAAAAGTGACAGGATTAAAGTCGTAAAATTAATTTTTGAAGGAAAAGTGTTGAATTTAATAAGTGCCTATGTACAACAAGTAGGATGTGATGAAAAAGACAAGGGATTATTTTGGAGAGAGATGGATGTGGTGATGTAAAGAATACCTAGCAAAGAGAATGCGATGATAGGTGGAAATGTAGGTAATGAGAGGAGAAGATATGAAAGAGTACACGGAGGATATGGTTTTAGTGGGAATAATGAGGCTGGAGAAAGAATCCTGGATTTAGCAGAATCGTATGACTTTGCTGTGATTAATACTTATTTTAGGAAGAGAGAACAACATTATATAACTTATAAGAGTGGGAGTAATAGATCACAGATTGATTATTTTATGTGGAAGAGAGAGAGCGTAAAGAGAGTTTACAAAAATAGAAGGAACACAGGAGAAAAATCGAAGATCCGGTGTTGGAAATTGAAAGGGGAAATTTAAAAAGAGTTTATTAAGACGGTAAAAGAGAGGACGGTGTGGAATGTCAAATGAGACATAAAGATCTGTGGAATAGATTTGCTAGTTGGGTAAAGAATACTGTTAAGAAGATTATTGGTGAGAGTAAGAGTAAAATGCTAAGAAACAAGAAACCTTGTGATAGATCAAGGGCTCTTAGAATATCATAAAGAGTAAGAAAAAACAAAAAAGCACCTATGTGTGGTGTATAAAAAGTGTTAATAACAGAGTGCTATCGAGTGAAGATGATAAGAAAAATGGCTGAAAGAGTATCATCAAAAATGACTGAATGAGGAGTAACTAAAAGAGTTATTAAAGGATATATCGTAGAACGAGTGAATGGTAGATTTAATTAGTGAGAAAGAGGTATGGTAGGTTGTGGCATAAATGAAAAAGAATAAAGAAGTAGGACCAGGTTAAGTGCCAGTAGAAGTATAGAAAATATTAGCCAGTGTTGGCATAAGGTGTTTGAATTTTGTGTGAAGCAACTTATAGAAAAGTTTAAGGAAAAAAAGAAAAAGCTATATATGGTATTAATAGATATGAAGAAAGCGTATGATAGAGTACCGAGAGAGGTTTTAAAGTGGGCAATAGTGAGAAAAGGATTCCCAAAAATGTATATTAATATAATAGAGGATATGTGTGATAGCACTTGTACCAGGGTAAAAAGTGTGGTGGGAGTGTACCAAGGTTCTTCTTAAGCCCTTACTTATTTTCTATAGTGATGGATGAAATTACTAGAGAAATACAAGCAGAGGTGCCACGGTGCATGTTGTTTGCTGAAGATATAGTGTTAATAGGAGAAAATAGGGAGGAAATTAATCAAAAGCTAGAAGTGTGGAAATCTGCTCTTGAAGAAAAGGGTTTAAGAATAAGTAGGAGTAAGACAGAGTATGTAGTGTATGAGTTTAACAAAGGAAAACATGAGGTAGGTGAAATGAGGAGATCAGTGACAATAGATGAGAACGTGATAGGAGAAGTGGAAAGTTTTAAGTATTTAGGATTAGTTGTGCAAAAGAGCGGTGGTATTGACAAGGATGTAAGACACAGGATTAAGTGCGGTTGATTGAAATGGATAGAAGCGTCTGGTGTCTTATGCGATTAAAGAATTCCAATGAGGCTGAAAGGTAAATTCTACAAGAAAGTAGAGCACAGAATAAGTGTTGCAGAGATGAGAATGTTTAGATGGATGAGTGGAGTGACTAGAGAAGATAGAATAAGGAACGAACATATAAGAGGGAGTATAGGTATAGCGTCAATTGTGTATAAGATAAGAGAAAATAGACTTAAATGGTTTGGTCATGTTATGAGGAGAGAGGAATCAAAAGCTGTAAGAAAAGTTATAATATTGAATTTTGAAGGAAGAAGAGGTAGGGGAAAATCAAAAAAAAAGATAGAGGGATGTTATTAAATGCGATATGAGGACATCTGATGTAAGAGATCGTGTCAAATGGAAGTTTAGGATAAGTGTGGCCGACCCCAAGTAGTTGGGATTAAGGCGAGGATAAAAGATAATGAGCAATTATTAGGTCTTATATTTTCTTGCTTATCCATTTTGTGATTGCAAACGTTATACTAATGATATTTTGGAAATCAGATGTCCAAACAGTAAATTTGTTCATTATTTTGCATAAATGTTTATAATAATTATATAAATATATAAAATCACAATTATAATATATTTATCTATATATATATATATATATATATATATTTATTTATTTATTCATATATTACACTTATAAATCATAAAACTTGTAATCAAAATATAAATAATGAAATAGGAGATCATGTAGCTTTTGGAATAATCCATTAAATTTTTTTAATTAAACACTATTTACAGATTTGCATCGAAGCGTATTTTATGATAGTGATTTTAATCACAGTCAGATATCATCTATACTGGATCCAACTATGTTACGTCCCCAACTGTGCTGGGTTTTTTGTATTCAAATTTATTTGAGAATTTATAAAAGAACTTTTTATTATTAAGATTAGAATAAAAAATATGACAAATATAATTTAGTAGACAGTGTATTTTGGAGTCAGTTAATTCGATACTAGCGGAATCATCTTTTTAGCTTTGATGCGAAGCTGAAAAGATATTGGTTTTACTATATGTTTTTTTGTGTCTGTTACCACTTTTTCTCAGCTCTCACCGAACAATTTCTTTCAACGATACGTCTAAAGATCTCAAATCCTATCTAGTCAAAGAAATTACCATCAAAAATTTAAAAAATTTCCTTCGTTCTCCATAAATGGAGGAAATCTCCCTATTTGTAAAAAAATTATAAATTTAAAAATCGCTAATTTTCGAAATTTTTTCGATTTTTAACACGCTTATATTAGTTTCACCTGTATGTATGTATGTATGTTTGTAACTTTTCACTAGCCACGCGTTATCGCATATTCCGTCGTCTATGGCCTTGAGACTAGATTGCCATAACGCATTCACCCTACCCCACGCCACACTCACCACACGACGGCTCACAACACTATTCCTATAAAAATGTATTTTTAGTATCGTACCTGTACATGCGTGCTTGTAATGAATATTATATATATATATATATATAAACAAATTTTTATTTTGACTAACCAATACCATCCGCGTGTCATACGTCTTACGTATCCAACAACAGTTGACTGAAGAAGCCCAAGAAGCACGAAATAAAGATTTTAAGAGATATCGGGAGCATAACTAAAGGAAATTTTGTAGTGAAAAAACTAATTTAGACATATTAAACTTGTTTTTATTNTAGTGAAAAAACTAATTTAGACATATTAAACTTGTTTTTATTAAGTTCAGATCCAGTAATTTTAAGTAAAAGAAAAGTGCCCAAGAAAAAAACACAATTAATGCAAATTGAAGCACTTACATTACTAAAATCACCAGATGTCCGGGTTTCTCTTCAAAGATAGTGATGATGATAATGATAACGATGAGGATAAGGATGATGTTGATAACAATGATTACGATGACGATAATGATGAAAATTATGACGATAACCTTCGCTAATTTTAAAATTAAAACTTAAAATAATACATTTTTCTTTTATTAATAAATTGAATAGCTATTTCTGTCAAAATGTCTT
>NW_026099574.1:4932715-4934467 GCF_025091365.1 Daktulosphaira vitifoliae | reverse complement strand
CTGTCAGATATCATCTATACTTGTCCCATCTATGACTCGTCCACACTGTGCCTCGACCCCACTGTGCTACCGTTTTTTTTTCTTTGTTCGTTAAAACATTTTTGCTAAAATAATTTTCTATTTAAAGGGTAATTATTTGTTCATCTAGTATGAATATACATATGAGTAATACTTTTCTGATTTATAATCAACTCTAACAATGTAAAACCATTTTGTAAAAGTATAAATATTGAAACTGTTAAAATTATTTTTGTAAAAAAACGTAACTATGTTTAAAATACTGTCTGATTTATTAAGTATATTATTGAAATTTTTATTTTTGTTCAATAATGATTTTATCATAAAGATGCATTGTATAAAACTTAATTGACTTTTTATTTGACCATGAAAATTATTTTTATGGTTAACATATAAAGTTAACCATCCAAAGTCAAATGTAAGCCTATAATTCATTTTTTATGGTTAAATAAATAAAGATTAAATACAATTTATAAGTAAAAATCTTAATTACCAAAAAGTAAAATGTATAATTATGGTAATGTGGTAACAAAAAAAAAAATAATTTTATAAAAAATAAATTTCCCAATATATAATTATTAGTCCAAAAACATGTTAAGGTTTCATTCTACCTTTGATGTGAAGCTGAGAAGGTATTGGTTTTACAATGATGTGTTTTTTTTGTGTCTGTTACCACTTTTTCTCAGCTCTCGCCGAACTGATTTCTTTCAACGATACATCAAATGATCACAAATCGTATATAGTCCCTCAAAAATTGAAAAAATTTCCGTAGTTCCTCGTAAATGGGCGAAATCTTCAAAAAAATTACAAATTTAAAAATCGTAAATTTTGTGGGATTTGTGCCATTTACGGGGAACGAGGAAAATGTTTTCAATTATTAAGGGCNTGTGGGATTTGTGCCATTTACGGGGAACGAGGAAAATGTTTTCAATTATTAAGGGCAATGTCTTCAACTAGTTACGATTTGTGTTTTTTTGAAAGAAATCGGTCCAGAGAGAGCTGAGAAGAAGTGGAAACAATCACAAAAAAAAAAAAACACATCATAGTAAAATTAATATCTTCTCAGCTTCGCATCGATATAAAAAGCATGTAGTTGAACTTAATAAAAAGTTTGTATGGAAAAGTAAAACTCACCAAAAAGTAATGTGTAATCTAAATTAATAACATTAACTGTAATTAATTAAAGTTTTCTGTAATTTTTTAACATCTTAATCTTGCCTTTACTATTTTAAACACCCTATATAGAGGAGCAGAGGCAGTAGTGTAGTCAAAGGGGAGTTCCTTAAGGTGCTATAGTCTCCCATTGGCCAATTATTAATATTAACAGTATATTATTATGGCACTAGTAAGAGTATATGATAAGCAAAAAAAAAATCTTTAGTGTCTATTGTACTGAATGGAAAAAATTTATTTAATAACTATATTAAATATAAAATATTATAAATAACAGAATAATATGTAAAAAAACCCAGCACAGTGGAGTCGCGGCATAGTGGGGACGTTGCATAGTTGGGTCCAGTATAGATTTAATCTGACAGTGATTAAAATCACTATCATAAGAAACGCTTCGATGCAAATCAGTAGATAGTGTTTAATTCTAAGAAATTGGTGGATAATTACAAAAGCTGCATGATCTGCTAGTTCCTTATTAATACCCTGATTAAGATAAAGAATGTCGAATGAAAAAGGGATTATTAAAAAATATTATTTCTCATAAAAAAATTGTGTTGATTC
>NW_026099574.1:4876468-4929598 GCF_025091365.1 Daktulosphaira vitifoliae | reverse complement strand
TTTTTTCAATTTTTAAGGGTAATGTCTTCAACTAGATACGATTTGTGATCTTTTGACGTATTTTTGAAAGAAATCGGTCCAGTGAGAGCTGAGAAAAAGTGGCAACAGACATAAAAAAAAAAAAAAACACATCATAGTAAAATTAATACCTTCTCCGCTTCGCATCGAAGCTAAAATAAACACATCATGGTAACGCATCGAAGCTAAAAATGTATTAAAACATTTTTATAAATAATATATTACAGTTTCTACTATAAGAAAATCTCTATAACTAATCTTTTAAGCGAGTCAAAATTTTTTACTTATTGAATAGAAAAAAATAAAAATTTGATAATTGCCGCGTAATTAATTGCTCATCATAATTTATAAATTATACTTTAATCAAATGTTTTTAGAATGTTTAGATATTTTTCAGTACATTGTGTATGAGAAACATGCCGCTTTTTATTTTTCACCTAGTTTTGCTACTTTATTTTTGAAACTAGTTAAACTAATCTATTTGATTTCTTTAATTTAAACTTATGCATTTATAAAGTAAAATATCAAGTAAACTGAAAACCAAGTCCAGTATTTTAGACTTTATAAGTTATTTTATAAAATAAAAAAAAATTCATCAGATTAGAAGTAATTGGTAGACAAGGACATATCATTGCAAGTTGAACGGTAACACCCATTCAAATTCTAGTAGCTTAATTAAACGGAATTCTGGTTCTTATTTGGTCATGTTCACTATTATGTGTACAAATATCGAGTTTAAATACAATAATCAACGAAAAATTCAAACAAATGATTTATAAAATGAAATATAAGACACGACTGAGACATAAATATAGTTGTCCACGTTGGCAAAATCGTAGTCTTGACTTAATTAGTCACATTCTGTTTAAGTGTTTATTAAATTTAATTCTTTAATATTTCAGAATTAATTATTAATTATAGTTATTATGTTAAACATTATAACATCAAAATACATGCCAAATGTTTATAGGTACAGTTATTAGCTTCGATGCGAAACTGAGAAGGTATTAGTTATAGAATGTGTTGTTTTTTTATTTTGTGTCTGTTACCACTTTTTCTCAGCTCTCACCGAACCGATTTCTTTCAATGATACGTCAAAAAATCACAAATCGTATCTAGTCCCTCAAAAATTGTAAAAATTTCCCTCGTTCCCCGTAAATGGCGAAAATCTCCAAAAAAATTACAAATTTATAAATTGGTAATTTTCGAAATTTTTTCAATTTTTTTACTTAAGACTACCATAACTTTTTTAAAAATGAACATATCAATATAATTCTTTTTTATATAGATGCATAATATAGATTCATAAATTTAACCCTTAACCTGCCCACAAGGGGTTTAATTTAAACTGTTTATAAAATTATAAAGTATTTTACTTTTATGGAAAACGTGTATAATAATTAAAAAGCTTGATGCAACACTTAAAAAAAAATTTTTTAATTACTTATGTCTAAATTTACTGAACTACAAGAAATTTTCATCAGAGACAAAAATATACTTTTTAACCAATTTTTATGCCGATTTTAAATCAGCAATTAGAATTTTTTCATCACCTGTAATTTTTGAGATTATTACTAATAATTAGTAAATACAAATATTTACATTAAAAAAAAAATCTAGGTTAAAATGTAATGCAACAACACATTAGCGCAAGATATCATAGGTGAACTAGGCACAAAATTTTCTGTATATAAGTAAGTTATTGAATATAACTATGCGGAATATAGTTCTGAATATTGAAATTGTAGATTAAATTTAAACAAAAAAAGTTTGATAGAAATGTTTACTGATTTTTATTGAAACGATTCATTTTGATATTGATAAATAAAAGTTATGAAAAGTTTAAGTAAAAATAACAACTTCAAAAACTGTCTTTTTTACACCAAAATGATATTTAACTTCTGGGACCATTTACGTACAGAAGAAATGTCATAAGATTTTTTTCTTTTACTTAAGTTGGTATCAAAAGCTTCATTTTAACATACTTTTGGAGCTCGTAGTATTTACGAAAGATTTTTTAAAACTTAAGTTGATAAATAAAATTGTTAAATTTAACAATAATCATTAAGACTATGATAAAGATTTAATATGTTATTAAATTGTATAAAATATGTTTACATAAATTACAAATTTTTGCTTAGAAATGTTCAATTTTTTCACTTTAGTAAATTAGACATTTTTAAGATAGTATAATGTAAAATATAACCTATATAATTTATACATCTTTTCCTTTTAAAAAAATTCAAGTAGTTTTATGTGAGTAAATTGGTTTCATTTTCATTTTTACTCGATTATAAGACTACAATTTAATTCTATGAATTAAAAATTTATTACTCAAAATAAGAATAGATGATCAATTAAAAATTATATAAATGTGAAATAATTTTTATTTTAACATTATCATCATCATTTATTAAAGGCAATGCCTTGTCATTGAAGCCACTCCTCTCTGCTTGACGCCAAATTCTTCAGCGCAACAAAATATGTACATTTCATGAGTTTTAGGATATAACTTCAACGTTATAATTTTATTAAAAAAATAAAATTAATCTGTTGTTTATATTAAAACAAAAATACCAATTGAATTCGAAAAATGTGCAAATGTTATTATCTTTCAATTCTAATATTTTTCTTGTTGACGAAAAATTGAGCATACCTTAGGAAACATTTATGTCAACACATAAAATTCAGCTAAAACAATAATATATATATATATGTTTTTTTTAACTTTAAGCAAATTGGAAAATAATAAAATAGTAAAATTTTGTATCAAATTTAAATATAAAATATGATTATTAAAATTATTTATTACACTTAATTAAAAAAACAATAACGTAAAAAGTACTGAATTTTGTGTAAAAATTTGATATTAAGTAAAATAAATTTCTGTTACTTATAAATATGAATGCTAATGGAAATAACGAATAATATAAGGGCATATTTTTACAATAACAAGGGGGAATGTAGTATGTCTAATGTAGCTTATAGTTTATCTATTTTGTTTGTAACATGATTTTATTTTATTGTATTTTTAAAATTGTTACTAATACTTATATAAAGTGTCACACTGTTAGTGATTGTGGCTGCTGGGCTAGTACTTCGCCGATAGTAGAAGTCGTGTAGCGAACTGTGTCTGCCTTATATATTATTTAATAAATATTCTAGTAATATAGTTTGTTGTTATTTTAGTTTTAATGTTATAATTGTTTTGTAACCATCGTTAGAAATGGTTCCTAACAAAATGTACATTGTAAAATATTCTGTTTCTTTAACCTGTGCAATCGTTAAAAATATTATATTATTAAAATATTATTAGTCATTATCGTCTTAGATAATGACTAATAATAATAAAGATATGAGAGATAGATTTTAAAGAAGAAATCGGCAGACAAAATATTATTAATCAGGTTAAAATCGGGTACGATGCCATTAAAAATTTATAAATTATGTTTACGTTGGAAATTATATTAAAAAACTCAATGAAGAATTAAATATAATCCAAAAAGTACAAAACTTTGGTTTGATAAAATCAGATCAATTGTTAAAATAGACAATAATCATGAAGAATGTTACGATATTGATAAGCACCAAATATTATATTCTAAACGAAGTGACTTTGAGATTTTTATATCTTTCGTTTGAATTGTAAATATATTTACATATATATTTAATATATATAATATATTTTCTATAGAATAAATGCGATTTGTTTTTTATGTTACAAATTTTCATAAAAGACGTATTATAACAATACTCATTTAATTCATCTACATGTATCTACTTATTTAATGATTTTTAATTGTAAACATCAAAATTTACTTTGAAGATAAATACCATTTATTTTATGTATTAATAAAATAAATCCATATATAAGATAGTTATTTTTTCATTTTGTTAAATTATATTTAAATACTGAACACCTTATAAACAATGTATATAAATTTGCGTCTTTATACTTGTTTTATCGATGACAACATATTTAATTATATTATTAAACAAATTACTAAATCTTTTTTGTGTTTTTGATGTATTTATTTCATTGAAATTTTTCGTTTTATATGAACTATGGATACTACAAAATAAGTCAGCAGTGTTTAAGTTTGAATTAAGATAAATGTTGTTGTACAGCTATTATTAAATAATTCAAATATACCTTAGAGTATTGGAGTTATACACCAGGTGTTTAACATTTTTATGTAAGCAAATACATATTCATTTTTTTGAGAATTTATAAGAAATTGGTTTTATTGAACTATTTAGATGATCCGTTATTTTTAATTATTTACTAAATAATAGTATAACTCGATAATTATATAATTAGTTTTATATGTTTTAAGTAGGGCTCGGATTTTAAAGCATATTATATTTTCTTATGGTTATTTTAGACATGATTTTCAAACACAAAATTCGTTTAATGTAATGTAGAATCAAAAAATAAAATGATTATATAGCATTTTATAAAAATGTTCGGTTATTAAGGCATTTTTATCATTTTTAATCATTTTAACAACACTTTTTGAGCATAATTAGGCAAAAATTACTTTTGTTTTTGTTAAAATTCAGCAAATTAAAATTAATTTTGCAAAGTGACAAAAATTTCTTGATATGTATTATTTTTCTTTATATAATGTATAAAAGTATTCATAGGCGCCATTCGGGCAAGTCTTAGGTGGATTAGTGCATCAAAAATGATGAAAATTACTTGTATTTTTATATAGGAATATATTCAATGGAAAAGAAATAATGTTTATTATTATGTTAATTATTGATAAGATAAGATATTACAAGTATGAGCATAAGCAAGAAATATGGAAAATATTGAATATTAGTGACTGATCGACAATAAAATTTAATAATTATAATTTATTTTTGCAAGATATTTTATAAATGAGTAAAGCACTTATGAAATTCAACTAGATAAAGTTATACCACCCACCATAAAGTAGTACTAAAACTCTAGAGATTGATTTCAATAATATTTGTACGATTCTGTCTTTGACTTTTTATTATCTTGTAGACAGCTAGGCGATCCAAAACAAAGAGAGATATCTCTCTTTGATAATTTTTAGATGTAGATGATTTGTCAAGCTCATACCCGCTACCTTGATGGTGACCAATTATTGTGACCGTGGCTTAAAAATAGAATTTGCTAATTTGCAAACAATTATTATTAAACTTCCCAAAAATAATTTTTCAATATAACAAAGCAATATCACAAAAAAAAAAAATAATAAATAAAACTGAACTATAAAGGGGGTCATCACAAAATGATAACACGAAATAAATGTCTGAATAAACCTAAATATTTGATAAGATATCCAAACAATGGTTATGTTTTTTCTTGTCAATCTGATGTGTTATACAATAGAAAATCGTAAGAAACCTATTGATATCAACAATATTTATCTAATTAAAAAACTTGAAATATTCTGTATTCTAAAAAATACCGCACCAACTTAAGTAACATAATGAATTTTAATTCATAATACAGGGAAAAGTCCAAGTTTACTGGGTTATTAGGGTTTTATTCAATTTGAGTAATATTTTTTTCATTATAAGCATATGATATAACCGTTTAACAGAAATGATACATCGTTATGCTTAATAAATTACGTATTTTAATTTATTATATTATCTCTATTGCACAATATGGTCCAATTAGAATGTCACAATTTAACTTGGATTTTTGTAGTGATCAAAAAGTCGTTACGATTATTACTTAAACTGCATACGGATACTTTATAATAATAATAATCACATACCTTTATATACATGCACTGGTACAACGATAATAGCGATAAACGTTTGAATGACAATAATAATTATGTCTTATTCAAATAGCTTATTGTAGGAAAACGTTCTGCGTGCGGCTAGTCTTCTACCAAAGAAGTACCAGTCCATTTTCGTTTCATTGTGGTCAAGCAATTCCAGAATCTCTATTTAAATGTCATGCGCAAGTGATTAATTTAATATTAACGAGGTGCTGCCGTTTAATATCAATAAATTACACATACAATACAATAAAAATAAATTTTTTTATCCAAAACGGTTTTTATTAGTTTGTGTTGATTATAAACATTGAAGAATTTACAATTTAGATTAGTAATAAGCGATTAAAAACCATCCATTATAAAATATCCAACATATAAAAATTATATATTGGTCGATAAAGTTTACGAATGCTTTTTCGCCTAGCAATATTAAAACAATTCAAACTAATGGAGTGTGTTTATTGAGATAAATTTATACTAATAACATTGCGTAAGTACAAGTATGAATAATGTGTGCTACTATAGCACTGCTACATGACACCTACTTTGGTTTGGTTACAAGTTCAAAGAGATCGAATTATACTAGTCCAAGAAAGTAAATATACGATGTGAATTCGATGTAAATACGTGTTTAAAAGAGTTTTAATGTGTATTATTGACTGAGTGCTAGTCGTGCAAAGACTTCGTAAATTCCTATAAAAGACCTTTACTACAAAGACCGCAGTGCACTGCATACCACGATTATACAATCGCTTTCCGACTTGTCCTTGGCCTCTGTCCAGAGCATCATATGCAGGATCGTTTTTTATCATCTTCACATCCATGGGCCATTTCGGATCACGATCGTCTCTGTTAATGTGAGCCTTCACGTGGTGTCAGGGTATACCGATGACAGGTGAAATTTGTGTTATTGCTACCAAGTTACAAATATATTTTTATTGAAATGTCTATTGATAAAAGTAAAATTCAGATATTTTATACTTGAAAAAAACCAAAATTTTCATCGATTTCGTAATTTTTTTAATTTTCCAGATTGAGTTTTTGCGAACAATATATTATACAAATCGACTAGATGTGTCCAGAATCTGATCAATGTTGTTTGAATGAAAATAGAATAATTAATCATGTGGTTTATTTACCAGATACAGTAAACTGCTTTGATTATATTTTTCTGGGCTCATGCCTATACGAATCTAGCACTTGGTACGCGTAATGCCATTTCTTTTTGTGTAGTAATAATATATGTTTGTCTATCTTTTTATTTTTGACGTTATACTTTTCAATTAATCGACCATAAAGGGAATAGAAGCCGATCGCGCGGTGAAAATTGTAAGTCACGCGTTATTAAGTGCTTTTCGGATCTCATTGTTCCTTCGTGTATGTGTCTGCAGCTCATTACGACTGCTACGTTCTCCTGTCTCATTATTATTATTTCTCTATCTGTTTATTTCTTCCTTAAACATGTATATACAAGCTCCATTACGGGATGTAGCGGCATCTCAAATAAACGCAATCAATCATATTACTTACAAATTGCACTGTATGAATTAAATGCATGTTCAGCGAACCAAAAAAAGATATGAAATCATAATATTAATAATTAAAATCAATCTCAAGTGTAATTAGAAAACGTCGAATCGAGTTTTCTATGGTAGTACCCATAAGACTGAGAATTCAAACGAAATGCTGCTTGATGATTTGAAAATATGGTTCTAATGATTGTTCTTTAAAACTTGGTAATAATTACAATTTGTAGTTCAATTACATATATTAAAATTCTCTGATCAGACAGTAGCGATTTATTGTATTGCTATTATGATATGATATCAAGAAGCATGACAAAGCTGTGTACCTATTAGTAATCCGTAGTGTTTAGTCGATAAATAAAATTTAAACATAGTTGAAGGACCTTCGACAGATTATGCAAAATAAATGTTTCCACTTGATAAATTAACTTGAAGTTTAGAAAAATAATGAATCTATTTTTTTAGTAAAAAGGGTGTTGGTTTTTAAATAATTTGCACTCAACAATACTTTGATACGATTTTTTGTATCTTAAGAATTTTCAGTAAATTAATCATATTAAAATTATAACAACATTAGTAGGGATGCTGTTTGAAAAAAATCGCACAACAAAGATTTTTAAAATGGAATGCGAGCATTAAAAAATAATTAAGAGTAAATTCTATGTTTATCAACAAATCGATAAATTTAATAAGTCCTTGTAACAAGTGAAAATGTATAATTTTTAATTTTAAACATGCTTATTATCACGATTTTCACAGGCGTAATCGAGAATAATCACAAATTTAACACCAATTAATTTGTCTCCTGTAATTCACACTAACCTTGAGGATAATATATTGTTCTTAGTCACCCTTCTTCTAGCGTACACTATTTCAAGAATTTTGTACCATAAATTTGGGTGCTTGGATTATGTATTTAAACTAAAATGAAGAATTATTCAGAAAAATACAAGTTACTTTTTTTTTGTAATACATAAAATATTATAAAATTACAGAAGTTTTTATTTTTGGAAACTTTAATAGTAGGTTATCAACATACATATAAAAAAAATCATGCAACGAATACCCAAATTGAAATAATATTATTACATATTATAATATAATGACGCTTTTTAGTGATTTATATATTATCGAAATGTTATAACAAACATGAACGACTTTTAGGATTTTTTTTTTTTTTTATATCACTGTGAGTATTAAAAAAAAATTCGTATATCGCATGTATCTACAATATAGTATAAAATAAAGATACCTTCATGCGTCGAAAATATTTGTCTGAATTTTTGATCCTTATGGAATAATTCAGAAATCAAAAGAACTTTCTTAATAAAGATATTATCCAAAAAGAGTGAGTATATTTAACTTTCAAAGTTCCCTTGGTATATAAAAATTGTTCACATTTTTAGAAAAAAAATTTTTGGATAAATTTTTTGTTGACTAAAATGAAACACGGTGATAATGGAAGTTTCATCATTCACTACAAATTTTAGGGAAAATAATACTTAGCCAATTTGCTAAATTGTTACACTACGCAAAATGAAACAATAAAAAAATAACATAATCTGTAAAATGCCCCACTATTATTACAACTACTACTGTTAACTCTGACGCCGAACTACTAACGCGACCCTCTCACTAACTACTAACTGTGATACACACACAAATACACATCTGATCACAGTTGGTATGCATGTTATGCTGGTTACGGTCACGACGGCGGCTAACACTGACGAGGACAAGACGTTGAGGGCGTCGCGGCAGTGATCGCGCCAAGTCGCACGTGCTCAGGTCGCTGGTACTCAGTGCAAGTCAGCGCACACGTTGTCGCTTTCGCGTTTTTATTATTTTGATGTCACGTGAAATCATATTCATTTTTTTTTAAATGATACGTACAATTTTTTACGTTCCACAAGAAAAATAATTAAAAGCATTAAACCATTGCGTGATCTGTGTCACTTTATTGGCGGTTCAGCTCAAAATATTTTATTGTTCTTAATTTATTATTGGCGAAATGTTTATTATATTGTAATAATCATGTCGAATATAATGTTTAAATGCAATAGAAATCGTTGTGTAACGTAAATAGTACAACATAATAGACCAAAAAACGGCAAGTTAAGCTCGTGCGTCATCTCAGTGGATTAAATTGATCGAACGGCAATGTTAATATTATTATAAAAGAAAAAAAAATTCGGTTCAAAAGAGTGTACAATATTTCTTATTTGAAGTCATATTTTAGTCGGAGGTATTAAACCAAAGTGTGAAACAAAGATGAAAAACAAATGTTTTCCTTTAAAATATTTAAGGCTTTGGCTGTTACAGAAAAAAAACAAAAAATTCATTTAAAGTGGACCATTTTTACAAATTACTATCATTCTGGAATTTTTGAATTTGACATATATTTCATGTATTTTTCTCAATTTATCATTAAAGACTTATGAGGTATTTTTTATGTTCATTCTCTATACAAAATAAGGGTACCAATTTTTTTTTCAAATGGAAACATCAAAAAATTATTTATTAGATAATGATCATCTAATTAAGAAATGTCTGGTCGTTAACAACTTGACTTGTATTTCAAAAGGCAATAACAATCTAAAGTTATTGAATGAAGGTGAGAAATGGGTACTACTATTTTTATCATTAAAAATTTCTCGGTCTCACTCTTCTTACCGCTTAAGTATAAAGAGTTAATAATTTCTAAAATATTCTGAAATAAAGTTGTTACGGACGAATCATTTTCTTAATTAAATATTTGAATATGTAATAAGCTAGTTAATTATAAATGTCTTAATTTCAAAAATTAAAGTCGACACCCTAATAATGTATAAGGGATGAACACAAAAAATACTTCATGAATGATGAATTGAAGGAAATGTGTCATTGAAAGAATCAATTAAATAATTGTAATATTATTATTATTATTTGATTAAATAAGTGGTAAATGATAAAATAAAACCTTTTATATCCATGCCATCTTCTGGGTTTGCTAAGTGGTTTTATACCTTCTGGAGAATCACTTAGAACAATATGTATAAGGGAACTTTCCTTTCTCCATGCATGGCCAGCGCAACAGACCCTTTGGACTCTTAGACAGCGTTTTCGAATTAACTTGTTCAATTCAAAGAAATATCTATTGGTTGTATTATAATATTAATATTGCTCGTATGCAAATTGAAAGTATTAATATAGAACATTATTATAAGTAACGGCGATTTTTAAATTTAAAATATCTAAAGTAATGTCATTTAATCTACACTGACATAACTATTGAGTAATTTCTTTTTATGCGTTAAAATTAATCAAAACGACCGTGTTTTAGTAAAATGTTTATATTGTACTTATATTTAATCATAACTTTAACTAAATTTTATTCACCGATTAGTATTTAATTTTTAAAATAGTTATACCAAATATTCGATTACTAACTTAAGTATAGTTTTACCTTGTGTATTTTACTTTCTGTTATCTATTTGATATCAAAAATAATAAATTGCGTTTGAAATAATATTTAAGATTACTTTGTACATCTGAAATAAATAACAATTATTTAAAAAATAAAATGGAATTGGTAATTACTTTATAAAGTTCATAAATAAACAAATTACAATAAATTCATGTTTTGCGTTTGAAGTTTATAGCCAAATCTTGAATAATTAACCCCATCAAATTGCTTTTTTAACTTGTGCCGGAAGAAATTAATTTTACTTGCTATTGTTAGCACTTTATTTTATTGCAAATTGATTAATTGGATTCCGTTGAAATCGCTAAGGTCTATAGATATTAATGTATTACAAATATGGATACTTTGTATGTGCATTACAATATTTGGTGAAATGGTTAACGTTACATCGATACAAAAGATAAAAACTTAAAACTGGGATTTCCGCTGTGATTGTATGACCATCAGAAGAACATGTCCTCCGAAGTCATGAAGAAGACACGTATAATTGGGATACCCTACGAGAACTTATCAATAAATCATCACGTGACGATTCGCATAGAAAACTTTCTTCTTCCGCTAGGGTCCATGCATTCATAGTTGCCACATGGAGAATGGGTCATGACAGGATTATCAGTCGGTCGGTGTTTAAACCATGTAATACACATTGTATAAGTAAGGTGCTGAGTTGTAGTGCAATGTTTATAGTATATATGTATACAGTAATGTGAGTACGGTGATAACAACGTTCAACATGGTATCCTTAGCACGGGTGTGATAGCATCCAATGTGATGGCAGGTGCAACTGTAAAAATCTTAATTGCACTTATTTTCAAACAAAAACTATACATTCTTACACTTGATAAAAAATAATGTGTAGGGAAATAATTATTTGAATGGTCTTAATAATATTATTTTTTGTATGTATTCATTATGAATTGCGGTAACGGGAAACCATTAAATTTATCCTTTTCCCTAGTTAAACATCCATGACAAGGCTTAGTCTTTACTAATAGGAAAAGAGATTATCAATCGCTAAACCTATTCATATAGTTGTTGAATAATTAACATTTTTTACAATGAGTACAACAGCAATAATTTTTACTAAATTTAAAAACGTTCATTATTTTATCTTTTTATAAAATTTGTAAGAATCTGCCTAATTTACTAACACCATGAAAAAATACCACGAGGTTCTTACAGATTTAAATAAAATGTGAAATATTGATAGTGTATGACATTATGCAAATAAAATGAATACACAAAGAATTTAAAGAAAAAATGCCCAATCGATATCGTTAGTTTTAACGCGTGGTCTTTAATCAGGAAGTAAAAGTTTTACTCTAATAGCGGTCAAACGATACAGTGATATAATTGAATAATATGTAACACTAAACACTAAATGTATAATTATTTTATATTATTTGAGATTCTATAGCAATACTATAAAAATATTTTTTAAAACAAAAATTACCACGAACGAGGAGAATTAGACTTATATAGAAGTATATAAAAATTGAATTAATAGCAACACTATGAATATGAAATTTGTAATAATTATGTTTCAATAAATATACTGCATATCAATATTTGCCTAGCAATGTGTACTTGTACTCTCAATTTTCAAACTGTCTTCACTCACGCCCGGACCTTATCTCAGATTCGTTATCAAAGTGTTGCCTCAAGAGACCAGGCGCTTTTTTGGATACGTCAACGCTAATTGGCATCAAATGAATATATTTACACTTTTCATAAAAATTACTGTATGGTTGTCTACCGGATATAACAAATTTTGCATATTATTAAATAATGCAGCCAACTTTGTTGTTGGCGACAAGTCGACATACGTGATAAAGGAATCTAAATACATTCAATCGTATTCAACGTGTGTGAACCCAAAGTGTCATCCACTTTATAAGAAATACAGCAATTTTGGACTGCAATTAAACAGGATTTACTTACTACTTGGGTCATAACTTGGGTGCCGCTTACAGTTACTAATGTTGGCCATCTTAAAAAAAAAAACATTTGGCGTGTGATAATATCAGTTGATCGTGATATGAGTGAGATGGTAAATGACAGTTTAATTGTTGATGATGTCTAAAAATCTGGGCTTCGGTAGAGTGAATAGTGGGCGTTCGTATTTGGCATCACGGTCTGCATAAATCACTGTCCTCTAGTCTGACCGTTACATCGCAAAAGTAACAATAATTTTAATGTTAACATATTGTTAATAAATAGAAAATAACGCTCAGCTTCATTGGTTTGCACTTTCGGATGCAAAATATTATTTAGATTAATAATTCATTTAAACTAATGAAATTAATAATTTATTCGATTATTCGATAGCTATATTATCCAACAAACCTTATAATATTTTAAAATCTGACATAGTTGTCAGTTAGATTTACATTCAGCTAAGAAACCTTCGCTTAAAAAATAGTTGTTGATGGCTTTCATTAGTTATACACAAAACATTTATGAGTAACAATTGGTGTAACTGTCATTTATATATTTAATAATGAAAAATCAGAAATGAGAATTGATTAGGAATAATTTTATCACACCAACCGGAACAGGTGTGGAGTGCATGGCGACAAATCGCATCATCATTAGTAAAAGCAGTTTTATTCTAACTAGGTTCATTAGAACTTTTTTTCACAACACTTAAAATACACAATTACTCATTACAATACAATATTATGTGTTTTTTTTTTCAATATGATTAGTGAATGACTTGATGACATACAATGGAATACCGTATTATAATGTTATAATGATGTATACATGTGTGTAACGCAATACGAACAGGTAAAGAAATTCGTTATATTTGTTAAAAGTGAAGGACGTTTAGGATTTTGTAAAGCGGTTTTTTTAAGTGCAAAATTAAAGTTATTGTTCATTTTGAAATTAAATGATCGATTATCAAAGAGATTCAAATTTCGTTATGGTTCAGGCACAATTCTAATGTGATTAAAACGTTTTAGATTAATTACATGTGATAATTTCTACTAGACGGAGTCATAAGATTATAATATTGTTCAGTATTAGATTTACTGTTTAACTAACGTACACTTGTATAATTANCTGTTTAACTAACGTACACCTGTATAATTATCGTGTCAGATTCGTTATAATTCGATTCATGCAATTTAAATGACAGTAATACTTTTAAGGCTACACTTAAGAAATGATAGATAAATCATACGTGTGTCATTATTCTTTAATTGAACGTATTTTCTTTGCATTTAATTAGATCGGCTAAATATTTTGTTTCTTATTCTCTCAGCCGTAAATCCTAACCTTTAGATTTACAATATTACATTGCGCAATTACACGGATGAAAACATACGCCTCAATAAAAGTCGTTAATATTACAATAACTAAAATTGCTATCATACATCTTCTTCTTTTCTCGACGATTTTAGCGAAGAACGTGCCTCTTTTACTGCATCATTTAACGAGCGCTCAGCAAGCTTAACGCGTAAAGCGTCGGCCTCCGTGCAGAAATTATATGCCTGAACGCCAATTTCCATGCTAAGTGCTTCATGATCACCAATATGCTTGACATGCCGTCGTTGAAGTTGCATGCAGCGATATTTACTACAATATCGATTATGTTTTTACAGCTCGGAGAATTCTTGGGAGCTTACTTCCATACGGTGGCGTTGAAACTTTCGTTGCTATTCTGGGTATAGCCTCCCAAGCAACGATTCAATTCCTTGTAGACAGGCCTTACAATATCAAATACTTCTTGTGGAAGAGGCGGTTTATGAGAAAAATGAATTCAGGGCACCCGCCTCTCTCGCCTTTTTCTACTCACACCGAGACTACGAGCATCTGTCGTGCTGCGGATTCGCATCAGTTGAATTCTTGTGAAACAATGAGACCCATATCTTATTTTTCATGTCTTCCATGGAGTTGCAATTATGGCGTATTGCTATGCCATAATAAATCATCAACTGGTATATTAGTTTAGCTGTTAATTTGCCTTTTCCACCAGGTCCTTTTGTTTGCTTTCTAACATTTATCAATCGATTGTGCCCATCTTGTTTTGCACTTGATCGATGCATTCCTTTTTGTTTATTTCAAAATTATTATATGGTCAACTTTCCACGATGCCCTTAAAAGTTTTACTGTCTCCATCCACGATATAACTTTAATGCCATGTAAACGAAATTTAATAAAAAAAAGTTTTTTTCCGGTCTACAAGTTTTTTCTTTATATTCTAAAAGCTTCAAAGTATTTTTTAAGAAAATAAAAAATAAAATCGATTTATTCAAAATTCTACAGTGGTGCTATCCCTCAAAAAATTTATCTGTTCAAACAAAGAATAAGAAGTTGTGGACATTTTCACGAGAAAAGTTTAATTTTGAGATATTTTTTAGTATTTGAGTAAATGGTATTGTGGTTACTATGTAGCGTTTTAATTGAGTTCAATTCAACTTTCTTAGTTGATGACTTTCATTATATTAAATTATTTTATCGAATCTATTGTCGTCAAAATGTCAATTACTGTAAATCATGATTTGTATCTATTGTATTCACGTAGTGCAATATATAGTTCGTTTATAACTAAATAAAGTTTGATATAGTTCGTAATGATGGATATTGTCGAACTATTCGAAACCAACGATTTATCCAGTAATTTTTAAATTTAAATTTTAGTCGTGGATAATAAGAATCGAATAATTGTTCGATAGTTTATTAAAAACTATCGGATATACTCGATGTTCAAAAATATTCAAAAATGCCATCACTATTAGTTTTTGCCAACTTATTATTTGTAACCGTTATCATAATTTTGTTATCATAAATAAATAAGTAAATAAATATTCCTCTGGGTAACTCTGTTCTGAAAAATGAATTATCTTTTCATTTTTCTTTTGAATAGTGAACTAAAGTTAAAAATCAATGTTTTCTGTTAAAAAATCTATTACTTTTAACCTACTCATGAGCCACTTATTTAAATGTGAAGAATTTTAAATAAGTTCTAGAATGTTTACTAATTATTACTTGTTGATTTAGTTAAATATTGGGGAGTGCAGACTTTTAAAAACATATTAATGTAAGTATTATTTATTGAGTAGTTATGATTTAGTTGTAAAGTTAGTAAAAGTGTATTTTGTTTATTTCTAAACATTTTAATATTAGACACATTTACATTATACAAATCTATGATATTTTTTTATATGTGCATACAAATTAATGATTATGTACTTGCATTTTAATTATAATATTTACATTTACTTGTTATTTATTAGAATGACGTGTTGTGGATTTGATAATGATGTTCCAGAAGAACCTGGACAACCAAGAATTAGAGGATGTACAGATATTATTTGGCTTTTTAGTTACTTATTTTTATGGTGTCTGATGGTTTGTAAATTTCTAAACATTCTTTTTAAATTATTGAAACATTTATTTGTATCTCACACTTATTTTATAGATTCTTATTGCTGTGTTTTCAATTGTGTATGGAGATCCACTTCGTCTAATTAATGGACATGATAGCTTTGGAAATACTTGTGGTTCATCTTCAAATACAAAAATGGGTGAATTGTCTGGGTTAGACATGACCGATAAAAAGTAAGTGTTGAAATAGCTATTGGTAAAGTTGATGTTCTTCAACTATGATGTTTAAATTTTTTCAGATTCTTGTATTATTTAGATCCTGCTAATATTGAACATAGTCTTCAAATATGTGTTAAAAAATGTCCTGATATAGATATAATAAATTTAAGAGACTTACAAATATTTTATAACCGTTCAGATTCACTGCTTTGCACGTAAATAAAGCAATTAAAATTAAATTTTTGTTATATTATTATTATCATAATTTTCTTTTATTAATAATATTTGAAAGTAATTTCATTTACAAAAACTAAAATTTGAATAACTAACCTAAATTTTTTATAATTCTAGTTATGATTTTGATGTAAATAATGTATCAGTAACTTCACAAAACAAAAGTTTTATTACTACAACTTTGGGACCTTGTTCACCATTTCCAATTCACAAAAGTAATCATGTGTTAAATCGTTGTGTTCCTAATGAGTTGACAAATCAAACTAAATCTCTTATTTATAATATATATGGAATACTTAATGACTGGGACTTTTCAGAAGAGATTTTAAATGATTTATATAAAACATGGCCACAAATGTTTTTTTTCTCGCTCTTAACATTCAGTAATTATATTATTTTGAAAATGTTTAGCAAAATATTAAATCAATTATATTTATTTTAGTTTTGTCATTTACGATAATTGTTTTAATTCATATTTTAAAAGATATTATTGCACATATTTTAATGGTATCCATTAGTATTTTGGTATTTGGTAAGTCTTTTATTGAAATTACTTTAATTTTTATTCATTTAATTTATTTTTAATTGTTTACAGTTACTGTAGTTTTACTTTGGTGGGAGTACTTTACTTTAAAAATACATTTGGATCATACGCCAGAATATCAAACGTTGAGTGTTGATGCTTGTAATGAGCACACTTTCTTTATACTGGCTATATTATTTTCATTATTTTCGGTAAATTCTTTAAGTTATTCACAAATTTTATTAATTATCTATTTAATTTTTTCTAGGTTGTGATACTACTCTTAGTTTTGGCAATGCGAAAGCGTTTAAATCTTCTCTCTACCTTATTTCATGAATCAGCTGAATGCTTATCAAAATTACCAGCTTTGTATTGGCAGCCACTATGTACATTTTTTGTATTATTAAGTCTCTATGCTTGTTGGATTGGAGTTATTCTTCATTTGGCAACAGCAAGTATGTTAAAAATGTATAATTATAATACATAATAATATATTTTTTTTGTATTAGTATAAAACAATACAATTTTTCAATTTTAACTAGATATTAATTATTTATTTATGTAAAAGATTATCCAGGTACAAAAACACTAAAACTTATTACGGACATTCCTGATCAAAATGTTACTTCTAATAGTTCTATTGTTCCGGAAGCATTAATAAAAAATTTAGCATCAATTAAAGGTATAGATTTAAAAAATTGTTATTTTACATCATATATTTATTTGTGTGGTTGAAATTGTTATTTTTTTTTGTTTTCTGGCAGTTTTTACTTTCAAGTAATTATGCAATCTATATAATTTTTTTTAAGAGTTAATTGTGGTTGAGGTTTTAATTATTTAAATTTTATTTTCTATATTACTAGTTAAATCCAGTTTTTAAGATGTTACCTTTAAGTGGGTGAACTCTATTTTACAAACTTTAAACTTATGTAATAAAATAATTTTATATAATGAAATAAAATGTTTTATTTTTTTATCATCAAATATAATATATAATAGCATTTTAAAATAATAACAATTAATGCAGACAAAATTAAAAAAAAAAGGAAAAATGTTGAAAATTGTTTTTTAAACAATTATAAAATTTATTATAAACACTTTAATTTTATATATTTAACCATTTGGTTAAAGATTGACTTGAAAATGTAAAATTTTTATTGAAATAACAGAGAAATAATAATTTCAATCTTTGGTTTAAGCTGTACAATAAATATTATATTTTTTACTTAGCTGGATTGACAGCAGTAGAGTTCAAAGAAGCCACTTGGGTGAGGTATATGTGGTGGGTTTATGTTATTGGTTTAATTTGGTCAACTGAATTTATATTAGCTTGCCAACACATGATCATAGCGGGTGCTGTTGCAAAGTGGTACTTTACAAAGTAATTATTTTGTGTTCCTATTTTTAAATCAGTATTCTAGTATTGTTTTATATTAATACATAATTTTAGTTCATTTTCTCTGATACCTATATAATATATTTTTATTTATTTTTTTTAGTGGTAAAACAAGTGATAAATCAATTATACTGTCATCGATGTGTAACCTTGGATTCTACCATTTAGGATCAGTAGCTCTAGGATCATTGTTGATTATTTTATTTAAAATACCAAGACTTATTCTTACACTATTTAGTCAAAAGTATTAAGTTTATTATATAGGAAGTTATTTAAATTTTACATATTTTTATTTTATTACAGGCAGCATGCTTCGTCAAATAGTAGATTTACAAAAAAGACTTGTTTTTGTTGTATGTACTCCTTTGACAATTTTTTTAAGTACATAAATCATAATGCATATGCAATAGTGTCAATGGAGGGTATAGGATTTTGTTTAGCTGCATCTAGGGTATAAATTGATACTATTAAAAAAAAAAAAAATTACTAAATAATTTTTTAAATTTTTATTTAGGCTTGGAATGTAGTAGTTTCTAATGCATTGAGACTGAGCACAATAAATAGCATTGGAGATTTTATTTTGTTTTTAGCGAAGTGTATTGTCACCCTAATAATTGGAGTTATTGCATTGTTAAATTTACGATCAGATCCTGAGCTACATTTCCACTCTATACCAATAATTATTATTTCAATTTTTTCATTTTTTATTGCCCACTGTGTTATTTCATTATATGAGGTAAATTTTTATATATACACCCTTTTTTTTATAAAGTATATTGAAAATATATTATTCAAAAATAAATTCATTAAATACTTAATTTTTAATTAATCTGAAATTATTTTAACAATGCTTAAGAATTAGTTAAAAATAGTATAATTTTACAATAGTAGGATTATAATAAAATGCTATGTCATTTAAATAAAAATAAATATTTTATGTAAAGAATTTATTTTATAAACTAATTAGAAAGATTATTTTTATCTTTTATATTATTTTATTGTTTAAATAATAAGATAACTGAGAGGGGCATGAGAATGGCATATCCCTCTCTACTAGTCAATAATTAATAATCTTAGTTAGCATTTTTCCAATATAGAAGGTTACTACAAAAAAATAAACTTTAATAAAAGTTCACTCAATTAAAAAAAAATTTAGTTGGCAAAAATCATTTTTTTACTATACTTATTTTTTTAAATTTAATATGGCCACGATTAAGATATTAAATTTATGATACTTAATTTTCATCAGTTTTTTTATATTTTAGGTGGTGATTGATACACTATTTTTGTGTGTTTGTGAAGATAAAAATATAAATGGTGAAATGTGGCATAAAAGTCCAATAATAAAATTATCAAAACCTAAAAGGAGTATTGTGAAAAATACTACTGTCAGCACATAATTTTTTTTATTCATCATAGTTTTTATCGTACATTTATCATATTGTTTTAACTTGTGGTACACAATTGAAATGTACTTATTTTAAATATATTAACATAGTTTTAAATTTTCAAAAATACTACTAAACTAATTTATGTGCAATCTTATGGTCCTATTTTATTTTTTATATTTTATTTAAAAAACAATATATTGTTAAGTTTGTATTCTGTGATAAGTGATAAACTTAGCAATTTATTAAAATAAAAGTACAAAAATAACTATTAATTATTTATTACAATTATAATGAAAAGTAAAAAGTCTTACTTAATTTGATTTGATTAATACATTTTTGAAGTTTATATAAAACAATATATTTTAAAAATATAATTATGCATAAATTGTTGTACCTGTGATAAGTTTTATTTTTTGATAGAAAATTTTTTAAACTAATTTAAAAATATATTATAAGTATTGAAATAAAAATCTGTAATACAATTTTATTTGTCAAAATATTATTTTATTATATTAATGAACATAATGACTTTTTTTAGAAATCCAGCATTAGTGAATTTTTGAAACTATTTTTTATTATATTTGTTATTTTAATAATTTATTTTGGGCCTATACCACTGAAATATTAGTATTATTAGAATTAATTTTATGTTTATTTATATTGTTCAACAAACAACTTTTATTCATTAATTTTAATTATATTAATTATATTTTATAAATAAAAATATTAAATGATTATTTAGTTTTCTATAATCGTTTAAAAATATTCACATAGGTATATTATAATACATTATTATATTTTTATTATATAATTATGTATTATATGGGTTTGGTAAAGGGTCAGAATTTCAAAAAAATTATGTCAAATAAAAATGAAATACCTAAGATTTTTATTAAAAAAAAAATGATTTTAATTTGTTAATTTTTGAAAAAGTTACGACAGATAAGTAAAAGTAAATTGAAAAAATGTTGAATTAGCGATTTTTAAAATTGTAATTTTTTTGAAGATTTCTCCATTTATGAGTTAAGTTGGAAATTTTTAAAATTTTTAAGGGTAATGTCTTTAACTAGATTTTTTTATTTATTACAACTTTATTTGTGATCTTTTGAGGTATTTTTGAAAGAAATCAGTCTGATGAAAGCTAAGAAAAAGTGGCATCAGACACAAAAATAAAACACATCTTAATAAAATTATTAGCTTCTCAGCTTTGCAACAAACCTAAAAAATTGGAGATTTAAAAATTTTTTGAACTTTACACATGATTTATTTCCATATTTGCGTTTTTCCTAGTTATTTGTCATGTATATAAAATATATTTATATTTTTTAATTCTTCAAAAAATTATTTATCTATCGATAGCAATTTCATAACTATGAGGTTAACCAAAAAATAATTACAGTATTAAATTCAGTTTTTTTTTCTAAAAAATAATTATTAAACTTAAATTTAAATTTGTTTAAAAACGGTTAAACTTGACTGATAAGTTCTAAGTTTTGTCCGACTCTGCTTTAACATCATCAAGCTACATTAGAAAAATTTAAAATCATTTCTTTTCATTATTTCATTGTTTAGCCAATGCTTAATTACTAGTTAGTAATTATCTCAAAACTAGATCTGAAACTAAATTCGGAATCAGCGTTGAAATTTCGTATGGCTTTTATCTAAACATTGTATATAAGAGAATAATTTTTATAATTTATTGTTATGTGTAATTATATAAAAATTGAAGATTATAATGTGTCTATTATTTTATGATCATTCAAATGATCAATAGTTAATTTAATATTTTAAGACTAGTAATGAAATTAATATAGAGATTTATGTTTCTTATCTGTTTTATGTAATAGTTATCTGATCTTTTTATATTTACAGTTAATTGTTTTTCATTCTTTATACACATACTTATCTTAATTATTTTAACTAAAACATTCATAAATCTTTGATTATGGTAGATTAATTGCCTGGATAATTATTAAATGTAGCAATTAGTTTTATATAAAATGATATAAGGTCACCTGATACATATATAGAGTGTAGGCTATAGATGATTGATGTTTTTTTTACATAATATCATTGTATTTGAGATAGTCATTTTAAACATATTAATTTTACTATTTTTAACAAAATAGGTTATGTGAAATGAAAACATCCATAAACTAACTGTTAAAAATTTTTTTTACTAAGTGTTTTAGTACTGGAATCGAAAAGCAAACATAACATTTATTTAGTTTATCGTTATAAATCTAGAATACTTAAATTAATACATGCTCATTCAAGCTGTAGATATCATTTTAAAAGTATGTAATTCTAATTTTAGTGGAAGTTAATCATTGAAAGGTAATATCAAACGTTACTATTTTCATTAACATATTAGGAAAATTAATATTATAAGAATATCTATTTATTAAATTATATGGAGTATTTGAATGTAATCTTAGAATAATTGATTATAAAATTAAAACTTGAAAATAATATTTTAATTGATATCAGTTATTCAATATATTATATTGGAAAAAAGTGTTGGTCAAAAATTATTTTTAAATTAATTTTAAATCATTGAGTTTTTAATTTTATTTTGAGAGTACAGTTTAATTTTTATTCAATTATTTATTTAGTAAAATTCTTCTAAAAGTGACATAAATAACTTATTAGAAGTTTTTTCTTTTACTTTAAATATTACAAATCTGTTATAGGGACCGTGGTTCATGTCAAAGTATAAATGTAATATAAAACTATTTTAATGCTGTTTAACTTGAAACCTGGTAAGATAATGCATAGCTATCGACAATGGCACAATTAGCCCAAATATTTTGGGGGGGCTTAAGCCCCACTATCATATTAATCAAATATGATCATAAAATCATAATATTTAATACAAAAACAGGGGGACTAAGACCCCCCTTAATTGCGCCAATACTCGATAACTAATCGAGTAGTGTGCTTTTGATTGTACAATTATCAATGTCCATGGTTCGATCCCTAGATTGGGGTGCTAATTTTTGCATGTAGTATTAGATGTTTAGATAAACCCTTCATAGTAATCTACCTTCGAGCTTAAGTTTTTTATGTAATCAAAGTTAATCATAATAAATATTGAGGTAATTTATCATGCCTTTATTTCAATGTTTTTTTTTTATATATAGATTTTGATTATAGTAATTATAAAAGGAAAATATTTCCTGTCTAAATTGAGATAATTTTATATTTTATTAAATCGTAATTATTATTAATATATTTGAACTGGGTTATGAGTATTAAATTAGTAAATAAGAGACTATTTTCAATGATAAAGTTAAAGAATAAGTATCTTGGGTTTTACCTATTCCTAATTTCTTTAAAATTATTGTAATACATGTAATAAGTATGGTTTGAGACAAATTACTTAAAAGTAAATAAATATAAATATAAATAATTATAATAGAACTTTATTAAACTAAACATTTTTTCCTTTTGATATACAATTTTACTATGTCTCATGCAAAAACTCTAAAAATATAAAATATAATGTTATTTTGTTTTTCGGAATTTAATTGTATCCTACGTTTTATAATTACAAAAAATGTGTTCCCCATCCCTATTTTTCCCTCTTAAACATTTGTCAGTTTTGGTTCTTTAAATATAAACATATATTGTTGGTTCAACACATATATACATATGTAATAGAAAATCACTTGTGGCTAATTAATTAAATTAAGATAAAACTATATTAAAAATATTTTTAATATTTTTTTGTTTTTAAATTAATAATATATTTAATATAGTTTTAATTTTGAATTAACATATATATGTAACCAATTTATAAACCATAAAATGATCTATCTAAGAAAATGACTGGTTGATAACAAATTTTAAACCAGTATTTTGGAAGTTATTAACACTTTATTATAAGTAATGAATGTGATGCGTAGCTTTGAATATATTAGGAAAAATGTCAGTAACATTGTTCAACAAAATGATAAACCCCTATTTTCTAATCAAAATTTTCGTTTGCTAGTTTTAATATAACTAGTTTAATAATTTTATTAAATAAATTTAAATAAAACGTTTTAGAACATTAAAAATGACATTTTAATAAATTTAAATACTATTACTATCTTAACAATGGAACTCAAAATTTTTATTATTTTAAAATTATGTGTTTTAGCTTCCATGCGTAGATATTAATTTGACTATGATTTGTTTGTTTGTTGCCACATTTTCTCAGCTTTCACCAAATTTTTTTCAACAATACGTCAAAAAATCACAAATTGTATCTAGTCGATAACATTACCCTCAAAAATTGAAAAATTTTCCTCGTAAATGAGGGAAATCTCCAAAAAAATTTTAAATTTAAAAATCGGTAATTTTCGAAATTTTTTCAATTTTAGCTTGATGCGAAGTTGAGATGGTATTAATTTTACTATGATGTGTTTTTTTTACTTTTTTAGCTTCGATGCGAAGCTGAAAAGGTATTGGTTTTACTAAGATGTGTTTTTTTTTTTTTTTTTTTGTGTCTGTTACCACTTTTTCTCAGCTCTCACCGAACCGATTTCTTTCAATGATACGTCAAAAGATCACAAATTGTATCTAGTCGAAGACATTACCCTCAAAAATTGAAAAAAATTCCCTCGTTCCCGGTAAATGGGGGAAACCTCCAAAAAAATTACGAATTTAAAAATCGCTAATTTTCGAAATTTTTTCAATTTTTTTTTTTACATTTTTAACTTTATTATGCTATGACATATTGAAAAGTGTATGGATCAACATTATTTTTTTATGAGAAATAATATTTTTTAATAATCCCTTTTTCATTCTACATACTTTATCTTAATTAGGATATTAATAATGAACTAGCAGATCATGTAGCTTTTGGAATAATCCACCAATTTTTTAAAATTAAACACTATCTAAAGATTTGCATCGAAGCGTTTTTTTTTTGATAGTGATTTTAATCACTGTCAGATATCATTATACTTGATCCATCTATACCACGTCACCACTGTGCCGCGACCCCCCTGTGCTAGGTTTTTTTTTTTGGTGTCTGTGCCACTCAATCCAGGCATGTAGCCAGAAAATGTTTATTGGAGGGGCCAACAATTTTGGGCCCTTGTATCATTTTCCATAATTTGTTTCCCATGAAAAGCTTGTGGGGGGGGCTCCCTCCACTCCTCCTTAGACAATATCCGATTCTATAAATCTTACAAGTTCAAAATTTGTGTTTATTTTTAAAAAATTGGTGGATTATTCCAAAAATTACATGATCTGCTATTTCCTTATTAATATACTGATTAAGATAAAGTATGTCAAATGAAAGAGGAATTATTAAAAAATATTATTTCTCATAAAAATATTGTGTTGATCCATACATTTTTCAAAAAGTTATAGCATTATAAAGTTAAAAATGTAAAAAATAAAATCGAGAATTTACACACAAAAATAGCATTTGGTAGCCATTTTCACCCTGAAGACAAAATAAAGTCCGAAATTTTTTTAAATAAAAAAGTACATCACTTAGCTTTAATTTAAGATATAGATAAAAGTGTCAGACTTTCCGGAACACTTTCAAAATTTAAGTTGAAAAAGTAAATTTTTCGTAAAAAAGTTGTCATTTTGAATCCCCCCTGTAGGCAGGTAAAAAGTCAGATTTATAAAAAAAATATATCAAATGAAAAGTAACGATATCATGCATCTATATAGAAGAGTTATGACAATTTTTAATAAAAAATAAAAAAAAAATTTCGAAAATAAGCGATTTTAAAATTTGTAATTTTTTGGAGGTTTCCCCTATTTACGGGGAACGATGGAAATTTTTTCAATTTTTGAGGGTAATGTCTTCGACTAGATACGATTTGTGATCTTTTGACGTATCGTTGAAAGAAATCCGTTCGGTGAGAGCTGAGAAAAAGTGGTAACAGACACAAAAAAAAAAAATAAAAAAACACATCATAGTAAAACCAATTCTTTCTCAGCTTCGCATCGAAGCTAAAATGATTTTCAGTTTCACCTAAATTTAAAAATCGATTTTTACAATTATAAAAACATTTTATAATACGCTCAATTGATTAGATTTTTAACAAATTTTTGATTGGTTTTTTTAGTTAAAGTAAATCATTAAAATTTATCAAGTTCTGAATATTTCAATTGTAGAATAATTGTAAACACCAAAAGTTACTAGGATATGATTACTATTATTTCTATTTAAGTTATCTATTACGATAAAAATGCAAAACAAAATATTGAGCTTTTCTTATAAATGTACAGTAAATAGTAATTATACAATTTCCTGACTACATATTAATCTTAACAATACAATTTTTCATAAAATTTTCTATTCATTGATGTCAATTTCAGATTTATAATTTGATTTAAAAGTTATGATAGAAAATTCAACTTTTTTTTATTATAAACTTTCATAAAAGTTATTTAAAAAAAGTAGTTCACAAAAAATCATAATTTGTTAGATTATTTTTAACATATTAAAAATCAAAATCAGTAACAATTTGATACAATTTTTTTTTAAACGAAAATAATAATTTTTCATAAATAACAAACATTTTTTTTGAAATGTATTACATTAAGTCTTAAATTTTTATACATGTTAAAAGTAAAGAAATATGCAACACTACTTGATGATTTTTATAATAATTATAATAAAATAATTATAAAATAAATTATGCATTACAATAGTATATTCCTAAATATCAATTTCATACTAAATTTTATACATATAATAAATATTTATTCATATATTATACTTCCAAATCAAAGAACTACTAATCAAGAATAATAAAGCAAATAGGATTTAATTTTGCTTTTGGTATAATCCACCAACTTTAAATTAAACACTATCTACAGATTTTTATCCAAGCGTTTCTTATGATAGTGATTATAATCGCTGTCAGATATCTTTTCTTGTCTTATCTGTGCCACGTCCATACTGTGTAAGCGTTTTTATGTCTAAGCATTAATGATCCGCATTATTCCTCCCGCCATTTAATAAAAATGTTAATATCTTTTAAAATATTGGTTATTAACGTGTTATAAACCAACTATTTTCTAGTTGTTAAGTGGGTTAAACAAATATGTTTCATTTAAAAAGTTTCCAAAATTTAAGGGGAATAAGGAAGGTTAGGAACATTTTTTTTAAATAATAGATCGTAGGATATTATTAACTTCCGCAAAGAAGAAATAATATTATATTCTATATTTTTAAAGATATTGAGTGAGGCATAGTTAAACAATCATTCTGTATAAATAGTGTAGTAACTTATATGTTGTCGATACCACTTAACTCTTATTATTTAAATATTACTGAAAAATATTTTAATTTACTTTTGTTTACTTAGGTTTTTAAAATTTTAAAAATGATATTGATTGGACTTCGTAAGTGCATATTAACATTGGTATCAATTATCTTTATAATTTACATAGTTAATGGAACTCCATCCAATGAATTTACAATAAATGCTCCAGCAAAAATAGAACATTTCCTCGAAGGTGTAAAATATCCAGTATTAAATTATACTTTCTTAAAAATTGCTCTAAAATCTGATCCTTTGATGGTTGATCACATGTTTGCTTACTTTCCTGAAAACCCTAATGAAACATTGGATGCAAGGACTGTAGTGTTTGATCACATGAAAAAAGTGATGATTTACATTCATGGTTTTAGGACACCAGATTTAACCGATTCAGTAGAATTAAAAAATGCTTTATTTGAAGGTGCTGATGATTTTGGTTGTATCATACTTGTCGACTGGAGAAAAGGTTCACTTTATGGTAAGAAAAATGCAACAAATTTGAGAGTATTTATGCAACAGCGTGATTGACTAACTTTGCTTCACGCAATATTTTTAAAAGTATAGAACATATTATATATATATTTTTTAAAGTTAATAATATCATATTTTCTTAATTAAAAAAAAAAAAATGGTCCTTGACTTTTTTTTAAAATTATATTATCTGAAGTTTTTAAATGAAAACATATATTTTACTAAATTTAACTAAATTAAAAAATAAGATAATGACTGATCAATAACAATTTTTGAACCAATATTTTAAAAGATACTACCACTTTTATATTAGGGCGGAAGGAGTTTATCATGTCTGTTTATTTAGATAATTTTGATTGCATCCCAAAATTGCCCTTTTCCGATGTCTTCAGTGCGTCTACAAAAGGTATTACGAAGTGCGTTTTAAGATTTCACGGTGATTTTTTTCTCGTAGTCTAATTGCATCTAGAAATAAAATAGATGTTTTTTTGAGTAGTTCAAATGTGCTCAGCTCATTAAAGTTACCCAATGTGCGAGTTGGTTAACATCCAAAACATTGTTAGCTTAGATGCGAAGCTGAGAAGATATTAATTTTACCATGATATGTTTTTTTTTGTCAAAGGATCACAAATCGTATCTAGTTGAATACATTGCCCTTGAAAATTGAAAAAATTTCCATCGTTCCCTGTAAATGGCACAAATCCCCCAAAAAATTACGACTTTTAAAATCTATACATTTTGAAATTTTTTTCACTTTTAGCTTAGATGCGAAGCTGAGAAAGTATTAATTTTACTATTATGTGTTTTTTTAAAATTTTTTTTTGTGTCTATTATCACTGTTTCTTAACTCTCACTGAACCGATTTATTTATAATTGATTTGCTATTAGCTTCGATATGTAGTTGGGACGATTTGGTTTTTATTTATTTTACCAATATATGCTTATTTTTCTTGTGTCTGTCAATACTTTTTATAGCTCTAACTGGATCGATTATTCTTAACAATACGTCAAAAGATCACAAATCGTATCTAGTCGAAGACATTACCCTCAAAAATTAAAAATTTTCCCTCGTTCCCCGCAAATAGGGGAAATCTCCAAAAAAATTACAAATTTAAAAATTGCTAATTTTCAAAATTTTTTCAATTTTTTTTACTAAAAACTGCCATAACTTTTTTTTAAAATAACCAAATCAATATAATTTTTTTTATAAATGCATGATGGTTTACTTTTCATTTGGTATATTTTTTTATAAATCTGACCCTTAACCTGCCCAAAGGGGGATTTAAAATGACAACTTTTTTACAAAAAATTAACTTTTTCAACTTAATTTTTGAAAGTGTTCCGGAAAGTCTGATAATTATATATATATCTTAAATTAAAGCTAATGTAATATACTTTATCATAAAAAAAAAAAAATGTCGACTTTATTTTGTCATCACGGTGAAAATGGCCACCGAATGCTATTTTTGTGTGAAAATTCTTGATTTTATATTTTACATTTTTAACTTTATAGTGCTATAACTTATTGAAAAGTGTATGGATTAATAAATTTTTTTTATGAGATTTATATGAGATATCCCTCTTTCATTCGACATACCTTATCTTAATCAGGATATAAATAAGGAAATAGCAGATCATGTAGCATTGGAATAATCCATCAATTTTTTAAAATTAAACACTATCTAAAGATTTGCATCGAAGCGTTTATTATGATAGTGATTTTAATCACTGTCAGATAATTTGATACTTTACCAAACTATGCCACGTCCCTACTGTGCGGTTGATTTTTTCTTAAAACTGCTAATTTTTTTGACAAGTTAACGAATAAACATAATTTTTTTTTATTGAAACTTTAAATAATTCCCTTTTATTTGATATAATATTTTTGAAAATCTAACTCTTTACTTGCCTATAGGGGGGAGAATCAAAATTGCAACTAGTGCACAAAAATTTAACTTTTTAAACTTAATTTTTGAAAATGTTGTGGAAATACTCCACGCCTCAAACGTGTTAAAATAAAGCATATGTTATAAGTTCAAAAAGAAAATTTGTCCCGACGACTTATTTTCTATGTGCAAATGTTTGTGTTAAAATTTACGATTTCATATTTTATTTTTAATAAACTCTAAATTACTATAACTTCTTGAAAATGAAATAAATAATTCAAATAAATTGAATGTATGGATCAATTAAACTTTTTTTCATAAATACTTTATGTTTACTTCTTTTATTTGACATAATTTTTTTTTAAATCGGACTATTTTCCTTTTTACAGGGGGGTTTAAATTTTTAAAAATACGAGTAAAAAGTAGAACTTATTCAACTTCTAAGTACAAAGGCATGCTGTAGTTAAAAAAACGCTATTTTTATATATTAAATGTATTTCAGTTGCATTTTAGGCTTTGTAAGGATTTTAAGATAGTGTGATGGGTTTAATCTCTCTTATCCATTCTTGTTATTGCGCCAATACTTTAAGTTGTTTTGTTTTTTATGTAGTAAATTATTATATTTTGCAGAGAACTCTGCATGGTACATAATAAGCAATTATGAGACTGTCGTTAGGGATAATGTTCCTATAGTAGGCGAATATTTAGCTGAATATATTAACAAATATATCCCTCCAACTACATACATCTATCTAGTTGGTCATAGTCTCGGTGCGCATATAAGTGGAATTGCTGCCAGAACAGTAAAGAGATATTCCGGAAGAGTAATAGATCGAATTTCAGGTAAGTACATAATTTGTTAAAAAGTAAAAATCATAGAATTATTAAGTAAAAAATTAATATACTGCACGGTGAATTACGAATTATATGCTCAATTTATATAGTAAACAAATAATTTTAACTAACTTCGAAATTTTTATTATAATTTTACAAATTTGAACTATAGTTATTGAAAAATAATTGCAGCTATTGATCCAGCTGGTCCTATATTTGAGCATTCGGCGTATGGAGCATATAAAGTCAATACAACACACACCTTACGCAAGACTGATGCCAAATTTGTTGATGTTATTCATGCAAGTTCCATTTTAGGAATGTGTAATGAAGTTGGTCATTTGGATATTTATATTGACGAAAACGATTGTTTTCAACCAATGTGTATACATAGCAAAGCCTTTACTATATTTAGAGCATCTATCAATAAATGTTCTCAAATGACGTGTCCGATTGGTAAATTAACGAAAAAGAATCAGTGTAAAGCTGATTTAAAAAATGAGCTTTCCAGTCTTGGTTACCTAACAGATATGTATAAAGGTCGTGGTAAACATACAGCTAGATTCTATAGATATGGTGGGGTCTTCAATATGTTAAAGTATTCAACAAATGTATGTTCGGCTTTCTTACATGTAGAATTACCCGCAAAAAAAAGAATTTGTTTAGATCCACCATCACGAAACAGCAAATGTAAGCTTCTGCCTTACTTTTCAGTTTGTGAAGATGATATGGACAATTATGTATGCCGCAAAGATGATATTGAATCTAAGTTAGTTTTTAAAAGTATAGGGACAGAATTACCTTAAATAAAATCATTAAATATATTATAAAATGTTATTCGAATTCGAATAATGATTTAAGCATACATATTTAAAAAGAGAACAATTATATGTGAAACACAAAATGCAAATAATAAAACAATGTTCAATTATTTTCTGGCACATTTTATTGATGAATTTTTGAACAAATATATAAAATATTATTAATGAGCTTTATAATTGGTATATATTATTTTACCGATAAAAGTAATTATTTAAATATACTAATTAAAATAATTTTGATTATAAACTTTCAAAATGTGTGGATATGTTTAAAATTATATTTGGTTTTCATTTTTAAATTAATTGTTTTGTATTTATTTATCAACATATGACATTTAAAATAATTGTGTGAAAACTTAAAAATTCCGTTGTTCCATCAACTAGAACTTACTGGCAATATCATTTCAAGCTTTTCGCGACTCAGACTGGATTATAACCTTTTACCAGCATTCGCTTACAAATTAAACCTGAACTCTGTCCCCTTTTGTCATTTACATGAGGATGAAGTCCTCGATGATTTTTCTAACTATTTATTGAATTTCTCCTCCTTGGCGCCTAATAGGTGCCTGCTTATAAAATTTCTAGAATCCAATGTAATTTCCAATTTTGTTCTCTCTGTTGTACTAAATTCCCATTCTACTCCTGTGATTACTATGATCATTTCTATTATATTGAGCGCTGGTTGTATTATTTAACTACTTTATTATATATTATAATTTATTGCATATACTTTACTTTAATTATACTAACCAACACTCATTATTTTTGTAATTAATACTATATTATCTAATTCTTATGTAATTGTAGAGCTATAATATTTAATAATAGAAGCTAATAAACCCAGCAAAGGGGGGTCACGGCACAGTGGTGACGTAGCACAGTTGGATCAAGTATATTGATATCTGACAGTGATTAAAATCACTATCATAAAAAACACTTCGATGAAAATCTATTTAATGTTTCTTCTTCTTCGCCTTAATCCCAACTACTTGTGTTCGGCCACCCTTATCCTAAAATATAGTAAATTAGATAGTGTTTAATTTAAAAAATTGATGGATTATTAAATATATATATATATATATATAGTTATATATAGCAACATGTTACTAAAAAAATTGGAATATTATAGACTCCTGTAACACACAAATAGAGTTAAAATACCCAGCACAGATGGGGCGCGGCACAGTGGTGGCGTGGCATAGTTGGATCAAGTATAATGATATCAGACATTGATTAAAATCACTATCATAAAAAACGCTTTGATGCAAATCTTTAGATAGTATTTAATTTTAAAAAATTGGTGGATTATTCCAAAAGCTACATGATCTGCTAGTTCCTTATTAATATCCTGATTAAGATAAATTATGTCAAATGAAAGAGGAATTATTAAAAAATATTATTTCTCATAAAAATATTGTGTTGATCCATACATTTTTCAAAAAGTTATAGCATTATAAAGTTAAAAATGTAAAAAATAAAATCGAGAATTTACACACAAAAATAGCATTTGGTAGCCATTTTCACCCTGAAGACAAAATAAAGTCCGAAATTTTTTTAAATAAAAAAGTACATCACTTAGCTTTAATTTAAGATATAGATAAAAGTGTCAGACTTTCCGGAACACTTTCAAAATTTAAGTTGAAAAAGTAAATTTTTCGTGAAAAAGTTGTCATTTAAAATCCCCCTTGTGGAAAGGTTAAGGGTTAAATTTATGAAAAAAATATACCAAATGAAAGGTAACGATATCATGCATTTATATAAAAAAGAATTATATTGATATGTTCATTTTTGAAAAAGTTATGGCACTTTTAAATAAAAAAAATTGAAAAAATTTCGAAAATTAGCGATTTTTAAATTTGTAATTTTTTTGGAGGTTTCCCCCATTTACCGGGAACGAGGGAATTTTTTTCAATTTTTGAGGGTAATGTCTTCGACTAGATACAATTTGTGATCTTTTGACGTATCATTGAAAGAAATCGGTTCGGTGAGACTGAGAAAAAGTGGTAACAGACACAAAAAAAATCACATCATGGTAAAATTAATACCTTCTCATCTTCGCATCGAAGCTAAAAGTAAATGCTACTTTCAAATTTTTTTAGCTTCGATGCGAAGTTGAGAAGCTATTAATTGTACCATGATATGGTTATTTTTTTTTGTTTGTTGTGTCTGTCACTAATTTTTCTCAGCTCTCACTGGACCGATTTCTTTCAAAAATGCATCAAAAGATCACAAATCGTATCTAGTTGAAGATATTACCCTTAAAAATTGAATAATTTTCTCTCGTTCCCCGCAAATGGGGATAATCTCCAAAAAATTAACATTTTTAAAATCGGTAAATTTTGTCATTTTTTTCACTTGTTTTTCTAAAAACTTCCATAACTTTTTCAAAAATCAACGAATTAACATAATTTTTTTTTATACTAAAATCTTAGATATTTCCTTTTTATTAAATATCATTTTTTTGAAAATAACTCTTCATCTGCTCACAGGTGAGATTTAAAATAGTAACTTTTTTAGGAAAACTAACTTTTTCAATTTAACTTTTGAAAATGTTCCGGAAATACTGCGTCCTTTAAACATATACCAAATGAAAGCTTATGCCATGCACTTTAAAATAAAAAAAAAAATTTGTCCCGACACCTTATCGTCTATGATAAAAACCAGGAGCAATGGCTAAGTTCGGAAAAGCTCCATTACTTTCTTCATAAGGTTAATTAAAGTTAACATCAATAGATATTGTTGATTCTTCGACTACTATGCTGTAGTATACAAATACTTTATACCAAATAAATAAACTCATAAGGATTTCTATTGTACTAATCTCCGAATTTAATGAATTAGTGTGATTTTTAATTAGCGGAACATGTGTAGTATATAATATTTCATCTAACGCATCAATAATTTCTTGAATGTGACATTAAACTTTATTGCTTTGATACTATCACACCTTGTTTCTGACTATTTATTTAATGTGCTCTTTTGGTAATATTAAGATATAATTTAACACCACTTATAGAGTTTCAAAATTTATCATTTACATATTATGGAAAAGTCATGAACTACGTAATTTTCAACATTAAATTTTTTGTATTTATTCTACACGAAAATAAAATACTACATATCATTATAAGTAAATAATTTTAAAGTCGTAATTTTTTCAAATATTATGTATTTTACATCATTTTATTATTTTAAAAATATAATAAAATGTGTTATAATGTTGAGTGTATTATAGAATAATTTTTATTATAAATTTCCTTATAATTTAATTCTATTTATATATTATGTATAAATATAAGTTTTATATCTGTTTACATCATACCTAATTATAATCAAATACAATAAAATACAAAGTTATACAATAATAGGTTAGTTCTTAAAAACAAAAAATTATTAGATCTAAATATATGGACTTGGTATTTGAAAAGCTTGAGGATTTATCCATGTTTGTAATTTATCCATATGACCTGGAAGGTCACTTAGCACAAATTTTGAAAACCTACACAGGAAAAACATCTTCCTATGTAAAAAAACTCGACTGTTTTTGTGGAAAAATGCAACAAACCAACTGGGAATACGGAGACATTCTGGTCAGCTTCGACGTAGTCTCGTTATTCACAATGGTACCAGTAAAAGACATACTAAATATCATAAAAGAATAATAATGGTTAAACGAAAAACTACATAGTTTACTGGAATTGTGCACCAAAACATTGCAAACATGGATAAATCCTCAAGCTTTTCAAATAATATGATAATCCATGAAAGTTTCAACATAATCATAATATGGACTTGGTATTACATTTTCAATCTGAAGATTAAAAAGATATTTGTGCGTATATTTATTTGAAAAATAAATTTCTTAATTTGTCAAAACGTAGTCGAAGAATCAACAATATCAATAGATGTAATTAACTTTATGAAGAAAAGTAATGGAGCTTTTCCGAACTTAGCCATTGCTCCAAGGATTTTATTATGAGTTCCAATAACTTAATCTACTACAGAACGCAGAATAAATACAAGAAATTAAAATTGAGTGTTGAAAATTACGTAGTTAGTGGATTTTCCATAATACGCAAATTGTAAATTTTGTAAATTTCATAAGTAGCGTTAAAATTATTTCTCCATCATAAAATTTTCACCAGACGTTTTAATTGCCTAAAGAAAAGTACTAAGTAAATTTGAAAAAAATTCGTTCAGTCACTTTTGTATAATGAGATAATAATGTTGGCTATTTTCAGCAAACCTTGCATGTTCAATACCGTAAAACGATACAAAAAAAATTATAAATTGATTCAAATACAATATGGGTTAAAAGATCATTACTAAATATTTCTGAAAAAAAAAAAAAAATTTTAATTAAAACATTTTTTGACCTTCAAATTTTGCTATTAAAATACTGCAAAATTTAAATCAAAATTTCAATATTCAAAAAAATTCAAAATTTATAAACTTAAGTATGAAATTGAAGTACTATTTAATATGAGTAAAACAGTGCTAGTTTTACAGTGATAGCTTATTTGGATGTGAAGTTATAGGCTCTAGAACATAGGCTGTTTTTCATGTTTTTAAATATAAAAAATGCATTATCTGGTGAAAAAACAATAAAAAAAAAATATATTATTTTTGTTGTCAATGACCTTTAAGAAGTCTATGATATAAATTTCATAAATTTCTGAACTATACCAGCACACACATTTGGTGATTTCACATTGAATGACCCATATCTTAAATTAAAGCTAATGTAATATACTTTATTATGCAAAAAAAAATGTCGACTTTATTTTGTCTTCACGGTGAAAATAGCTACCAAATGCTATTTTTGTGTGAAAATTTTACTATATTTTAAGTTTTAGCTTCGATGCAAAGCTGAGAAGATACTTTTCTGTGACTATCATTTATTTTCTCTGCTCTAACTTGACCTACTTTTTTTAACGATACGTCAAATGATTACAATTCGTATTTAGTTGAAGATATTACCCTTCAAAATTGAAAAAAATTTCTTTATTCAAATAAAAAGTAGCTTAACCAGTTTTTTCCATACAAACGATTAAAATCATTCATTTCTAATATTTTTAAAGTATTTATTGTCGAATTAGATTTGATATGATAAAAGTATTCAACTACATAAGTAAATAATTTTACTTTGTAATTTATTAATTTTTTAACTCTATTTGTGTTTGCTACTACCAGTCTATAATATGCCAAATTTTTTTGTAATATGTTGCTATATAAATCATAAATTAAAAAAAAAAATGATTTTTAGTTTCACCTGAATTTAAAGATGGATTTTTACAATTATAATTATATTTTATAATACGCTCAATTGAGTAAATCTTTTTAACTACTTTGTTTTGATTGGTTCATTTAGTTAAAGTAAATTACTAAAATTAATTAAGCTCTGAATATTTCCATTGTAGAATCTTTTTAAACACCAATAGTTAATTAGAAATGATTACTATGATTTTATTTAAGTGATCTATTACGATAAAAATATAAAAAAAAATCGAAATTTTCTGATAAATTTACTGTAAATAGTAATTATAAAATTTCCTGATTGCATATTAATCTTAACAATTTAATTTTTTTATTTAATAATGTCAATTTTAAAGTTGCAAGTTGAGCTTATGGTAATAAATTCATTTTTTTTTTTCATTATAAACTTTCACTTTAAAGGATGAAATAAAGAATGTTAAAAATTATTACTTTTAACATATTAAAAATCAATATCAATAATAATTATATAATATATAATTTTATATTATATTTTTGAATCTAAGATTTACTAAATCTTATAATTAAGATATAATTAAGGAAATAGTTGATGTTGCTTTTGTAATTATCCACCAATTAGAATTAAACATTATCTACAGGTTTGCATCGAAGCGTTTCTTATGATAGTGATTTTAATCACTGTCAGATTAAATCTATACTAGACTCAACGTCCCCACTGTGTCACGATCCCACTGTGCTGGATTTTTCAATATTAGTCCATTAATTTATTCTAGTAAGCATTAATTTCATATTAAATTGATATTATATTTATGATTAAAGTATATCAGTTTGTTAATGGTAATGAGAATAATTATTCAACGAGTAAAAGTTGATGAGTAAAGAATTATTTTAAGTGTTGATTACCAGAGATTAAATAATGGTTTACGTATAAGATGATGTTTTAATTTGATGCAGTGGGAATGAGTTTTAGAGGAGTGATAAGTATAAATAGAATAACCTGCTGATCTGATAGGATTAAGAAAGAGGGTGGAAAGCAGTAACAGTGTAATGCTGTTAGTCTTAGAAGAGTGTGTAAAAATCAGACTTAAGTTCGGGAGGGGTATCAAGTCCATCCGACTATTTTTAAAATAAAATTTAAAATTTATTCATTATTATTTTTTTACAAAGCTAAATCGTAAAAAAAAAAATGTAAAAAACATTACTATTTAAATAAAATGATCAAATAATAATTCAAATTCTGAGTAGTTATTATAATAAGAAATAGTTAGTAAACATCAAAATAGTTTTGCCAGCTACAAATGTTCCATAAAATAAATTTAATACGAATAAAAAAAAGTGAACATCTAATAATAGAAACTCTACCATATAAAATGAACTAATTTTTTAAAAATATTTTATATTAAATTATAATATTTTTATTCTTATTAAAACTTCCTTATAATTAAAAAAAATATGATTTTTATAACTGTTTTATCAATTTTATTTTTTAATTCCAAAACGGTAGAATCTGTTGACTATGAACGACATTGTAATTTTTCAAGATACATGTTGAATTATTTTAAACTTAATGAGCAGTATTTGTTACAAATGTATAAAAATGTTGAATTGTATACCGAAGAAGATTTAAAGAAATATGGGCAAGCTATTCAAACTCATGCCGATGTCGTATTATTGATGATTCAAGATCTACATAATACTTATGAAAATATTGACGTAAATGACTTGATGACGGTAAATTTATATTTAAACAATAATTCTGGTTCGATAAATGTTATGTATAAATATCAGGAAGATAATGATGTTGATAACAACAAAGTGTTTCTTGGTATACAAGGTTTAAAATTACAAAATTACTCTATGATGACAGTATTAAATCGTTTTATTAATTCTTTTTGTTTGAATGAAACAATATCGGAATTCGTCGACTATCCTAATAAGAATAAATCTCTCCGATTAAATATTTATAAATTAGAATCAGTTATGAAACGTTTAAGAGAAAAAATAATTAGGGAAATAAATCCTGAAATAGTTGAAAAAAATAATTTAAAAATGTTTCACCCTAGTAATATGTTATTTTATAGCATAATGTTAAACCAGTCAAATAAAAATTTAGCTAAAGGTACTGAATCAAGACAACATCAAGAATTTGTTGATGGTAAACCAAAATTCATGTTAGATCTTCTTCGATTTGCTCCTCTTAGTTTACAATGTGCTGACAAAACTGACTTGACTATAACTGATGTATTTCGTTATGTGAAGTATCAATATTTATACGTTGATGTAACATCATTCCAAAAACTTTTACTTGCTGCTACTTTTCATCCTGTTGGAATGCTTATAGCTAACTACATACATTTTGTACGTGAAATGGTTCAAATTGGTCTGAACCCTAAAAATTACATACAGAATGACAAATTATGTATAAAAATATTAGGTGAAAAAATTAAAAAAATTATACAAAATTTCATTGATTTAAATATTTTTATTGAATCTTCATATAGTTTTCTTCAATCTATTATTCATAAATTCTATACAATTTTGTCTTGGGTTCGTGGCATACAACTTAAAGATGTAGATTTACCGAATATAATCTTGAAAGAGTTAGAATTATTTATGAATAATAATTTCTTAAAGTTTAGTATAGAATTAAAAACAATTGTTACGGATAAAAATGTAATGCATATACATGACACAATATTAGAAAAAGGAGATGAAGTTGAATCATATCTTCAAGAACTCGGAAAATATACAAATTCGTTTGAATTTATTTATATCATACAATCTTTAGAAAGAATTGCGGTTAATGACAACAAATTGTTCTTATTACCAGATTTAATTAGTAAGCATTATTTAAATTTTACTCTATAAAGTGCGGTCATTGCAAGTTAATTATAAGGTGAATCGCAAAAATGTAACAAACCAATAGCTTTTGTTCTATTAGATAAATAAGCATTACTTTTATTTTTAAACAATATTCTAGATATTTTACTATAAAACAATAAAAAGAAATTTTAACGTCAAACTTTTTCATAAAATTTATTTTACAAAAAAGGAGGCAGAGAAAAACTTCTCGTATCGAAGCTAAAATATTTTACTAATNCGTCAAACTTTTTCATAAAATTTATTTTACAAAAAAAGAGGCAGAGAAAAACTTCTCGTATCGAAGCTAAAATATTTTACTAATTAAAATTACTATCCAAATAATATAATTACTTTCAACAATTAAAAAAATTCCACTTTATTAATTAAAGAGTTAAGTAGCCCACATTTTTTATATAGTCAATTANATTAAAATTACTATCCAAATAATATAATGACGTGTTAAATAAAGTAATTTTGTATTTTGGTTTGTTTTAACACCATAAAAAACTATTGAATTTAGTATTTTCTATGTTCCTTAAGATTAAACCTAAATTTTACTATTTTTGTTAAATTCTTATTATTTTCAGATCATTTATGCGCAGATAATCCGATAGATTATTTTAACACTACTAACGATAACAGTGATGAATTTAATGTTTACGACCTGGGCAATAATGATGGTTTGGATCAATTTAAAACTGAAAATTTTGAAAATTTCAAAAATACTGTTTTCAAAAGAAAGAAAAGTTTGAACCCATTAGTTGATATGAAGGATTTACCAAAACATATGATGGATTATTTTATTTGTCCTATATAGACAATTATAATTTTATAATAATAAAGGACCAGTATAATACCTTGCGATAATTTATACATTTTAATCATATTCATAATTTTATCATATAAAATTTAATATTATTTTATTAAATATGTTAATTTTTTAGCTTTGATGCGAAGCTGAGACGTTACTAATTTTACTATGATGTGTTTTTTTTTGGTGTCTGTTACCACTTTTTCTCATCTCTTGTTGAATCGATATCTTTCAAAGATACATCAAAAGATCGTATCTAGTCAATGACATTACCCTCAAAAATTGAACAAGTTTCCAACGTTCCCCGTAAATGGGGAAATCTCCAAAAAAATTACAAATTTAAAAATCAGTAAATTTCGACATTTTAAAATTTTTTTTTTTTCTAAAATTTGTCATAACTTTTTGAAAAAATGTATGGATGAATACAATTTTTTTTTTATAGATACATGAGGTATTTAGCTATCATTTTGTATATTTTTTTTATAAATCTGACCCTTTACCTGCCCACGGGGGGAATTCAAAATTACAACTTTTTAACAAAAAATTAATTTTTCAACTTAATTTTTGAAAGTATTACGGAAATACTGACACTTATATATATATCTTAAATTAAAGCTAATGTAATGTACTTTATTATGAAAAAAAAAAATTTTGGACTTTAAATTATCTTCACGATGAAAATGGCTACCGAATGCTATTATTGTGTGAAAATTCTCGATTTTATTTTTCACATTTTTAATTTTATAATGCTATAACTTATTGAAAAGTGTATGGATCAACATAATATTTTTATGAGAAATGATATTTTTTAATAATCCCTTTTTCATTCGACATACTTTATCTTAGTCAGGATATTAAAGAGGAGATAGCAGATCATGTAGCTTTTGGAATAATCCATCAATTTTTTAAAATTAAACACTTAAAGATTTGCATCGAAGCGTTTATTTTTGATAGTGATTTTGAACTCAACCGCAATACTACTCCTCCATTCATTTGGTATTTTCCCTTCTAATAAGATTTTATTTAAAAGTTCTTTTAACCACCTTATGCCAACACCGCCTAATATTTTCTATACTTCTACTGGTACTTCATCTGGTCCTATTGCTTTATTCTTTTTCATTGATGCCACAGCCTCCCATACCTCTTTCTCACTAATTAAATCTACCAGTACCTCATTCCACGAGATATTCTCTAATGTCTCTTTTGGATACTCTTCATTTAGTAATTTTTTAAAATACTCTTATCACCTTTTTTTCAAATCTTCATCACTCGATAGTACCTTATTATCAACATTTATTATACACCTTATATAATGATAATCTTTAAATCTTTTCTCTCTTATCTTTTCAAGTCTATAGATTTCTTTCTCGCTTTCCTTTGTTCCTAGCCTATCATACCTCTTAAACTTCGCCTTACTTACTGCACACTTAGTTTCTTTGCACAAGTTTTTATACTCTATCCAATATTCTCTCCTTTTGCTCTTCTGCCATAATTTGAATTGCTTATTCTTACTATATATAATTTTTTGAACGTCCTCATCACACCACCAGGTTTCCTTGTTTCCTGGCATTCTACTCCTACTCTTACCAACAATCTCCTTTACAGTATTCTTTACACAACTAGCAAATTTATTCCACACATCATTTATGTCTCCCTCGACATTCCACACCATCCTCTCTTTTACCGTCTTGACAAACTCTTTTTCATTTTCCTCTTTCAATTTTCACCAACGAATTTTCGATTTTTCTCCCGTATTCCTTCTGTTTTTGTATATTCTTTTCCCGGTACACCAAAACTCCATTACCATCAGTCTATGCTGTGTAGTTACACTCTTGCTTGGTATAACTTTAAAATTTTTACTCATTTTACGATCTCTCTTTTCCACATAAAATAATCAATCTGTGATCTATTCCTTCCACTCTTATAAGTTATATAATGTTCTTCCCTCTTTCTAAAATAAGTATTAACCACAACAAGATCATACGACACTGCAAAATCCAGGATTCTTTCTCTAGCCTCATTCTTCCCACTAAAACTATACCTTCCATGTACTCTTTCGTATACTATCCTTTCATTACCTACAAGTCCATTCATATCTCTGCCTATCACCGCATCCTCATTGCCAGGTATCCCTTGCATCAGCTCATCCATCTCTCTCCAAAACACTTCCTTGTCTATTTCATCACATCCCACTTGTGGTGCATAGGCATTTATTACATTCACCACTTTTTCCTCGAATACCAATTTCACGACCATAATTCTGACACTTTTCCTAGCTACTTCTACTACTCTAATTTTCATCTCCTCATCCAATATTATCCCTACATCATTCTTTGTACTAGACTTACCTGAGTATATTATTTTATAACCCTAACCTATTTCTCTCCTTTCCACTTAGTTTCCTGCAAACAACAATTATTAACTTTTCTCCTCTTTAATACTTCTACTAATTCTCTAATTCTACCAGTCAATGTTCCAACAATCCAAGTACCTATTCTTACTTTGTATCTATCTTTCTTCCTTATACACGAGTCCAGCCTAGAGTTAAGTGGTGATGTCCCTACGCCATTGACACTACAAGCATTGGGTAGACCTGTACACATAACTGGTGAAATAACTACCACACAAGTTGTCCGGCTGGTATCAAACACTTTAGGCCTTAGACCTTCTCCGTTTTTAACTACTTTCTGCTGTCCCCAAGTACATCCGAGATGGGACAATCCATCTAGTTTTTGTTTAGGATTCCTCATACTTTTTTGAAAATTATTTTTACGCCAGCTGTCGACCTGACGCAACCGCATTAGTCGCTTCTTATAACTGGCTGAGGGGCCGTGGAAGTATTCTTATCTCCTATCTATAGGGAAATCAAAAATGAATTGAGAATAAAAATTCAAAAGTGTTATTTGACTGGCGGGGTTCGAAATTCGTATCCCGAGAGTATAAACTGTAAAATATAATTATATATATAATTATAAAATATAAAATATTAAAGCATGTTCAAAAATTCAAAGTCACTTAGAGGAGGTAAAATAATCAATATAAGTTTAATTAATATTTAACATAAGTTAATTTCATGTAAGTTTTATACAAATTGATGGACTCATTATTATGGCAAACCCTTGTAATGTATTTTAAAATAAAGGAAATCAAAATTTAACACAAAAATAGCATGTTTTTTTAATTACGGCAGCTATTTGCACATAGAAGATAAGTCGTAGAGATAAAATTTTTTTTTTTTTTAATTTATAGTACGAAACATAAGTTTTAAATTAACATATATTTAAAGAACGCAGATTTCCGGAACTTTTTCAAAAGTTTAGTTGAAAAAGTTGATTTTAGTAAATAGTTGCTATTTTGAAACCACCCTGCGAGCAGGTTAAGTGTTAGATTTTCAAAAAAATTATATTAAATGAAAGAAAAATATCTAAGGTTTCAATATAATGAAAAGTTATTTTGATTTGTACATTTTTTAATAAGTTATGACAATTTTTCGAAAAACAGAAGAAAAAATGTCGATATTTACCGATTAAATAAATTGTAATTTTTTGGTGATTTTCACTATATACGGGGAACGAGGGAAAAAATTGTAATATTTAAGAGTAATGTCTTAAGCTTGATATGATTTGTGATCTTTTTACGTATAGTTGAGACAAAGAGGTCCAATGAGAGATGTGAAAATACATGACAGCCACAAAAAAAAATCACATAGAAAAATTATTTTAATATGAATAAGAAATTCCTTCTCACGAGAGGAGACTACAGTAATGGTGTCCTTGATATTCATTAAAGTTATTCAACCTAAATAAAATAAAAATTAAACAAATTTTAAATTTCATTCCACCTTAACAAGAATTAAGAAATAAATGCAAATATAGAAAAAGTATTGACAGACACACAAAAAAAAAATAAACATATCATAGTAAAATTAAGCTTTGAGTTAAAGCTAAAAAACATGTTATATATGTGTTCCAATTTTATCTTCTTTTATTTATTATAAAACATCGAACAAGGTTTTGCCATAGTCCAAGTCTATCAAATTAAACACTATCTGTTACTACTTTTTCTCAGCTCTCACCGAACTGATTTCTTTCAACAATACGTCAAAATATTATCAATTGTATCTAGTCGAAGACATATCTTTCAAAAATTTCCCTCATTCCCTGTAAATGGGAGAAACTTCCAAAAAAATTACAGATTTAAAAATCCCTAATTTTAGACATTTTTTCAATTTTTAGCTTCGATGCGAAGCTGAGAAGGTATCAATTTTACTATGATATGTTTTTTTTTATATATATTAACAAAAAATTAATTGTTCAACTTAAGTTTTGAAAATGTTCCGGAAATACTGACACTTTAATATATATATTTTATTAAAGTTGAAATGTACTCTAATATGAAAAATATGGTCTAATATTTATATCATACAATCTTTAGAAAGAATTGCGGTTAATGACAACAAATTGTTCTTATTACCAGATTTAATTAGTAAGCATTATTTAAATTTTACTCTATAAAGTGCGGTCATTGCAAGTTAATTATAAGGTGAATCGCAAAAATGTAACAAACCAATAGCTTTTGTTCTATTAGATAAATAAGCATTACTTTTATTTTTAAACAATATTCTAGATATTTTACTATAAAACAATAAAAAGAAATTTTAACGTCAAACTTTTTCATAAAATTTATTTTACAAAAAAAGAGGCAGAGAAAAACTTCTCGTATCGAAGCTAAAATATTTTACTAATTAAAATTACTATCCAAATAATATAATTACTTTCAACAATTAAAAAAATTCCACTTTATTAATTAAAGAGTTAAGTAGCCCACATTTTTTATATAGTCAATTAAAATCATTATTTTCTAATGTTTTTAAAGTATTTATTTTCGATTTAGGTTTAATGTGATAATAGGTTTCAACTACAAAATTAAATAATTTTACTTTGTAATTTATTAATTTTTAACTTTATGTGTGTGTCTTATTACCAGTCTATAATATTACAATATTTTTGGTACCATGTTGCTATATAAATCATATATCTAAAAAAAAATTATTTTTAGTTTCACTTAAATTGAACAAAACATTTTTACAATTATAATCGAATATTATAATACGCTAAATTGATTAGATATTTTTAATAACATTTTTTTCGTGGTCATAAAATTTTCTATTTAATAATATAAATTTCAAACCTGAAGTTGAGCTAAAAGTTATAGTAACAAATTAAACTTTTTTATTATTAAATTTCAAAAAATCAACTTTAAAATACCAAAAAAATAGGTTAAAAATGATATTTTGCACTGATTAGTTTTAAAATATTAAAAATCAATATATATTATAATTTAAAAACAATTTTTTTTTTCAATATTTTATTATTGTAATAAATCATTTTAAAAGAAATATTAATCATTTCTATGATACTCTTGGTGTTTAAATAAATTATACAATTGAAATATTTAGAACTATTTTCCTTATAGTTATATCCTATAGTTTTTAACTAATTAGTAATTATATCAAAAATTATTGGCGATAGAAAAAATATAATTGTTGATTTGAAATTAGCACGAAAAATTGAATAATAAGAGTATATTTTTGACTCTGTTTTTTTGCAGTCCATTTATTCATAAATAACAACAAATTATTATCTAAAGAATTTTGTCACGTCCTTCAATTTTTATACACATTTTCATAAATGTAATAACTATTTTAGAATTTTTTATAAATTATCCGAAAAAATTACAATATTACATTATTAGATATCAATCGTAAACTAATTTAATTGCTATAATAAATATTAATTTATATATTGTTCTTATAAATCAAAGAACTACTACTCAGGAATAATAAAGGAAATAGGAATTCATTTTGATTTTGGTATAATCCATTAACCTTAAATTATTATTTATAATATTATATAATATATTATAATTCTATTATATAATCTACAGATTTGTATCGAAGCGTTACTTATGATAGTGATTTTAATATCTGACAGATATCATCTATACTTGTCCCTATTTTGCCACGATCGCACTGTGCTAGCGTTTTTAACTTTACATTTTGTATCTGTCGCCACTTTTTTTACTATATTTATAGATGAAATTTTTAATAATTAGTTCTAAGGAATCAGCGGAAAAACAATAGACATAATTTGTCACCCTCTTGTTACTTATTGAATGTGCGGTTAGCCGTCATCCTCCTAGGTAACCCCTCTCTCGCATCAGTAATATCGATTTAAACAGGCTTAAGGTAAGACGGAATTCTAGTGGGATGCATAGCTAGAAGTCTTACTGTCTAACTGCCTCGTACGATACAAAGGAGATATACAGGAGTGTGGAAATTATAGAGGCATAAAGCTTATGAGTCGTGGTATGAAGATTTGGGAAAAGGTTATAGATAATATAATTAATATAATATAAAGAAATGAGCATCTAAAAACCAGTTTGGAATTATGTCTGGTAAGTCAACAATGGAGCCATTATTTTGCGCGAGACGACTAATAGAAAAGTATAGGGAAAAAAAAGCTGTTTATCGTATTTATAGATTTGTTTGCAATGGACCGACAAAATTATCTTTAACACTTTAAAACATAAATTGTTTTAAATACCTATAGAGTTATATACTTGCTATTAATATTAAAATCAAATATATAGTATAAATGTATATTGAGATTTTATATTTTTTGCATAAACTTAATCCAAATAATATACTTTTTTTTGTTAAAAGTAATATTGAATAGAGTTAAATAAATTATTAGTAATTTTAAAATATAATTTATACAGCTGTAACAATTTATATGTGGTTTAATGTTTATACTGTATAATCATTGTATTATATTTGTATCTTTAACGTAGTAAACAACTTTTGTGCTATTTATAGTTGATTTGCTATTAGCTTCGTAACGTAGTTGAGACGATTTGGTTTTTATTTATTTTACCAATATGTGCTTATTTTTCTTGTGTCTGTCAATACTTTTTGTAGCTCTAACTGGACCGATTATTCTTAACGATACGTCAAAAGATCACAAATCGTATCTAGTTGCAGACAGTGCCCTTGAACATTGAAAAAATTTCCCTTGTACCCAAAAATGGTAGAAAGCCCTAAAAAATTACGATTTTTTTAATCGCTAAATATAAACATTTGGGTATATATTTTTTGAAAATCTAACCATTATCTGCCCACAGGGGGGATTCAATATAGCAACTTTTGCACAGAAATTCAACTTTTTCAACTTAAGCTTTGAAAAAGTCCGGAAATACTGATTACCTAGGAGGTTGTTCATATTTTTTGTTGTTTTGTAATAATTTATTACACAACAAGAACTATGCCACGTCCACACTGTGCCGTGACTCCGCTGTACTACCGTTTTTTATATTCATTAATTTCTTACAAAAAATTGTTTTAATGCTTTAGTAAAATAAATATATCAGTCATTAATAAGTAATATAGTTTATAGTTCGAACATTTGATAAACTAAATACAGTAGGAATGATAAATGGGTATTATATACGATAACGGTCAAATTGAAGGTGATTAAGGGAATAGAACCCTTCCATTGACACACTTTATTTTGTTATGAATTATTCCACAAGTCGTGCGACCACTCGACTAGTGCATATTCGGGTCATATTTATTTTAATAACAATTAGTCATAGTTTCATCGCCGTACTATTAATTGTTTAGTTTATTATTACGATAATTTTACGATTCATCTATGTCAATTATAATAAACCACTAATAAATATTAAGTACTGAATTTGTTTCTTAAATCCTTCTCAATAAGTTTAAGAACTAAACCACAATACTTCAGGTTAATTACGTCAACAATAGTGTTGGATACATATCAACATACTGTCGAGAAATTGTGTTGTGATTATTTATGCGCTATCGTTGTGCTACATCAAGTTGTTGTCGGTCTTCTCTCTGTGTCTGCATTGTCGCCGCCATCTTAGCGTATTTTAGCTATAAGCTCTATGGCGCTTGCGAGCCAGTAGTTTTTTGGTATTCGTTTTGTTTTATAATATTTTGCGTCTGGTACGAATATCAATGGTACAGTATGATAAATTTATTGTTTACTCAATTGATAATATAATATTTGTTTATTGACCCATGTAAATGTTTATCACATTTACAATGTTTTTGAAATTTGAATTGATGTATAAAAAATTGGAGCATTATTTTTGGAGGCCAATTGGGTCTGTTTTTAAAGTAAGGGTGTAAATGCACACTCTGACCTACCCCCTAAATGAGCCCTTGGAGTCACAGTTACCATATGATTTTTATAACATGATTTTTTATTCCCTTCCATTGTAAAATAATTTGATCGCCACTGATTACATATTTACAGAGCTATCAATGAGAAATATAAAACCAATTCAATTTTTTGTTTTAAAAAATCCAGTTTTATTTTAAGTGTCATAAGATTTTATTACCTTCCTAAACAAGTGAATAACTATTAAATACGAGAAAGAAGAAATATTTATTTAAATAAAAATGTAAAGGTTATGTTACCGCTAGTATTAAATTGAATTTAAAGTAATTCAAATGACTAGTTGACTTATAGTATTAAAATGTACGCCCTTCGATCATTTGGTCGAATGTGCAAAATGTGAAAAAATAATAATTACTAGTAAAAATATGAAAAAAATAGTATTATTTTCTCATAAATTTACTGTTAATAGTAACTATATGAGTTCCTAACCATAAATAATCTAAACAAAACAAATTTTTATATATTCATATTATATATATGTATTATTTTACAATATGAGGGAGGTAAAACTAAATTTGCGTTTAAGTGCCTCTTTGGTTATACAAGAGGTTATTATATTTTGGAAAAAGTAGAAAAATTTTACCACGACTGGAGAAATTTACTAAAATCAGAACACCGAAAAACTAAAGCTCAATATAAAAAAAATTCTGATTTTGTTTCGAACCTTGAAAATTTGTTTGATATAGCTCATGCTGATGTCTTTAATATTATAAATATTAAGGAAGACAAAGAATTTTTAATAGCTTAGCGGAAAAAGGGCGTCTTGGTTCAATGGTTGGCATCGACAAAAAATTAGAAAATATTGAAACTAATATTGAAAATAGAAAACTAGCGGATGATTGTAGAAGAGCTTGTGCTAGTAAAGAAATTGAAGCTATTAGTAAGTTTTAATATGCTCAGTTTATACGATTAACCAATTAACTATTAACTTACATTTTAGCTAAAACTGTACAACTACAGTCATCTAGTAGCAGTGATGAATAATTGATGATAATGCTCATAATACAAAAGAAGACCAATGTGAACCACTAAGAAAATGTTTTAAAACAAGACGAGGTACTGACAATTTTATAACAGAAAAATTGTCTATAGCACTGGATAGATGTAAAATAAGTGATTGTGATGCGGTACATATTTTAGTGGCAGCTGCGGAAGCATTTGGTATTGATTCTAGTAAATTAATATTGAATAAATCATCGGTTTGACGCTCTCGACTACCTTTCCTTCAAGAACGTGTAGAAAAAATACGACAGGATTTTATGGTAAAAAGAGATGAGGCAATTGTGCTTCATTGGGATGGAAAACTTCTTCCTGACATTACAGGCAAAAATTTAGTCGATAGATTATCTGTGATTACTTCTTGCAGTGATGAGGAACAACTTCTAGGTGTCCCTTTTATAAACACTGGCACCGGGAATGATCAAGCTTCTACCGTATTCAAAATGCTTATTGACTGGTACTTAATAGAATAGGTTCAAGCATTTTGTTGTGACACAACTAATTCAAATACTGGCCGTTTGAATGGAGTATGTATTATTTTAGAACAGTTATTAGAAAGTAATGTAATATATTTACCTTACCGTCACTTTATTTATGAAATTGTATTAAAAGGGGTTTTTGATGTCAAATTTGGTGGAACATCAGGCCCAGATGTATTTATATTTAAAAGATTTCAACAAGCTTTTTTTTTCCTTATATACACAATCTGTTCCCTATAGGTACAATAAGAGTATTAGCTAAAATAATTATAACATGGAATACTTGATAAAAGAAGCCACCCATTGATGACACTTTTAAGTGATTGTTTTTTATTTTTAACTAAAGTTAAGTTAATATATCTCTTCACCAGTTGCACTTTAAGCGTCTCGGAGGAATACCAGGAATAGCATTAGTTGAAAGACTTTTTATTAGGGGATTGTAGTGAGAGGCTAGTCGAGTGTGGAATCTTTTATAATATGTTATTGCTTCTTCTTTAACAGTTTTAATTTTTAGATCAGAATGGAGGGTAATTATGATACGTATGGAGGGGAGTTAGTTAATTTTCTTAAAGAAATATTTTGAAATGCCTGAATACGATTTATATTAGATTTTTTAGCATTTCCCCATAGATGGAGATCATAGGTTCATATGGGTTTAACCATAAACCAAGATATTTTACAGACGAAGAAGATGGAATTTGAATACCATAAAGAGTAACACTTGGGCACTGTCCAAGCTTAATAGTAAAAGTTNAAGTTCTAAGCATACGGATTCTAAGGTTTAATTGGAGTCTTTTTGCACGAGTATGATGGGCCCAGGTAAGTCGGCGGTCTAGGATTAAACCAAGATATTTTACAGACGAAGAAGATGGAATTTGAATACCATAAAGAGTAACACTTGGGCACTGTCCAAGCTTATTAGTAAAAGTTGTGTGAATTGATTTTGCTTGATTGACCTCCAATTCTTATACCAAACTTCCATTAATGAAAGGTGATTTTGTAAGTTGGGGTAATATAAATAAAAATAATTTTAGGCCTGGTATATTTTGCAATCTTGTAATGGATTCATTAAAGGATACATGTCAAAATATTCTTAATTTTGCTAAGGACAGTCTTGAATTAAACCATCCAAGAGACCACCATAAGGAATTATTAGAATTGACAATAATATTTTTAGGTGGTGAACTTCCTAATGGAAACCACTTTATAACTCCAGGGCCTATTCATCATGCACGATGGATGGCCAAAGCCATTTACAGCTTGAAAATTTTTTAATTTCGCGAGGAATTCGCATTGATATCAAAAGAAGAAAAAGCATTAAGGAGTATATGTATTTTTTTAATTAATTTGTACATCAAGGTATGATTTAATGCACCCTCAGCTATTAAAGCACCTATTCAAGACTTGAATTTTATCAAAAGTCTTTTAAATTATAGCTCTGTATATGAAACTATATCACAAGTATTAGTTAAACAATTTTGTGGCTATTTATGGTATTTTTCATCCGAAATTTGTTTGTTTTCTTTGTTTGATGAAACTATACCAGTTGAAATCAAAATAAAAATGGTAAAAGTTTTGTAGAATATAGAACCATCATCAAATATAGTGTCAAACTCTAAGCATTTAATCGTTTCTCCGAAATATGCTCATGTGTTTTTAGAAAAAGAAATTGATTAATTCATAAGTGAAAATTCTTACCAACTTTTTAGCCGTTTCAATATTAATACTCAATTTTTGAATGAAAATTCTTTTAAATGGACCGATAACAAGAGCTATCAAAAAGCTTTGTCAGTAGTTAAAAATATACCTGTTGTAAATGATGTAGTTAAGTGAGCCGTCAAATTAATAGAAGACTACAACAAAATTATCACAAAAGACGAAAATAAAAAACAATATCTTCTACAAGTTGTATCAGATTATCGTAAAAAATTTCCGGACTTTAAAAAATCAAAATTAATAACTAAAAATATGTAGTTGATAATACCTGTAAAATTCTTCGATAGGTGGTAGAGAGCGTTCTTCCAATTTTTCCTAACCGTCCATGTGTTCATAGCAAAACAGACCTTTTCTAAAAACTAAATCTAATCCTCCCTTGTCATCGTCATCGGTTGATCCTGAGAAGTTGTTCAATTCTTTTACACACATCCACAGTACTGTTAACAAACATTTTTCCTACTTCATTGTTGGTTCTGTCTCCATAAAACACTACTTGGTTAACAGGTATATTGTATGCTTGAAGTAATTTTTGAGGAACATTTTCGCTTGATTTTACCTTGTAAACAGATTACATAGGTTCGTGGTTGTGTGTAATAATAGTTTTTTTCTCACTTGAAGTTGCCGCTAAGTCGTCCGTATTTGTAACCAGCATTGCCTCGAAGTCAGCATAAATTACAACGTCATGCTTATGAGTGTTGCCCCAATTTTTTGAAAACGTAGTGAACTGCAAACGGTAGGCATAATAGGCGCAACAGGTTTATTTAATACACACTACCTCTTATGTTCGGTTAAGTGCACAGCCTTGTCTGGTTTATTCGGTTCGTCAATATACCTCTTGAAAAAGCGCTTACATATAGCCATAGTAGCTCTGTGATTAGTAATTTGCGATCTTACCAAACTAGAAAAATTCTTAATGTAGGCATAATGATATTTATCACCATTAGTTGATTTATCATCATTAAAGAATAGAAGGTCGAAATGATCGTTCAACTCTTGATCACATATCTTGTAAGGAACAACAATATACTCTTCGTTTTTTTTCCGGTTGTGAATTTTATCGATATTGCATGTCGGCTCACACATTTTCAACCCGTATACATTCACAGAAACACCGGGATTTCTTTTTTCGAATTTTTTGAAGTTCTTGACTTTAACTGGATAGTTTAATTCTGAAAAATCGTAATTTTCTGATGCGTTTAGGTAGTGACTAATTCTGCTTGGATTTGGCGCGTCAACATGTTTTGGCATAATACTATATTTAAAACACATCTCATCATTATTTTTTACGTTAATGATTGCCTTACGTGCTTCAATGCTGTCGGGTAATTTGATGTACAATGAGCTCCCGAGTGGTTTATAACGATACACACTTAGGTCAACGCTGTCAATTGAAAAACCGGAACCTTATGATTGGTAAACTTCTTCTTCATGCATTAATTTATTAAATTTTTCTTCTAGTATGGCATGCAAATCGTTTTCAGCGATACATAGTGTTTGAGCAGCGGTTTTAAAAGACCTATTTTCTATAATTGATGTATAGGGGATTTTGTATGTGCCCTTCAGTTTTAAGTTAAATCTAATTGAGTTTTTT
>NW_026099574.1:4830027-4876368 GCF_025091365.1 Daktulosphaira vitifoliae | reverse complement strand
ATTAGTTTTAAAATATTAAAAATCAATATATATTATAATTTAAAAACAATTTTTTTTTTCAATATTTTATTATTGTAATAAATCATTTTAAAAGAAATATTAATCATTTCTATGATACTCTTGGTGTTTAAATAAATTATACAATTGAAATATTTAGAACTATTTTCCTTATAGTTATATCCTATAGTTTTTAACTAATTAGTAATTATATCAAAAATTATTGGCGATAGAAAAAATATAATTGTTGATTTGAAATTAGCACGAAAAATTGAATAATAAGAGTATATTTTTGACTCTGTTTTTTTGCAGTCCATTTATTCATAAATAACAACAAATTATTATCTAAAGAATTTTGTCACGTCCTTCAATTTTTATACACATTTTCATAAATGTAATAACTATTTTAGAATTTTTTATAAATTATCCGAAAAAATTACAATATTACATTATTAGATATCAATCGTAAACTAATTTAATTGCTATAATAAATATTAATTTATATATTGTTCTTATAAATCAAAGAACTACTACTCAGGAATAATAAAGGAAATAGGAATTCATTTTGATTTTGGTATAATCCATTAACCTTAAATTATTATTTATAATATTATATAATATATTATAATTCTATTATATAATCTACAGATTTGTATCGAAGCGTTACTTATGATAGTGATTTTAATATCTGACAGATATCATCTATACTTGTCCCTATTTTGCCACGATCGCACTGTGCTAGCGTTTTTAACTTTACATTTTGTATCTGTCGCCACTTTTTTTACTATATTTATAGATGAAATTTTTAATAATTAGTTCTAAGGAATCAGCGGAAAAACAATAGACATAATTTGTCACCCTCTTGTTACTTATTGAATGTGCGGTTAGCCGTCATCCTCCTAGGTAACCCCTCTCTCGCATCAGTAATATCGATTTAAACAGGCTTAAGGTAAGACGGAATTCTAGTGGGATGCATAGCTAGAAGTCTTACTGTCTAACTACCTCGTACGATACAAAGGAGATATACAGGAGTGTGGAAATTATAGAGGCATAAAGCTTATGGGTCGTGGTATGAAGATTTGGGAAAAGGTAATAGATAATATAATTATCTATTATAATATAAAGAAATGAGCATCTAAAAACCAGTTTGGAATTATGTCTGGTAAGTCAACAATGGAGCCATTATTTTGCGTGAGACGACTAATAGAAAAGTATAGAGAAAAAAAAAGCTGTTTATCGTATTTATAGATTTGTTTGCAATGGACCGACAAAATTATCTTTAACACTTTAAAACATAAATTGTTTTAAATACCTATAGAGTTATATACTTGCTATTAATATTAAAATCAAATATATAGTATAAATGTATATTGAGATTTTATATTTTTTGCATAAACTTAATCCAAATAATATACTTTTTTTTGTTAAAAGTAATATTGAATAGAGTTAAATAAATTATTAGTAATTTTAAAATATAATTTATACAGCTGTAACAATTTATATGTGGTTTAATGTTTATACTGTATAATCATTGTATTATATTTGTATCTTTAACGTAGTAAACAACTTTTGTGCTATTTATAGTTGATTTGCTATTAGCTTCGTAACGTAGTTGAGACGATTTGGTTTTTATTTATTTTACCAATATGTGCTTATTTTTCTTGTGTCTGTTAATACTTTTTGTAGCTCTAACTGGACCGATTATTCTTAACGATACGTCAAAAGATCACAAATCGTATCTAGTTGCAGACAGTGCCCTTGAACATTGAAAAAATTTCCCTTGTACCCAAAAATGGTAGAAAGCCCTAAAAAATTACGATTTTTTTAATCGCTAAATATAAACATTTGGGTATATATTTTTTGAAAATTTAACCATTATCTGCCCACAGGGGGGATTCAATATAGCAACTTTTGCACAGAAATTCAACTTTTTCAACTTAAGCTTTGAAAAAGTCCGGAAATACTGATTACCTAGGAGGTTGTTCATATTTTTTGTTGTTTTGTAATAATTTATTACACAATAAGAACTATGCCACGTCCACACTGTGCCGTGACTCCGCTGTACTACCGTTTTTTATATTCATTAATTTCTTACAAAAAATTGTTTTAATGCTTTAGTAAAATAAATATATCAGTCATTAATAAGTAATATAGTTTATAGTTCGAACATTTGATAAACTAAATACAGTAGGAATGATAAATGGGTANAAATACAATAGGAATGATAAATGGGTATTATATACGATAACGGTCAAATTGAAGGTGATTAAGGGAATAGAACCCTTCCATTGACACACTTTATTTTGTTATGAATTATTCCACAAGTCGTGCTGACCACTCGACTAGTGCATATTCGGGTCATATTTATTTTAATAACAATTAGTCATAGTTTCATCGCCGTACTATTAATTGTTTAGTTTATTATTACGATAATTTTACGATTCATCTATGTCAATTATAATAAACCACTAATAAATATTAAGTACTGAATTTGTTTCTTAAATCCTTCTCAATAAGTTTAAGAACTAAACCACAATACTTCAGGTTAATTACGTCAACAATAGTGTTGGATACATATCAACATACTGTCGAGAAATTGTGTTGTGATTATTTATGCGCTATCGTTGTGCTACATCAAGTTGTTGTCGGTCTTCTCTCTGTGTCTGCATTGTCGCCGCCATCTTAGCGTATTTTAGCTATAAGCTCTATGGCGCTTGCGAGCCAGTAGTTTTTTGGTATTCGTTTTGTTTTATAATATTTTGCGTCTGGTACGAATATCAATGGTACAGTATGATAAATTTATTGTTTACTCAATTGATAATATAATATTTGTTTATTGACCCATGTAAATGTTTATCACATTTACAATGTTTTTGAAATTTGAATTGATGTATAAAAAATTGGAGCATTATTTTTGGAGGCCAATTGGGTCTGTTTTTAAAGTAAGGGTGTAAATGCACACTCTGACCTACCCCCTAAATGAGCCCTTGGAGTCACAGTTACCATATGATTTTTATAACATGATTTTTTATTCCCTTCCATTGTAAAATAATTTGATCGCCACTGATTACATATTTACAGAGCTATCAATGAGAAATATAAAACCAATTCAATTTTTTGTTTTAAAAAATCCAGTTTTATTTTAAGTGTCATAAGATTTTATTACCTTCCTAAACAAGTGAATAACTATTAAATACGAGAAAGAAGAAATATTTATTTAAATAAAAATGTAAAGGTTATGTTACCGCTAGTATTAAATTGAATTTAAAGTAATTCAAATGACTAGTTGACTTATAGTATTAAAATGTACGCCCTTCGATCATTTGGTCGAATGTGCAAAATGTGAAAAAATAATAATTACTAGTAAAAATATGAAAAAAATAGTATTATTTTCTCATAAATTTACTGTTAATAGTAACTATATGAGTTCCTAACCATAAATAATCTAAACAAAACAAATTTTTATATATTCATATTATATATATATGTATTATTTTACAATATGACAATTTTTCGAAAAACNTATGTATTATTTTACAATATGAGGGAGGTAAAACTAAATTTGCGTTTAAGTGCCTCTTTGGTTATACAAGAGGTTATTATATTTTGGAAAAAGTAGAAAAATTTTACCACGACTGGAGAAATTTACTAAAATCAGAACACCGAAAAACTGAAGCTCAATATAAAAAAAATTCTGATTTTGTTTCGAACCTTGAAAATTTGTTTGATATAGCTCATGCTGATGTCTTTAATATTATAAATATTAAGGAAGACAAAGAATTTTTAATAGCTTAGCGGAAAAAGGGCGTCTTGGTTCAATGGTTGGCATCGACAAAAAATTAGAAAATATTGAAACTAATATTGAAAATAGAAAACTAGCGGATGATCGTAGAAGAACTTGTGCTAGTAAAGAAATTGAAGCTATTAGTAAGTTTTAATATGCTCAGTTTATACGATTAACCAATTAACTATTAACTTACATTTTAGCTAAAACTGTACAACTACAGTCATCTAGTAGCAGTGATGAATAATTGATGATAATGCTCATAATACAAAAGAAGACCAATGTGAACCACTAAGAAAATGTTTTAAAACAAGACGAGGTACTGACAATTTTATAACAGAAAAATTGTCTATAGCACTAGATAGATGTAAAATAAGTGATTGTGATGCGGTAATGGAGTATGTATTATTTTAGAACAGTTATTAGAAAGTAATGTAATATATTTACCTTACCGTCACTTTATTTATGAAATTGTATTAAAAGGGGTTTTTGATGTCAAATTTGGTGGAACATCAGGCCCAGATGTATTTATATTTAAAAGATTTCAACAAGCTTTTTTTTTCCTTATATACACAATCTGTTCCCTATAGGTACAATAAGAGTATTAGCTAAAATAATTATAACATGGAATACTTGATAAAAGAAGCCACCCATTGATGACACTTTTAAGTGATTGTTTTTTATTTTTAACTAAAGTTAAGTTAATATATCTCTTCACCAGTTGCACTTTAAGCGTCTCGGAGGAATACCAGGAATAGCATTAGTTGAAAGACTTTTTATTAGGGGATTGTAGTGAGAGGCTAGTCGAGTGTGGAATCTTTTATAATATGTTATTGCTTCTTCTTTAACAGTTTTAATTTTTAGATCAGAATGGAGGGTAATTATGATACGTATGGAGGGGAGTTAGTTAATTTTCTTAAAGAAATATTTTGAAATGCCTGAATACGATTTATATTAGATTTTTTAGCATTTCCCCATAGATGGAGATCATAGGTTCATATGGGTTTAACCATAAACCAAGATATTTTACAGACGAAGAAGATGGAATTTGAATACCATAAAGAGTAACACTTGGGCACTGTCCAAGCTTATTAGTAAAAGTTGTGTGAATTGATTTTGCTTGATTGACCTCCAATTCTTATACCAAACTTCCATTAATGAAAGGTGATTTTGTAAGTTGGGGTAATATAAATAAAAATAATTTTAGGCCTGGTATATTTTGCAATCTTGTAATGGATTCATTAAAGGATACATGTCAAAATATTCTTAATTTTGCTAAGGACAGTCTTGAATTAAACCATCCAAGAGACCACCATAAGGAATTATTAGAATTGACAATAATATTTTTAGGTGGTGAACTTCCTAATGGAAACCACTTTATAACTCCAGGGCCTATTCATCATGCACGATGGATGGCCAAAGCCATTTACAGCTTGAAAATTTTTTAATTTCGCGAGGAATTCGCATTGATATCAAAAGAAGAAAAAGCATTAAGGAGTATATGTATTTTTTAAATTAATTTGTACATCAAGGTATGATTTAATGCACCCTCAGCTATTAAAGCACCTATTCAAGACTTGAATTTTATCAAAAGTCTTTTAAATTATAGCTCTGTAGATAAAACTATATCATAAGTATTAGTTAAACAATTTTGTGGCCATTTATGGTATTTTTCATCCGAAATTTGTTTGTTTTCTTTGTTTGATGAAACTATACCAGTTGAAACCAAAATAAAAATGATAAAAGTTTTGTAGAATATAGAACCATCATCAAATATAGTGTCAAACTCTAAGCATTTAATCGTTTCTCCGAAATATGCTCATGTGTTTTTAGAAAAAGAAATTGATTAATTCATAAGTGAAAATTCTTACCAACTTTTTAGCCGTTTCAATATTAATACTCAATTTTTGAATGAAAATTCTTTTAAATGGACCGATAACAAGAGCTATCAAAAAGCTTTGTCAGTAGTTAAAAATATACCTGTTGTAAATGATGTAGTTAAGTGAGCCGTCAAATTAATAGAAGACTACAACAAAATTATCACAAAAGACGAAAATAAAAAACAATATCTTCTACAAGTTGTATCAGATTATCGTAAAAAATTTCCGGACTTTAAAAAATCAAAATTAATAACTAAAAATATGTAGTTGATAATACCTGTAAAATTCTTCGATAGGTGGTAGAGAGCGTTCTTCCAATTTTTCCTAACCGTTCATGTATTCATAGCAAAACACACCTTTTCTAAAAACTAAATCTAATCCTCCCTTGTCATCGTCATCGGTTGATCCTGAGAAGTTGTTCAATTCTTTTACACACATCCACAGTACTGTTAACAAACATTTTTCCTACTTCATTGTTGGTTCTGTCTCCATAAAACACTACTTGGTTAACAGGTATATTGTATGCTTGAAGTAATTTTTGAGGAACATTTTCGCTTGATTTTACCTTGTAAACAGATTACATAGGTTCGTGGTTGTGTGTAATAATAGTTTTTTTCTCAATTGAAGTTGCCGCTAAGTCGTCTGTATTTGTAACCAGCATTGCCTCGAAGTCAGCATAAATTACAACGTCATGCTTATGAGTGTTGCCCCAATTTTTTGAAAACGTAGTGAACTGCAAACGGTAGGCATAATAGGCGCAACAGGTTTATTTAATACACACTACCTCTTATGTTCGGTTAAGTGCACAGCCTTGTCTGGTTTATTCGGTTCGTCAATATACCTCTTGAAAAAGCGCTTACATATAGCCATAGTAGCTCTGTGATTAGTAATTTGCGATCTTACCAAACTAGAAAAATTCTTAATGTAGGCATAATGATATTTATCACCATTAGTTGATTTATCATCATTAAAGAATAGAAGGTCGAAATGATCGTTCAACTCTTGATCACATATCTTGTAAGGAACAACAATATACTCTTCGTTTTTTTTCCGGTTGTGAATTTTATCGATATTGCATGTCGGCTCACACATTTTCAACCCGTATACATTCACAGAGACACCGGGATTTCTTTTTTCGAATTTTTTGAAGTTCTTGACTTTAACTGGATAGTTTAATTCTGAAAAATCGTAATTTTCTGATGCGTTTAGGTAGTGACTAATTCTGCTTGGATTTGGCGCGTCAACATGTTTTGGCATAATACTATATTTAAAACACATCTCATCATTATTTTTTACGTTAATGATTGCCTTACGTGCTTCAATGCTGTCGGGTAATTTGATGTACAATGAGCTCCCGAGTGGTTTATAACGATACACACTTAGGTCGACGCTGTCAATTGAAAAACCGGAACCTTATGATTGGTAAACTTCTTCTTCATGCATTAATTTATTAAATTTTTCTTCTAGTATGGCATGCAAATTGTTTTCAGCAATACATAGTGTTTGAGCAGCGGTTTTGAAAGACCTATTTTCTATAATTGATGTATAGGGGATTTTGTATGTGCCCTTCAGTTTTAAGTTAAATCTAATTGAGTTTTTTGAAACTCAGTAAGCAATTGTATTATATCAGGCTTGGCTTCATCGAGAAACAATTTGTAGTGAGACAATAGAGTGAGATTTTTCTTATAATAGTTTTTTTATCATACCTCTTAATGGAGACTACATTAATTGGAATCCTTCTGTTTTAACCTCTTCTAGACGCTGTTTTTTTGTTCGACAACTTGTGTTAGAACTAGCAGTACTGGTTAACGCTGAATCGGCTTTTAGATAGATTTGATCACCAAATTCACCACCCTGAATGTCATCATGTTTGCGCTTATTCAATGAAACAATAGATGGATCTAAAAATATATATTAATTTTAAATACAATACAATACTAAGAAAAAAAAATTCTCTAAGATTTTAATACCATTATAATTTGAGTTGGACTTTACGTATAAATGTTCATTATCATAAATGTTTGTAGTATGTATTATTACACTAGCTTTCTGAGATTTGGTTCCGAAATCATGCTGACTAAAATATAAATTAAAATTATTTTTATAGTTTTATTATTTAAACAACAACTAAAAATATTATTTAAAATAGTATTTTTTGTAAAAATACCAAAAAAAATTAATCAATGTAATATGGAAATAATTTTTTTAAAAAATGTTAAATAAAATAACTTAACCATTGTTTTTCTTAAAGCATACACGGAAAAAATGATTTTAGTATGATAAATGGTTAGAAATACTATGTTTAGGAGAACCATATTATAGTATTTGTAACTGTCTTTGTCAGTAATTCTACCCAGTAACGTATGGTTGGATCAGACAAATTAGTATAGTTATTATACATGGTTATTTTTACCCAAGTATTTAGTTAAGACAACTATATAGTATAGGTAATACAACCATATTATTATAACTGGACAACAAATATAAAATAAAAATGGCATTTAGCGTTTGCTATTGTTTGTAAGTAGTGTTATAACTTGTACAATGATATGTTAATTAATGCATAATTCGATTTTGATTGTATAATAATTGCACAAGGAGTTAATTGTTAGTCCCGGGAAAAATCTATTCAGATATCTTTATAAAATTTTTGTTTTCTGGACCGCGCTTGAATTCATCGATGGAAAAATTGCAGCTTTTTCCAGACAAAAACGCGCGTCGGGCTTATTGGCGAATGTATATGAACGATTCATTATTCGTTGATCCATTGAGAACGATGGTCGACGAAAACTTAACCTGATCTATATATTTATATATTTTTTCGTTAATTGTTTTATTTTGATAATTAATGTATATAATTATATAATTTAATAATATATTATAAAATAATTGCAATAATGGATGAATGGACTCAAAATAAGTTGAAAGATTTAAATCTTGAACAGCTAATTCAAACTTTTGAAGGTAAGAAAAGTATTCATTACAATATATATTTACTCAGAAAAATAATCGTTCTTTGAATTTTACGGTAGAAAAATGACAATTTTGATAAATTTTTGCCCGTCTAATATAAATATTAATCATGTATATATTTAAATTAGTAAAACAATGAAAGTAAAATTTTGATTTAAATTAATATCAAATGATTTTTAAAAAAAAATATCCCACAGGAATAAGACAAATTATCATTAATATAATATAATATTTAATAATACATTTCATTATTCAAACCTACAAATGTCGGTATTTTTAAATGTTGATAAATTTTAGTTTTAATATATAAATTAAAAACTTGACATTCGTACAGTAAAAAAATATATATATATATAATCATTCCTAGGAAAAATAAAGCTTGTTTTTCATAAGTAATAAATAAAAATATTAAGTATGCACAAATTGTTAGATGAAGAGATAAATAGAGTTGCATACATGTTCTTGACAGAGGACATGTTAAAAGATTTGGTACATAAAATTGATTGGAGGTCCAAAATTTTTAAAGTTATATTGCAATCTAAAAGTGCCGAATATAGCACATTAGAGGTAATAACAATTTTTTAAATGAATCTAAGTCATTTATTAGTCAAAAATATTAATTTAACAGTCGTCATTGATTTCATTGAATCTGATTAAAAAAAATTATCTTATAATCTCATTATAAACGTACGGGTTGTCCCACCAGTTTCTAACATCCTAATTAACTTTTGATAGAAAAAAAATGTTGTGTTAACTGTTTTTTTAATCGTTTTTTAGTTTTGGACTACACTAAAAAGATATACTTTACTATTTCTTTTTAATAGAATAAATAATAAAAAAAAACAATTTTATTTTACAATTTATTGTGAAAAATTAAACAATCAAAAATTGTTTTTCTCTAAAGCCATTTTTTTAGGTTGATTTTATTAAATCCTAAGTTAATTTTCAACCAAGTTTGGTAATATATTAATANGGTTGATTTTATTAAATCCTAAGTTAATTTTCAACCAAGTTTGGTAATATATTAATATATTACCAAAAATAATATCCAAAAAAATATACTTCTAATACATAAAAATACTCAGAACCAATCATTTTGTGAACAATAATCTTACTTTAGACCATGAGCACCCTAAATCTTAATTTTTGAAATACTAAATAGAAGAATTAATTTTTGTAAAAAAAAAAAACAAAACAATTTTTTGTTTTCAGCGTTATTGCTCTGAAATCTCTTATTTAATTTAAGAATTTTAAAATGAAACATAAAATTCTTATTCAATATTTTATACTTTAGAAAAGCATTCATTAATAGCTAATTTAAATAATCCGTTATTTTTTTTCATTAAAAAAAAAATACAAAATAAGACTATTTAATTGATGAAGCATCTTAAAACTAAATTTTTAGGGTAGCTATTTGATGTCTCATGTACATAATTTTATAAATTAATATTTATCAAACAATTATTTTAATTATTTAAAAAAAACAAACAACTTATATCCTTCAAAATATTCTGTAGGTGATAACTTATTTATAATAATTAATTATTCATTATAATAAAAGATGTAATGCCATTCTTGAGAATAAAATTTAGCAGCTTGGTTATGAAGAGTTAATGGTTTAGAAACTGAAACATTACAATCGTTTTGGAATTTTGTTGTTTATTAATTTTTAAACAATTAAGTTACAGACAAATTTAAGTAAATCATTTTTTTTTTTGAGGAATATATTTTGCTAATTATGTTTACATTTCTTACATATTTTAGTCATATTGCTAACAATTTATTTTATGCTTTATTAGTTTAAATTGTATAAATTATTGTGTTGTACTACTATTTAAGGTATTTGAAATCCAAACTTTTCTTATTGAAATCAATAGTAATATAAATAAAATATCTACATTTGAATNTCTTACTGAAATCAATAGTAATATAAATAAAATATCTACATTTGAATATGAAGAAGTGAAGGTTGAAATAAAAGTGAATAAAACAGCTGAATGTAGTAAATCTACAAACATCAAAATTGAAGTAATAATAGTAGTTTTACGCAATATTGGTAATAAGTTATCGATTATACATNTACGCAATATCGGTAATAAGTTATCGATTATACATATAATTAAGTGTACTTAGAGGCTATTATAAAGGAATATTTAGTTAGATATCACAAAAGCTAATTTAGTAGCAATAGAAAATTTTAGCTGACATTGAAACCGAGTTTTTTTTTTTATTTAGCAAATTCATTAACATATATCAATAATAATCAACATAAAATGAATAAAGAGATAAACCGATAAAACTTGAATTTATCAGCCAATACTCTAAATATTTTAGTTTCTATTATTATGGTATTTTATAAAGAATTAACCATAAAAAAAAAAATAATAATTTTTTATTAATCAAGTATTTTACAAATTCAAAAATGAGTATTTATTTTTTTGATTAAATTGTTGCTTTTTATAATACAGAATAATAAGCAACTTGATACAATCAGTGAACAGCTTAAGATCTCTAAAATTTTAAATCAACCACAAGACGGTGGAATGGTTATCAAGTTCTATGAAAAATATAAAGACTTAAATTCAAAAATGAGAAACATTATGGTTCATTTAATTATTGATAATGAAGTGAAGGCTAGTAACAAACATATACTAACTACTGCTCAACTTCAACAACTTTCAGTTAATATTGTCAACTGTTTTCCAACCGAGTAAACAGCTGTTTACTATTCATCATACCAAAAAATTGGTAATTCAGTTAAACTGACTAGGGGTTGGTTGGGTTGGGCTCAAAAATAATTCTGAGCCTATAAGTACAGTTATAGATAAATAGAGAAAAACAAGAAGTTATAGGCAACAAATATTAAGGGAAAGCAATGAAAGCATTTCATTCTTTTCTGAATATCCATTATTCAAGTGTTAATGGATTTCAGTTGGTTAGTATTTTTGGATCAAAGTTACATTGTTTTCAATTTTAATTTTAAACATCAATTTGATAGCCAATAATTACCAGAGAATCAAAAAGTAAAAGAATATAACATTGTCACTTAATCATGAGTATGATTAATTGAACTTTAAAAAGTAAAAAATACATAGCATGTAGATTAATTGTACACTTATTAAAGTGCAATTCGAAAATATAAATATTCTTAAACCCTTTAAATAAGATGTATTAATATAATAATTAAAACTAAAAATTATTATTATTAACTCTCGCTTTTATTAGTTCAACAACATAATACTTGCTAACTAAGTACTACTAAAAAGAATTCAAAGAACTATTTTTCATTAATAAATAATTAATAATTTTAATTTAGGTAATTTAACTTTTCAGATTGAATTGGATTTTAACATTTTATATTCAGATAAAGAAGTACCCTTCTTTTAAAAAGTTTAAGAATTTGCCAATTGTATATGGAATTATATTAACAAACACCAAAAAAATATTATTAAAAATAAAAATTTATCCACATATTTGGACATCATAGAAAAACATAGTTTTAGGTTTTTAATTTTTTTTTAATTCAACAATTGTTACTCTGTCTTTTAATTAATTTTGTAGAGAATTAATTAAATGACAAAAAAAAATACTAAATACAATTGTTGTACATAACAGAAATTGATGTTGCCATATTATACATATTACCAGTTATTTCCATCAATTACTATTAAGTTGAAGCCAATAAACAATTTAAAAAGGAAAAAAACCCAAAACTTTAGACATTCTGTTGAAGAAATTGCAGATGGTTTTGTTTGCTTTGCTCAAGTAATTAACTATGCAATAAATTATAATCAAATTAAAAAAAAAACACTAATGTACTATCTTTTTGTATTGTTTTAGTCCTTTTCTCATTTGAATCATAGAGTAATATAGAGGTGACGTTCCTAATCTCTGCCATGTAACCTTTTGAAGAAAAAACGACGGTCATTCGCCTCAACTTGAGTCACTTTGATTTCAGAGTTCTTCTCTAGATCGCAGTGCAAAAAATCATGTTGACTGATCATAGGTTTTTAAAAAGTTGCCGTTAAATAAATTATTACAGGTTAAATCGTGTGTATTATTATTTATTTATTACTACTTTTTATTTTTTCAATATATTATAAATTACTGAAAAAAAAAAAAAAATTATGCCAAGAATNGCCATGTAACCTTTTGAAGAAAAAACGACGGTCATTCGCCTCAACTTGAGTCACTTTGATTTTAGAGTTCTTCTCTAGATCACAGTGCAAAAAATCATGTTGACTGATCATAGGTTTTTAAAAAGTTGCCGTTAAATAAATTATTACAGGTAAAATCGTGTGTATTATTATTTATTTATTACTACTTTTTATTTTTTCAATATATTATAAATTACTGAAAAAAAAAAAAAAAATTATGCCAAGAATAGTTTGAACAGTTCACAAAAATCTAAGCTTATGCGTCATGCTTTGGATTTATTGCTGGAAATTAAAATTATTGTAGCAAGTCTCACATATGATGGTTGCTCAACTAATTTATCAACGTCTCAAAATTTAGGTTGTTCTTTTGATGTTGATAAATTAAATATTAAATTAACTTCTTGTACCAAAAATAATGCTAATGCCGAGATTGTAGTTCTATTAGATGATGTACATATGATTAAACTAGTGCGAAACTCGTTTTCTGAACAAAAAATTTTCATAGATAAAGATGATATTACCATTGATTTTAATTTTATTTTTGAACTGTTTATATTACAAGAGCAAGAAGGCTGCCATTTAGCTAATAAACTTAGAAAAAGCCACATATATTATTTTAAACAAAAAATGAAAGTAAAGCTTACAACACAGTTACTTAGTCAGTCAGTTGCTGATGCTCTTAGATTTTGTAAATATAATTTAAATCTTGAAAATTTTTCTGATGTAGATGCTACTATTAAGTTTATAGAAATTTTTAATAATGCATTATATACCACTTTTCAGGGTTAATTTATAAATTAAATATTTTTTATTTATTATTGACTCACTTTATTATAATAGTAACAATTGTATGGTTAGGTATAACTATAAATTAAGTCTTTGAGTTACATAATCTTTTATATACGTTTATATGCCTCTCTATAATTATTATTTAAAATGCACCTTCAATAATCAAACTTGTAGAATTACTGAAAGAGTTTGGAATTTATTAGGTTTTGATAATAATATTTTTGAACTAACACCAGATCAGGTTACTAGTTCATTTTGAAAGAAAAGGGGTATTTCTATTTCTAAGGCTTTTGACCATACCGCTTTTATAAAATTTCCGGTAGGAGCAACTCTAATTTACGAAAGCACTATATTCAAAGTTTATAAACGAGAAAGTAAACGGCAATATTTACCGAAACAGTTTCAACAAATCTCCCTTTTAGAAAAAATTGAAAATTTAAAAAAAGATATGAAAGGGTATTATTTTTGCTATTGTACAAAAGGGGAATTACTTAATATTTTGACATTTTTAAACGCAGAACAGCCGATTAATAGTCACACTAAAGATTTGATAAATAAATTACGTTCTGTTTTCAAACAACCACCTCTCTCAGAAAAATATGAATCTGATTCGGACTCCGAGGCAGAAAAACTTGATAAAATTCCAAGTACTCTGCACAAAAAGCGCTTCTTCGAGTGAATCGAACACCCCTACCGATCTCGACAAAACCGTTGTCGAATTTCCTTTAGCTAAACCATCAGAAATTTCACGCGAGGTCACCGTAGAACTCAAACCTATTTCTGCGCAATCAAAACTTTTAGAAAATAAACCAGTTAAATTAATAACTACTATGGCCATAAACGCAATTAGAACACCCCAAACATTTTCAGGAAACTTAACCAGAGGCCGCGGATAGATTCTTCGTTAATTTCGAAAGGGTAGCAACCGCTAATAGGTGGAATGATGCGGAGAAATTAATAATGTTGTCCCTTTCATTATGTGACACGGCGCAAACGGTTTTTGAGGCTATCGAATCCGAAAACCCAAACTTAAATTGGCACGAGGCAAAAAATATAATGATAAAGTTTTATAATTCAGACGCACGACTCCGAATGAGACGTCAAAATTTAGAATCTAGGAGAAAGAGTGATTCGGAAACAGTACAAGAGTATTTGCTAAAAATAAAAGAAGAGTGCAGGAGAATAGATAAAAATATGACAGAAAGGGAGGTAATAAGGTATATTTTGAAAGGTTTACCAGAAGAAATTGTTAAAGAGTTGAGAACAATGGACTTAGATTCACTTGTGGCACTTGAGGAAAATNCTCAAACCTACTTCTGCGCAATCAAAACTTTTAGAAAATAAACCAGTTAAATTAATAACTACTATGGCCATAAACGCAATTAGAACACCCCAAACATTTTCAGGAAACTTAACAGAGGACGCGGATAGATTCTTCGTTAATTTCGAAAGGGTAGCAACCGCTAATAGGTGGGATGACGCGGAGAAATTAATAATGTTGCCCCTTTCATTATGTGACACGGCTCAAACGGTTTTTGAGGCTATCGAATCCGAAAACCCAAACTTAAATTGGCATGAGGCAAAAAATACAATGATAAAGTTTTATAATTCAGACGCACGACTTCGAATGAGACGTCAAAATTTAGAATCTAGGAGAAAGAGTGATTCGGAAACAGTACAAGAGTATTTGCTAAAAATAAAAGAAGAGTGCAGGAGAATAGATAAAAATATGACAGAAAGGGAGGTAATAAGGTATATTTTGAAAGGTTTACCAGAAGAAATTGTTAAAGAGTTGAGAACAATGGACTTAGATTCACTTGTGGCACTTGAGGAAAATATCAAAAGAATAGAGAGGAATGCAGGGCTAATGGAAATGAATGACAAAGATAAAATGATAGACAAAATGCAAAAGCAAATAGATCTTTTAACACTAACGGTTAACGGTACTCCAAGATTCAATAATAAATATGCAAAGGTTAATAAACAAAATTCGAGTCATANTAATGTTGTCCCTTTCATTATGTGACACGGCGCAAACGGTTTTTGAGGCTATCGAATCCGAAAACCCAAACTTAAATTGGCATGAGGCAAAAAATACAATGATAAAGTTTTATAATTCAGACGCACGACTTCGAATGAGACGTCAAAATTTAGAATCTAGGAGAAAGAGTGATTCGGAAACAGTACAAGAGTATTTGCTAAAAATAAAAGAAGAGTGCAGGAGAATAGATAAAAATATGACAGAAAGGGAGGTAATAAGGTATATTTTGAAAGGTTTACCAGAAGAAATTGTTAAAGAGTTGAGAACAATGGACTTAGATTCACTTGTGGCACTTGAGGAAAATATCAAAAGACTAGAGAGGAATGCAGGGCTAACGGAAATGAATGACAAAGATAAAATGATAGACAAAATGCAAAAGCAAATAGATCTTTTAACACTAACGGTTAACCGTACGTCCAAGATTCAATAATAAATATGCAAAAGTTAATAAACAAAATTCGATTCATAATAAAAATAATAATACATATTTTAATAAAGATAATATGGCATATAACAACAAAAATAATTATACAAATCAAAACAATAACAACAATGGTAATAATTTTTAACAATAACACTAGATATAATAATAAATATCAAAAGTACAATAATTCAAATCGAAATACAGACGGTCATCTTTACAATTCTAATAATAGTAATAATGGTAACTACAGAAACAATCACAATTTTAATAATAATAATTCTTATAATAATAACAGATTTTCTAATAATACAAGTCAAAATTATAACAATAATAATGGTGGGCGAAATCAGGGCGCAGGAGGTCCGTNTTACTTGTGGCACTTGAGGAAAATATCAAAAGACTAGAGAGGAATGCAGGGCTAATGGAAATGAATGACAAAGATAAAATGATAGACAAAATGCAAAAGCAAATAGATCTTTTAACACTAACGGTTAACCGTACGTCCAAGATTCAATAATAAATATGCAAAAGTTAATAAACAAAATTCGATTCATAATAAAAATAATAATACATATTTTAATAAAGATAATATGGCATATAACAACAAAAATAATTATACAAATCAAAACAATAACAACAATGGTAATAATTTTTAACAATAACACTAGATATAATAATAAATATCAAAAGTACAATAATTCAAATCGAAATACAGACGGTCATCTTTACAATTCTAATAATAGTAATAATGGTAACTACAGAAACAATCACAATTTTAATAATAATAATTCTTATAATAATAACAGATTTTCTAATAATACAAGTCAAAATTATAACAATAATAATGGTGGGCGAAATCAGGGCGCAAGAGGTCCGTCTACTAATAAGTGGGCCCCGAATCAACGGCGCCCGCAGTAAACTCAAAAAAACGAATAAGTCAAAATCCGGTGGTTAGGACGAATTTTGACACCCCTGCGCAGCCTAACCAAAAATTTCTGGTTCCCAATAACAATAATAAAGAAAAGCAAGCGCAAAATAATATAAATATCAAGGCTGTTACACGTTGTGCGAATATTTTTTCTAATAGAGAGTCTAATATTGAACCGATAATATTAGGAAAATTATATAATTCTGATGTAAAATTTCTTATCGATACGGGAGCATCTATTAGTATAATAAGCAATAATCTAATTCCAAAAAATCACANCCCGTTGCGCTGCGCTACAGTGTCGGCGTGATCGAGCTCCACAGGGCTACGAAACGTCGGCACGGGCGCAGTTTCCCTAGCTCGGGGAATCGGGCGCGTCCTCAGGTTGCGGATAGAGGAACGGCCTGCAGATATGCAGGCTAGCCGCGAAATAAGCAGTCCATCCATTTGGACTGACGAATAAGCGGTCGCGGACAGCGAGCCCCTCGATCGCTCGTTAACCATGCAGATATGCAGGGTAGCCGTGATATAAGCCACTCCTAGAGTGGACGAATAAGCGGTAGCGTTCGAGGGAAACGGGCAGGTGGGCCCGATAGCCTGGTAAGGCGACCACCTAGGTGAAGGTAACACCGAAAACAAATCCCCTGGCGGCAGGTAAAACGCAGGGAAGGACACCCGTAAAACCAAATATGGAAGGACACCATCACAAAAATACAGCTACCGTTCCAGGAGTTTCGGAGGCTCCAGGGCCGGCTGGGAAGAGTGTAGTTGTAGGCTCGACCCGGTCGTTATCCAGCGACTACATCGACACCGTTGTACTGTTGAGGCAGGGTCCAGAGGGCGTTCGCGCCCAAGTTACTGCTGGAGGATGTGGGGAGCAGGCATCCTCCGGTGGCTCTAGAGCCACCGAGGTTACTGCTGGTGATAGTGTAGTAATTATTACCGAAGAAATGGTGGTGAGTTGGATAGGCATTAGGGATCGTTTTTGCAACGATATTCCTCTCACGATGTCCGAATTCACGCGCTGGAAGGAACTCCAAGGCAAACTGATGGGCCAAAATGCTGTTGAGCATTGCCTCCCGTACGGGAAGTTTCAGTCCCTGGAGAACTTCCAGAGTTCTGTTGCCACCATCCTGGGAATGATGGCGAATGACTTGGAGGATGGGGGAAAGTACGCCCCGGAGAAAAAGGAGACGTATGATCCGTTTCAAGGGGTGGAGGATGAAGGGGAGAGGCTGTCCCTTATGGCAAGGTGCATCTCTTCCCTCCGAAGCGAGAGCACGACGGATCGCGCCATCAAAGTGTCGAAGCTCGTCGGCAGGGAATTGCTGACTCGCCACAAGGCGGTCCCCATGATGGAGATCATGGGGAAGGGTCTTCGGGATGCCGTCGATGCGTTCGAGCACGAACGCAGCGTCGCGGGAGCGGCAACCGAAGAGAAGGATGTGGACTTGGTATCTGACGAAGACGAAGTAATGAGGACCGGTGACCGGCGTCACACCGAACAAGCGGAGCCGTCAATAGTGGACAACACTACAGTCTGCTCAGACGTTTCCTCTCCAGTGCTTAGCCCCCTCCCAGAACCGACTACACCGGTTGGTGCCATTCGTGGTGCTGGCAAGAGGAGGGCTCCCTGCAGTGGGGACGAGAGCGATGATGAGAAGACAGTCGACGTGGGCTTAAGTCACGCTCTGTCTCTTTGCGGTTAGGCAGAGGCGGAAGGGAGCCTGATGAAAGACGTTCCAGGCTCACATTTGGAACGAATCATCAGGGAGGTTTCCCTCTGCTTACAAACAATTGTGGACCTGCGGTTTGTAAACAAGCCACGGGCCAAGAGACGGAACGAGACCACTGGAAGTTCAGTCTTGCCCCTGACGGCGACATGGTCTGAGGTGGTCAGGCGGAAGACGCCTAACACGACGGAAGACCCTCGCCCGAACCCCAGGCTTCCCGCTATTGCGAGGAGGCCCGTGATCAGGGCGAAGGCACCGAAAACCGAGGCTATTATCATTGGACCTCTCAAAGAGGGCCAACGTTATTCTGACTCGATCAAGAAGGTCATGTCCAACGTGGACCTCCAGAAGCTGGGCGTTGTGGTCTCTGGTACCCGGAGAACTAAGTCAGGAGCGGTACTCCTGGAGGTTCGGGGTACCGGGGCCCAGGCCGACTTGTTAGCCGCTAAGATTAAAGAGGCGTTGGACGGCATGGACGTCCGCGTACATCGCCCATCGATGTCCGTGGCGTTCATGCTGCTCGATGTGGAAGAGTGGATAGTGCAAGAGGACGTCGTAGGGGCGTTGACCACTATCCTCTCAAAAGATGGAGCGACGGCACCCGTCGGTTCGGTCTCAGTCCGACTTCACGGGAGCGGCAAGGGCCGCTTCGCGTGGTGCGAGGTTCCCATCAGGGCCTCGCACACGTTAGTCGGACTGACAAGACTAAGAGTGGGTTGGAGCACGTGCCGGATCCGGATCCCAAAGGACAACGGTCCGCGCTGCTACAGGTGCCTCGAAAGGGGTCACGTGCAAACGGCCTGTAGCGGTCCGGACCGGACTGGCGCGTGCTTCACTTGCAAAGGGGAGGGCCACCGGTCAAGGGACTGTCCCAAGAAGGTGGGAGGGCCGGAGACGCCTTTATAAAGTATCTCCTGTCCTCCTCACTCTATTTGTGTGATTTGTGCTTTTGTGAATTATTATGTATGCCAACCCTCGCGAAGTCCTGCCCCCACCTCCACGTGGTGCAACCCGGGCAACGGATCCCGCCTTTTGGGATCCGGCTAACGGGGGAGGCCACACCACGTTGTGAATCAGCTCTTGATTAATTTCGGGCTGATTCACAACGTGGTGGTGTGAATTTTAGACGGCGTGGGCCGCCCTGAAGCAATACCTCGCGGTAGTTCCAGGGCGGTCCACATCATGCCGGATGTGGGAAAAAAAAAAAAGGGAGCATCTATTAGTATAATAAGCAATAATCTAATTCCAAAAAATCACAATATTATTCCGGCTCAAAATACGACTCTTACTACAGCAAACGGTTCTCAATTAGATTTAATAGGTAAAACAACAATAGAGGTAAATTTTGTTGACCATTTATTTTCTATTGATTGTGCGGTAGTCAAAAATCTAAAAGCTAATAGCTTGTTAGGTAATAATTTTCTGCAAAATTACAAGGCTACCATTGATATCTATGATTCGAAAATTATTTTATTTGACGGACCACACAGGGTGACCGTACTCTTCGAAAAATTCAGTTTTAGCAATGTCGCAAATCATATTGTTTCACACAAAGATTCTACCAATGTTTCCATTGAGTCCACAGCGGCGAGTATGAGGGTTTCAAAAAATATCCCACGAGACGGCTTTTGCGGCGTAAATACATTAGTAGAGGTGTTGAAAAATAAAAATATTAATGTTAATTTTCATGATATTCAAGTATTATTAGGCGTAGATTCTGCAAGTCAGCCTGTCTGGCTTGAGGCAGAAGATCTAGCAGCCGTCGCGTCATATTACAATAAAAATTTAATTGTACTTTCCCAAGATAACAATTGTTCGGACGTAAATGTTATCGCATTCACAGAATTCGATCGAGATAACGTGTTTGTTTTATTTTCCCACTGTCATTGGTCTCCATTAGAATACGTAAAAAATTCTAGTGTTAATTTTAATATTAAAACAATTGTGCATATTAATGACAATATTTCAGTCGCCGACAGGCGTAAAATTCTAAACTCCAGACAAAAAAATTATGATTTTACCGAACACTTCAAACAAAATGATGCGTCAACACCAGACGTACACTTCGAATCTCAGGTTAACGAAACATGTTTCGCGGAAAAAGAAACATCATCTCTAGCAGAATTTTCACAAAAGGTTGAATTCGACATTAACCCGTCTTTATCTCACGATAAAAAACAAAAACTTGAAACGTTGTTGAATAATCATAATGAAATTTTTTCAAAGACTAAATTCGACTTGGGCGAGGTAAAATTACCTGATATTGAATTAAAATTACCATGACTTTTGTCATTTTACTTTGAGCCACAGTCCCTTTTCATAGAACATCCAAACCACGACTTCAACATCTTCGTATAATTTCGTATGTAGCGACTTGATCACCGAGACATCAAATTATCACGATTCGTGCATATTTATGTTCTATCCGCCCTTTGTTGGCGACCATTGGGTGAGTAATTTCTAGCTAGAAAATAAAGTCCTTATTACTATTGCTATTGAAATATATAGTATTGTTATATTATTATTATTATTATATTATTATTTTGGGGCCCCAGCCACATTACAGCATTGTCTGGTTATTTAGCATATATTTATTTATATTCGGCAAGTTCGATTTATTATATTGTGGCATATTTTTACTTAAATTCGGCAAAGTCCGACTTAGTTCATTAGAACATTATTATATATTATTTTATTCGGTATAACCGATTTTGTGGCATATTTATATTACTATTATTTTCGGTAAATCCGATAATTTGATTTTGGCATATATTTTATTATTATTCTCGGCAAGTCCGTTAATTAATTTAATTTGTGGCATATATATATACATATATATTTTATTATTATTTTCGGCCAGTCCGATGCATTACGTTATGGCATATTTGAATTATTTTATTTGAAAATTATGGCTTACTTATAATGTTAATTTTAATTAACTATTTTCTTTGATACTTATGGCTTATTATTATTATTCCGTTCGACTAGATCGACATATTNTTATTATTATTCCCTTCGACTAGATCGACATATTTTTATAATGACATAATTTTATTCTAATTAACAAACAATGTTATAACATAACATTTATTATTTCGATCGGCTTAGCCCAACTTCCCTTTATTTATTATATATTATGAAATTACTTTTATTCGGTACTATAAGGTGATATAAAATGCACGATACACGAGGTTTAAGAAAATTTACTTCTAAATAATCTATTTTGAAAAATAAATAGTGTCGAATTTTATAAAATTGGGTTTGAAAGAATATTTGTGGCAAATAAAACCCTTGGTTATTATTATTAAATTTAAAAAATTGTTTTATTGTGGTACTTACCAAACATGATTTCCAATATAACATTCCAGGCATCTTCAGTTCAAATAGGTCAAATATAAAATGAACAACACTATACAGTCAATGGTCGCCACATCCCCACATCACCACATCCCTATAATTTTAGCTATAATCTTACGTGACAAATTTGAATAACGGACTCTATTCATATGTTTACAACAATAAATACTTTTGTATAACATATTATGACCTTATTGAAGAGCAATTACTTACATAATTACGATTGTTACTAATAGAGCGAGCCAGTTAATATTATTAAATAAATTTATTTCTTTATAAAATCAATTCGACGTGCACGTTTAATATATACAAGTTAACTAAGTTGTTACAGCAACAAAATCGTGGTCTTTTAAACAGTGTTATTACGGCTACCCTTATTATAGTATAATTTATATAAAACAATCGTCCCCCAACTAAAGCGCAAGTCAGCCTAAATCAAAATACCCTATTGTGTGTATTTCTTCTTTTTTTTTATATATAATAAATGGACACTGAATTTTATGAGATGGTCACTGTGTATGTTTCGCATATATTTTACTGTATACATTAGTACTATTATCGAGCATGCTTAACTTAATTTAAGACACCTATTGTAAATGTATGCAAGTTTTTGACAACGTTTTGGCTACATACATTAGGTTAACTTAGCTTATTTTTTTTATTGTCATAAATAACATTAAATTATTATTATTTTTTAATTCATGAACATTTATCATTTATTGTGCATGCATTGCTTATAATTGTATTCGGTACCCCAACATCCCCTTTTAATTATTAAATCTTTTTTTAATAATAAGCGTTAGTGTTCTGAACAGACCTCGAGAACACGGAGAATACTCTTTGGGGCCACGAGACTATTCAAGAAGTCGACGACAGGGCCGGGCTTTTCATAGGAACCGCTTGGTAGCCGACTATTGAGAGCCCACACGAAGGAAGCTCCTCCAACGCTCAAAAGCTTGTGAATTAAGGAGTGTGGACATCGAAGACCCAGAGGTTCTTACTACGACACTAATGTCCCTCCAAATTTTTTTTTATTTTAAATATTTTTTTTTTTTCTACGTAGAATTATTTTGCCAAAGTTCTTTTGTTTTGTATTAAGGCCTGGGGTCAGACCTTAAGTGTAGGGGGAGCAGCTGATACGATCACATTTGCATGTGCCCATATCTCTGTCTCCCATAACATCGTTGTACCGTTTAATAGACATATATATATATATATAAATAACACAGTGACATACAGCAATACTAACAGGAGGGCGGACTGCACACATAAACACTTTTTGCAATTCACGGCCAATGTGCCATAATAAGATATCCCTATCGACAGTTGACATTTTACCATCTTTGCGATCACTACTTTTGTCTGATAATTAACTTAACCTTTCGACCCCGTATATAGAGAGTGTGTGTGTCGCCGTCAGCTCCCTGTTGGATTATATTATCTCTAGGTGTCCAGCAGGTTGTATCATCTATTTAATATTTCAATTGCTTAATAAATATTTATTTATATCGTTGTTAACCTAAAGTGTTATATATATATATATTAGTGCGACCCTTGGTAGTTCCTCTAAGGGAATATAAATTAAATAGGAAACTTCAGTACCTAAGGTAGATATAGCCTAGCCAGCTATCCCCCGTTGGTCCCTTAGAATACTGTCGACGGGCATTTAGGCTCAACCCCTAAATAGCGACGTAACAATATTAATTAATGTTATATAATAAATTATTTTAATAGTGTTCTAATATCGTCACTAAGAGAAGACGAAACATAAAGAATCAAATGTTGCTGCTCAAGCCACGTCCCGTCGAAAAAATATATGTTGCACTCAATTTTTTTAAAAACTAAAAGTTTCAAATAATTTTTCTGAAATATACAATTACTAGGCTCCGCCTAGATGGGGCTCCGCCCCAGACCCGGGGCCCTACAGCCTTACGCGCCTTCGCGTTTCTTTCCTTGTTCTATTATATAATAAGATATAATAAGACGTGTACATATGTATTATTAGCATACAGAAAAATCGTAATTTTCCGTAAAAATTTGATGAATTTCAAACGCTCGTAGCGACCAGAGTTTTGGTCGGATCTCGGATTTTCCGATTTTTGGCGCTTCCTCGGCACGTACAGAACGCCGTGGTATGATTGCGAATAGTAAAAAAAATCGTTTTCATATGGTACAGTGTCGCAAGAATTTCAGGCGGCGCGCCCTGGCGTCTCGAGCGCAGGAAAAAAAAAATGCTCGTAAAACAATGAAAATTGAACGGATTGAATTGATTTTTTTTGTCATATCTCAGAAATGTCATTGGGCGGGTCTGTTGAAAATTTCAAACTTTAAGTTGTAAAACGCTGGCGTCAGCGAGCGTTTTTCTTGAAAACGATCGAAATTTTAAAACGCTCGCGGGCGAATGACAAAAATTTTCCGACCTTCGCCTATAATTTTTCCGGAGTTTGGTGACCGAATTCTTTTGTTGAAAAAAAATAACTTTTTCACTTAACTCTAGTAAGTGGTCTGGAAATACGAACACTGTTATATATACCTTAAATTAAATCTAGTATAATGTACTTTATTATGAAAAAAAAAAAATTTCGGACTTTATTTTGTCTTCATGGTGAAAACAGACATCAAAGTTAATAAAAAAAACCAGCACAGGGGGGTCGCGGCACAGTGGTGACGTGGCATAGTTGGATCAAGTATTATGATATTTGACAGTGATTAAAATCACTATAAAGAAAAAAACGCTTCGATGTGTAAGAACATTTATTACTATGTTCTTACCACTTATATTACACACGTTTTAATTATATTTATTTAATTCGTAATACATATTAATTAGCATAGAGGGAGATGCTGATGTGACAATTCTACTCGTCTGTAGTCCGGAGCTACTGACAAATTAAGGTTATATTTAGATGTTCAGTAAATATAAGTTATATGTAATGTACAATACGTCTGACCTGAATCCTAGTACAGTTGGTTAGTAGGTATATCCAAGTGAGACGGAGTTGGTTGGCTATGATGACAATTGGCGATAGACGGGTCGTTGAATAAAACAAGTAAAGTTATAAATAATATAAATAAGACGAAAGTAATAATATTGAAAATTATGTCTATAACGGCCACTCAAACACAACTGCCCTTTGTTAGTTTGACGTCAGTAGCTCCGGACTACAGACGAGTAGAATTGTCACATCAGCATCTCCCTCTATGCTAATTAATATGTATTACGAATTAAATAAATATAATTAAAACGTGTGTAATATAAGTGGTAAGAACATAGTAATAAATGTTCTTACAGATGCAAATGTTTAGATTTTAAAAAATTGTTGGATTATTCCAAAAGCAACATGATCTGCTGTTTCTTTATTAATATTAAAAATATTATTTCTCATAAAATATGTTGATCCATACACTTTTCAATAAGTTATAGCGTTATAAAGTTAAAAATAAAATTGAGAATTTTCACACAAAAATAGCATTCGGTAGCCAATTTCACCCTGAAGACAAAATAAAGTACGAAATTCTTTTTTTTTCATAATTAAGTACATTACATTAGCTTTATTTTAAGATATATATAAAAGTGTCAGACTTTTCGGAACACTTTCAAAATTTAAGTTGAAAAAGTTCTACTTTCTACATGCATTTTTTAGATTTGAACTGCCCTCGTATATAGGGAAATGGTTCGATTTAAAAAAACAGTATATCGAATGAAAGATGTATATAAATACTACTTCTCATGAAAAAATTGTATTGATCCATACATTTTTTAAAAAGTTATAGCACTTTAAAGTAACAAATGTAAAATATAAAATCGAGTATTTACACACAAAAATGGCATTCGGTTGCCATTTATACCCTGAAGAAGAAATAAAGTCCAACATTTTTTTTTTTTTCATAAAAAAGTATATTACATTAGCTTTAATTTAAGATATATATAAAAGTGTCAGACTTTCCGTAATACTTTCAAAAATTAAGTTAAAAACTTAATTTTATGTGAAAAAGTTGTCATTTTAAATCCCCCCAGGTGGGCATATTAAGGGTCAAATTTATAAAAAAAAATATACAAAATGATAGGTTAAGACATTAAGCATCTATAAAAAAAAAGTTATGTTGATTTGTTTATTTTTAAGAAAGTTATAGCAGTTATGAGTAAAAAAAATTGAAAAAATGTCGAAAATTAGCAATTTTTAAATTTGTAATTTTTTTTGAGATTTCCCCCATTTACGGGGAACAAGAGAAATTTTTCAATTTTTGAGGGTAATGTCTTTGACTAGATACGATTTGTGATCTTTTTACGTAACGTTGAAAGTAATCGATTCGGTGAGAGCTGAGAAAAAGTGGTAACAGACAAAAAAAAAAAAATACATCATAGTAAAACCAATACCTTCTCAGCTTTGCATCGAAGCTGAAATTTGGATATGACTTTCGTGTTTCATGAATTAATTTGTATTAAATTTAAAAAATATAATTTAAATTGGTTTGGGTTTATATAAAATCATAACAATATACATCGATAAATTCACATATATGAGTTTCAACTTATTTTGAAAAAAAAACCGTGGTATTAATAAATAACGTTAATTATTATTTTATCAGAGTTGTATCTTCGCCATACAATTATTTTTTTTATGATATGAGTGTCATATGATACCCATATTAGCCCCATAATTAAGCCAGTGACTTTATTAATAGACCAACCTATGTTTTAAGGCATGGCAGTAATAGTGGCTCGTCGCTGAGTTTGTTTTAATTATATATATATATTTGTGTAAATATATAGCTATGTATCTAAGAATGGGGCTTGGGTTGAACAAATTTGTATGTTTAGAACCCTTTGTTAATATTTATACTATTGTCGTAGAAGTAGATTAAGTAGTATATATTTTATTTGGTTAATATAAGTTTATTTGTGGCATCAGTTTACTGAAATAAAAAAAAGAATTCATTATTAAATTTTTGTTATTATTTTATCTGGGTAAAATTTATCAATCTATATACTCTTTTGATATTCAATTAATTATTTATATTAACTATATTTGTTTCAATAATAGAAAAAAGGGCGATTAAACCTATTTATTAAAATTCTCCCTTATACAAACAATTTCTTGTTATCAACAATGAAGAATTTAATTAATCGAAAAATAAAAATATTTCACGATTTCATTTATTGATTTCTTTTAGATTTTTGTTTTTCTTAATTTATCAGTCATGAATTATTTTCTGTTCTTCCCTTAATAAGCGTGTCAAATATTTTTTCAAAAAGCAGTATACGTAATTAGCTAGTTTATTTCTTAGATAATGATGTAATTATGATAATGACTTGTCAATAACAATTTTTGGACTAATATTTTGGAATTGTCAACATGTTATAGTGAAGGTTTAAGGTGAGATGTGAGTGTAGTTATTTTTTTCACTTGTCATTTCTCTACTGCACTCGTCTTAAGTATAGATATGTCAATAACTTTTGAAAAATTCATCCAAAAGTTGTTATTGACCAGCCATTTTCTTAATTAGATAATTATATATTAAATAATTTAGTCAGTTATGTGTGTTGCTAACAAATTATTCTTCATGGTTGATAAATTGAGATTAACTAGTACCTAACAAAAACCATAAAATAAAATAAATAATAATTAAATTTCAATAATTTCTATTTTCGATTAATTTCATAGTTTATTATAAATTAATCACTCAGAATATATGTTCAAAAACTAAGAAAACAAGTCAATAATTACCAAAAATCAAAGCAGTGAAAACTTTTTATCTTATTTATTGAATACCGATGCAGTACTGTCAAATTCAATGGATATGTTTCACATCTAATTCATATTCTCAAAACAGACTAAATTAATTTTAATGTATACCAATTACTTGATTAGCTAAGGAAAAATAGAATAACAAGAAAAAAAAAAGATAACACATAATAATAATTATATACATTTTTTTTAGATACCATTAGTTACTAAAGGGAAAAACAACAATATTCCAAAGTAAAATGCAAAACAAACTTCGAGAGAAAATTACTCTAAACGATCGAATGTTAATGATTCTAAATCTGCATTGTGAACTGAATCCATTCAATCTTGCTAAAATTTCTAATATGAAATTTTACCAATTCTTCTGTGGTGTATTTTTATTAGTGGAATTTGTCATAATCAATTGCTATGTGTTTATTGGTTTTTACTATGTGAAAAACGATTTTTTTGCAATTATACAATTATTTATAAATGTAATATCCGGTATCCAAATATACCTAAACAACTACAGACTTTCGAAAAATTATGGTGAATTAAGAAAATTATTTAATGCAACGAGTAGCGATTTTATACCTTTAAGTGATAAAGAAAAATATATATTTGATCACAACAAATCCATGTGTACTAAAATAATAAATTTCTTTTTTTTTATTTATTTTTTGGTTGGGATAGTTTGGATTTTTTCTCCGTTGTGTGTAAAAGAATTTTCTTTAATAAGAAGAGACGGCAGTCTGGTAATTTATCAAAATAATGTCCTAAATTCTTTCTTAAGTTTTATACCAATTTCTATATATGAGCAAATTTTCCCAATTGTATATCTATTAGAAGCTATTGAGTTAATACATATAATTTTTGATATAGTTTTTTACTATACAATAGTTGTACAATTTTGTTGGATGTTATCAGCTCAATTGAAAGTAATGGCATTTAAATGCGAATCATTAGGAAACGAAATACTTGAATTAAGTGCGTGTAAAATGATTATGATTAATTTTTTTTTATCAATATTTTTTGATAACTTAGAAAGAAAACCTATTTTTTTATTGCTAGTAATGTTTTTAATTAATTACTTATTTCTCAAATAGGACAGAGAAAGAACTCTAATTATATGAAATATTTGAATCAAATATTACTGGATTATACTAAGTTAAACGTGTAAGTTGAGTAATAGCTCTTTAAGTTATTTTAACATGGTGATTAAATTATATAAATTTTTTTTATAATTATCACATATTTTATAAATTATTAAAATAATACATTCATTCTTATCATAACGTAATGATAATTTTCCACATTTTGTACAATTTTAAATTCACAAAAAGGAATTTATTAATTTTTTATTAGGATGTTTTCTAAAGCATATTAAAATGCTATTTATTACATGGTAATAAATGATAATCCAATTACAAATTAGTGTCATATTTTAAATTATTATTTTTAGTTCAATTAGAAAATTTTATGAAATCATGAAACCAATGACGTGGTTCACATATGTATACTATTTCAATCTTTTTAATGCCCTCACATATATGTGTATTATGGTAAGTATATTTTAAATTTAGAGATTAAGTAATTTTCATAATTTTATAAGAATTTTCTTTGTAGAATTACTTTAAAAATGATTGTGAATTGTCAGTCAATTTTGCGAGATTGTTAATAGCAACATTAGCGGTCTCTATCGATTTGTTTATTATGTGCTATTATTATAGTTATCTTGAAAATCAAGTAAATATTGACCTAAATTTGATATAAATACTAATTTAAGTAGTTTTAAAATAATTATAAAAATAAGTTCTCATAAGAAATATACGAATTATAAAATAAAACTATAAAAGTAAGAAACAATAATTGAAAATAGGCTAATAAACAAATGAAGTTTCAATTCAAAATAAATTACAATATTAAGTTTTAATAATATATAACTAAATATTATTCTCTGTAGCTACAATTAAATGTTTTGTTGATACAGTTTATTATAAATAACTACTAAATAATTGCATTTTTTTAGAATTTTTTAGATCAAAAATCAATAAAATAATATATTTTTCTATTAATATTGTTCTATTTTTATAAAACTACCAACTCAATATAATTTTTTATTCATTGAAGTCAAAAATTTAAGTGAATTTAATAGTTTTGAGAGTAAACAGCATATTTTAATTAAATTTTTTCTTAAATTTATTTTCAGTACTCAATTAATCACGTTATTAAATGTTATAAACAATATTTTATTAAATTCTTTTCAAATATGTATTAACATTTTTTACACAATTAAAATATATGCTATTCGTTAAAGTATACAGAGTGACTTGTTTATCATAACCCACTCAATTACTTACACAGTAATAATAATTTAAACAATTTTTTTTTTTGTTATATTAAGTTACACATTATTCTTGAATTATTAACTATGTAATACTTTTTAAGTTCATCCCTTATGCCTGGTAAGGGTGTCAACTTTGTTTTTTTAAATGGTAACACATATTTTTAATTTAATAAAATGTTTGAGTTTTTAATTCAATAGTAAATGACATTTGAATTTTTAATGAAACTTAATTTGTTTATTAGATATAAACATTTAAAGTTTCAAATTTTTGAGTTAATATATAGGTATAATACACAAGGGATTACAAATACAGGTAGCTAATTGATTTTTTATGACATCGATATTAGCAGGTACACAGCATTGTTATTATCAATGATAGTAAGGTACATTGTTGTGAGTTTATAAATACACTAACTGACAATACAGAAAGTATATCTATTAATAATCATAATTGATAATAAACAATCCGTGACTAAAACAGCAATGCCATAAAAATCCAATTAGCTATTTGTATTTATAATCCCTTGTGTATTATACATGTATATTAACTCAAAAATTTGAAACTTTAAATGTTTACATTTAATAAACTAATAAAGTTATACTAATAATTCAAATGTCATTTACTATTGAATTAAAAACTCAAACATTTTATTAAATTAAAAATATGTGTTACCATTTAAAAAAACAAAGTTGACACCCTTACCAGGCATAAGGGATGAACTTAAAAAGTATTACATAGTTAATAATTCAAGAATAATGTGTAACTAAAGATANACTTAAAAAGTATTACATAGTTAATAATTCAAGAATAATGTATAACTAAAAATAACCAAAAAAAAAAAAATGTTTAAATTATATTTATTCTACAAGTAATTGAGTCGGTTAAAGTGCAGCAGATGATATTTTATTATTTTGTACAAAAATTATAAATGTAAATCACACAAGAGATGACTATAAAGAGTTTTTGGAGTTGGTAATTATATGTTTAGATGAGATACACTTAAATGCATTAATTTTCAAAAACCAGCTGATTACCATTTAGATAAATGGAGTGTAAAGCTATTTATTGTCTCAAAATGTTCATGTTCCAAAAAAAAACATTCACTTATTCCATTTGAATTTAAATCATTAAAAATAAGATGTTTTTTTGTTATAAAATGCTATGTGAAAATTTAGTTTATAGTACCTAATGCTATTGAAACTCCAAGTAATGAGTTTTCCATAAATTTAAGTGACTTCTATTTATATTTATACGATTTTATCAGATAATTGGAATACAGTTTGCTTTGTATTGCATTGATTGGACTGAGAAAAGTATAAAATTTAAACAAAAGCTTTTGTTGGCTATGAGTTTAAATAACACGAACAGATTAAAGATGAATATAACTCCCCGAAAATCATTAAATCTAGAAGTATTTGGCTCGGTAAGTTTTTTTTTTTTTTGACAAAGTTTTAAAATCGTGATGTGTTATCATAATCCACTATAAAATATTTCATATAAAGTTTATGACTTGGTTGTTATAATAAATATACAATAATAATTTATTTTAGGCGTTGCGTGTGTCATATTCAATAATATCACTCTTGGTAAAAAAAACAATTTCGTAATAAGCCAATTGGAGTAAATAAAAATGTTTTTGAATCATTTTGTTTTATTATGTATTAAGTTTACTTTGTGTTAAATTTAACAATTAAATCTTAAAATTAATACATAAAAAGTTTGATTATCAAGTTAGTTTTATTTTATTTGACAGTATTATAAAAACTTCAAAAATCTTATGTCAGAATACATTAAGTTTTGTATGTACAGTTCGGTTTTTGCATCAACTAGAAAAGTCTTTTTTATATTTTTTTGGAAGAAATAATTTTATGAATATTATTTTATTAAAAATAATGCTAAATTTTTTTTTTAAATTAAATATATTCTCAAATAATAACAAATAATAATAGATTTTGTACTTATTTGGGCTGAAAAATCAAAATTAACAAACATTTAAATTTTGAAAAACTTAAACATAACTAATTGTTGTATCAAGCACTTCAATTTTAGATTTATTTAGAATATTTAAATTAATATTTAAAAACTCTTAATTGTATTTAAACAAATTGTCATCGATTGCATTATTATTATTATTATTATTATTAATGACTCTAAGGACTTACGTAATTATTAATTACGTAATACCGTGTTTGATTTAAACTAACGAATTAGTTTATTTTTAATTATAATTATAATAATAATAGTTGGGTAAAATGGAGAGAGCTGGGCCCCCCGTCTCACCCACTCACCTTCCAAGGGGTGGAGGAAGTGTACGGGGGGATTAAATCCAACCTAAACTAACCTAATGCAATGGTGCTCTAGGGCTCTCAGTCTGCAATGAAGTTTTCACAGTCCAGGCTTGTCTTTTACTATTTGGTAGGCCGGGATTTTCATATAGATCCCAACTTCGAAATGCTATTTGAAGCGGTGTTGAGGTTTCCAGGATTTTAAGCATGTCTAACCGCATGGCATCCGACACACTTACATGTGGAACTTTCCATATAACTTTGTTCAAAATAATTTTACAACTTGATAAATTTTCATTTGTCGAGTAAATACAGTTTAAATCTGTACCACTCCGTTGCAATATTAAGTCTTGACGACAATTAACGATGACTTTTTTATGATCCTCGGCAAATCCTAATAATAACCTTGGAAGTATGCATACTTCAAATTTCATACTCGTATTTGCAGTTACAACATTCCAGCCAGCATTTTCAAACCTTGTATGATCATTAGGTGAAAACGTGACGTATCCTTTTATTATAGACATTATCCCAGGCATACGCGATCTATCTATTTCTATTGAGATCAATAAATATCTTATTTCAGTGAAGCAGTGAGTTAGGCAATTGTTAACCAATTGTACATCTGAACCGGCAGAAACTCCCAAAAGTTCTCCATCTATCAAAAGATAGGAATCACATGGAAGGGTCTAAACATCTTGCTGTTGAATACATATTCGTATCTCATCATTATTCGATAGTGTGCTAACCGAAAACGGTTGATAGGAAAAATAATCCCATTTCACTATGCGGTCTTCATTGTACGGTGTTTCCATTACTTCTAAAATATCGTCCATTGTTAATTGTATATCCCAAAGCCGAAAGAATGTCAAGGTTTTCACGTCGTATCTCTTCAACTAGTCGTTGTTTAATGATCGGTTTTTTAATATTACTCTTGGTTTTATTGAATCGAAGAGCCATTGCGTATATGTAGACGTATGGTAACAGGCTCACCTCTGTCGCTAATGCCAAGTTTGCAGCACTGTTAATATTTTTTGAATTACGCACAGCTTTACGTCCAACTCGGAGTACACCACCAAAGCCTATTCCAATTTTTTTTTCTTTTAGCTTTCATGGTATTTGTAACAGCATACGCAACAGTATTTTCTCCAAATGAACTATCGTTCGCTTTTACGCGGTCCCAAGCACGTATTTGCAACTCGTAATCAACCAAATGCCGTTCCGATAAATCATTTGTTCTTGCGTACGCAATATCATGTTCACGACACGCTGCATCGAGTTTATTTATTCCAGGATCACCACGTGCTAGTCTTTTATTAAGTTTTGTGCCTGGTCCGCAATACTGATACCCTGGAACATGCATTTCAATGGGCAATCGATTAATTATTGAATTAACAATACCGCGTATTCGCTTCGTCGCTCGTCTTGTTCGCACCATTTTCAATTTATAACTGTAAAGGTTTTTTGAATTTTTCATCATTTATACTCATTTGTTTGACGAGTAATAACGTGCGCTAATAATGTTTTTTGAGAAACAGAAACATACTCTATCAGTCGATAATGTCGTGGATCTTACAGACCCCATCGAGTCTAAACATGGACCACTGTTACCCAACACAATAAGATGCATAATATGTGGACCATCAAATTGTGGTAAAACAAATGTTATGTTTAAATTATTAACGGAGGAAAATAGTTTGCGGTTCGAGCACCTATACGTTTACACGAAAACCCCCCATCAGCACAAATATAAATTATTAGGTGAGATTATGGATAATGTGGTAAAATTATCTATGTTCACCAGCAGTGAAGACGTGCCTTCACCCGAAAAACTAGAAGCAAACTCCGTGTTTGTATTCGATGATGATATTTATGAAAAACAAATTCATATGACATCTTATTTTTGCCGTGGGCGACACAATGGTGTTGATAGTTTTTACCTAACACAGACGTATTCTAGAATTCCAAAACAACTGATAAGAGATAACACTAATATGATTATACTGTACAAACAAGATGAAACAAATCTCAAACACGTTTATGAAGATCATTGTTCCAGTGATATGAGTTTTAATGAATTCAAAGCAATGTGTTCACAATGTTGGAATAAAGGACGATATAGTTTCATTACTATAGTGAAAGATGATGACCTCAACAATGGTCGATATCGATGTGGGCTTGATATATTCATAAAAATGACGCGAGTATAAAAAGACGACTCATACTGCTATATGTTTAGTTAATATCAAGATGTCGGATAAAGTGTTGAAAGAAATCATACGCTCTAAACAAAACATAAAAAATAAAATACAGTTAATTCATAGAAATGTTGAGAAATCGGAAAATTTTGTACGTACACATATGTCACCGCTGGTGACACCTCTTCAAGAAATAGCTAATCAAAATCGTGTTGAAATGGAAGAAAAGCAAAAGCATAGAAAGTCNCTAATCAAAATTGTGTTGAAATGGAAGAAAAGCAAAGCATAGAAAGTCAATGTTTCGTCATTTGGGAAAAGCCCATCCTATAGGAAAAACTGATCCAATTACATCCTTAACATCCGAAGAAAATGATACAGAGCTCTAGCGAACCCTCTACATATCAGGAAGAGGAAATAAAGATGGAAGTTCAATAAAAAATGAACCTTCTACATCTCAGGAAGAAATAAAGACGGCAAATATTGATAAGCCTAAACGCTCGTTTTCCAGTGAAATGCAGCGAGAAGATTTTTCAAAGTAGTTGTTAGAAATTGGTCCGGTTTACGGTTTAAAGTATGTGAAAGATAATGATTTTATCATGGGCAATACTACAGTTAAAATAACCGATGATTTTTCGACTATTAAAGTTGGGACATTAGCACTACGACCACTAAGTTATGGGTTTTATCAATTATTATTTAAAAGTAAACCTGCAGTTGGTTCATTCAATAAAATGGATTTATCGGATTATAAAATTTTACTACTTTACACTAATGCCCATTTAGGTCGAGATGGAAAATTGAAATGTAATGTAGGTTATAAATATAAATACATCATTAGTAACTTGTTTCCTCCGAAAACAGGTAGTGGTGTGTTAACCTACAAAATTTTAAACAAAAGACCTAAAGAATACGTATATTGGAACGATCCTAATGAACTTATAGTTCGATTAGAACTTTTACACGCAGCAAGAAGTGCTGGAAATACAGGTGTGGGAAACGAAATACTGTCAATAGAAGAAGAGTTACGAGAACTAGGTGTAATATCATGAGTAAAGTAGCAGAGAAAGTAGCAAATGAATTACATAGACCGGCTAGAAAAATATTTCCTAGAAGAAGAGTTGTATCGTATGTCAAAGATGACTTGTGGCAAGTAGATTTAGTAGATATGAAAAAATACTCTACAAAAAATAAAAATTTTACATTTATTTTAACGATAATCGATGTTTATACAAAATATGCGTGGGCTGTGCCTTTAAAAAATAAATCTAGTACAGAAGTCAAGTCAGCTTTTGAAAAAGTTTTGTTCATTAGATCTCCAAAAAACTTGCAAACAGACCGAGGTTTAGAATTTTTCAACAAACATTTTCGGATGCTCATGAAGAACAAAAATATAAATCATTATTCAACCTACTCTACAATGAAAGCGGCTGTTGTGGAGCGATTTAATAGAACACTAAAAGAAAAAATGTGGAAAAAATTTACTACCAATAGATCATATAGTTGGATAAACATTATAGCAGATTTAATAACAAATTACAATAATACAAAACATAGCACCATAGGAACAACTCCTAGTATAGCATCACGTATTCCTGGAAATGTCAGTTTTAAAAGGCTACCTATTTTAAAATACAATATAAAGTTTAATATAGGAGATAAAGTTCGTCTGAGTAAATATAAAGCAGTATTTTCAAAAGGATACACACAAAATTGGACATCGGAAGTCTTTACAATTGCAAAAATTCGTGATACAAAACCCGTCGTGAACGAGCTGACAGATGAAAACAACAGACCTATAAATGGTTGTTTCTATGAGCACGAACTTAGCAAGACTCAGTTTCCAGAAGTTTATTTAGTTGAAAAGATCATTAAGAAGAATAAAGACAAATGTTTTTTGTCAAGTTTGATGGTTTGGATGATTCACATAATAAATGGATAGATTCAATCGATATTATATAAAGCATCCATAATTTTTTTTTTTAATATTTATTATAATAAAACATTTTTTCATTATTGTATTAAACATTTAGTTAAATAAATAAATAATTACAAATACAACACGAGGTTTTTTTATTTAATAATTAAAAATATAAGTATATTTACAATTTTTAGCTTCGATGCGAAGCTGAGAAGGTATTAATTTTACTATGATGTGTTTTTTTTTTATTTTTTTTTTTGTGTCTGTGAACGCTCAATCTCAGCTCTCGCTGGACCGATTTTGATGAACAATATGTCAAAAGATCACAAATCGTATCTAGTCGAAGACATTACCCTCAAAAATTGAAAAAAATTCCCTCGTTCCCCGTAAACGGGGGAAATCCCCCAAAAAATTACAAATTTAAAAATCGCTAATTTTCGATATTTTTTCAATTTTTTTTACTTAAAATTGCCATAACTTTTTTAAAAATGACCGAATCAATATAATTTTTTTTTTTATAGATACCTTAGATAATTACCTATCATTTTATATATTTTTGTGAACATTTGACCCTTTAACAGCCCAAAGGATGGGGTTTCAAAATGGTAACTTTTTTACAAAAAATTAACTTTTTCAACTTAACTTTTGAAAATGTTCCGGAAAGACTGACAATTTTATATATACCTTAAATTAAAGCTAATGTAATATACTTTAATTTGAAAAAAAAAAATTTGACCTCTGGACTTGTCTTCATGGTGAAAATGACTACCGTATGCAAAAATATGCTATTTTTGTGAAAAAATTCTTGATATTATATTTTACATTTTTTAACATTATGTTGCTATAACTTTTTAAAAAATGCATGAATCAACTTTATTCTTTAATGATAAATACTTTATATATACTTCTTTCATTCGACATACTTTTTTTTAAAATCGGACCATTTCCCTTTATACAGGGGGGGTGCAAACCTTTTAAAATGCGTATAGAAAGTAGAACTTTTTCAACTTAACTTTTGAAAATGTTCCGGAAAGACTGACACTTTTATATATATCTTAAATTAAAGCTTATGTAATATACTTTAATTTGAAAAAAAAAAATTTGACCTCTGGACTTGTCTTCGTGGTGAAAACGGACATCAAAGTTAAAGAAAAACGTACGATTTCCGTGAAAAAAATCTCGATTTTATATGTTATATTATTTAATTTATATTTTATATAACTTTTGGAAAAATGTATGGATCTATATTATTATTTTTTTATAATAAATATTGATATACCCCTTTCATCTGGCACGCTTTTTTTGTAAATCGGATCATACCCCTTTAACAAGGGGGGTCAAAACTTTAAACATGCGTATTGTTACTACGATATTTTCAATTTAATTTTTGAAAGTATTCCGGAAATACTGACACTTTTAAATATATCTTAAATTAAAGCTTATGTAATATACTTTAATGTGAAAAAAAAAAATTTGACCTCTGGATTTGTCTTCATGGTAAAAATGACTACCGTATGCAAAAATATGCTATTTTTGTGTTAAAATTCTGGGTTTTGTATTTTATTTTATTTTAAAATACCTGACAAGGGGAGTACAGATTTTCATAAATATTATATAAATTAAAATTGATATAGTATAGATAGTTAAACTTATTTAAATATGTTTGTTTCTTTTAAGTCGAGAAAAATAACTTTGAAATTTGAACTAGCTTAAATAGCCAATTTTTCAACCGCCGGAAGCAACGTACGGTTGCCGAGTTGGTAAAATTTATGTTTTACACGCTTGGGGTACGAGGTTCCAACCCGCATATGGCAATGAATTTTTTGCATTTTTTCTTAATTCTTTTTAAGTTAGTATAAATTTTAACTCGTTTGATTTTTATCACATTTAGATTCAATAACTTCAATAAAGATCAAGGATCCCATCACTTTAGTCGCCCCTTGCAAGAAGAAATTTCTTATTCGTATTAAAATTATTTTACTATATTTTAAGTTTTCGCTTCGATGCAAAGCCGAGAAGATATTTTTTTGTGACTATCATTTATTTTCTCTGCTCTAACTTGACCTACTTTTTTCAACAATACGTCAAATTACTACAATTCGTATCTAGTTGAAGATATTACTCTCAAAAATTGAAAAAAAAATTCTAATTTATCAATTAAACAGTTAGTTATTACATCGTCTCCATAAAGACAATTAAAATCATTAATTTCTAATGTTTTCAAAATATTTATTAACGAATGAAGTTTGATATGATAGGTTTCAACTACAAAATTAAATCATTTTACTTTGTAATTTAATAATTTTTTTACTCTATTTGTGTGTGCTACTACTAGACTATAATATTACAATTTTTTTTTGTAACATGTTGCTATATAAATCATTTCTAAAAAAAATGATTGTTTTTTCTCCTGAATTAACAATTGATTTTTACAAATATAATCAAATTTTATAATACACTCAATTGAGTAAATCTTTTTAACAACTTTGTTTTGATTGGTACATTTAGTTAAAGTAAATCATTAAAATTAATTAAGTTCTCAATATTTCAATTATAGAATCTTTTCAACAAACAACAAAAGTTCCTAGGAAATTATTACTATTACTTCTATTTAAGTTATCTATTACCATAAAAATGCAAAAAAATATTGAGCTTTTCTGATAAATTTACAATAAATAGTAATTATAAAACTTTCTGACTGCATATTGATCTTAACGATACAATTTTTTTAATTGTCATAAAATTTTCTATTTAATTATGTCAATGTCAAACTTACCAATTGAGCTAAAAGTTATGGTAAAATAAATTTTTTTTTTTTATTATAAACATTTACAACAATCAACTTTAAACGATTAACAAAATAGGTTAAATATGTCATTTTCCTTATTTTTAACTTATTAATAATCAAATTAATATTAAATATTATATCAAATCAGTATTAATTTAAAACAATTTTTTTTGTTCTTAATTATTTTTTTTTATATGTAAAAACTATTTTTTAATAATATTAAAACTTAGAAGTTATAGAAAAAGTCTAATTGCACATTTTAAAACATCGCGAAAAGTTGATTTAGAATAGTATATTTTTGTTTCTGATGGAAGTTCCTTGTAGTCCAGTGTATAAAACTTATAACTTTGTTAATTGTTATAACTTTATCAAAAATGACCAAATCAGTATATTTTTTTTTATTTAGATGCATGTCTTTATCTATCATTTGGTTTTTTTTATAAATCTAACCCTTTACCTGCCCACAAGAGGGATTCAAAATATTAACTTTTTTTTTTTTAGTTAAAGTAAATCATTAAAATTAATTCAGTTCTGGATATTTCAATAGTAGAATCTTTTTAAATATCAAAAATTACTTAGAAATGATTACTATGATTTCTATTTAAGTGTTCTATTACGATAAAAATGCAAAAAATAATGAGTTTTTCTGATAAATTTACAATAAATAATAATTATAAAACTTTCTGACTGCATATTAATCTTAAAAATAACATTGTTTTAATTCTCATAAAATTTTCTATTTAATGATTCATTCTAGTCAACGAAGGAGTAATTTTGCAGAATAGCAGAAAAAATTCCCAACAAACTTTTTTTTTTTTTGTTTTAATTAGGCAATTGGTGGATTATTCCAAAAGCAACATCAACTCTTATTTCTTTAATTATATCATGATTAGTAGTTCTTTGATTTTAAAATATAATATTTGAATATATACTAATTATAATTATTAAATTTAGTATGAAATTGATATTTAATATTGTAATTTAAACGGAGAAATTATAAAAATAATAAAGAAGTTATATTTTGCTTTACTTTTACGTGTATAAAAATTTAAAGGGCTTGATACAATAATTTTCAATAAAAACTGTTTGTTACTATAAAAAAATGCACTGGACTACAAGGAACTTTCATCAGAAGCAAAAATATACTTTTCTAAATCAAATTTTCGCGTTGTTTTCAAATCTGCAAGTAGACTATTTCTATCACTTCTAATTTTTTATATTATTACTAATTATATATATAAAATAATAATTAAAAGAAAAAAAAATTTGTTTTCAAATTATTACTGATTTGATTTTTAATATGTTAAAAATAATCAGTCCAAATTTTCAATTTTAACCTATTTTTTTGGTTCTTTAAAGTTGATGAAAAATTTTTGATAAAGATTTATGAAAGTTTATAGTAAAATAAATTGAATATATTACCATAACTTTTAGCTCAATTACAAGTTTAAAATTGACATCTAGGCCTGTCAACAAAGGAAAAATTGCGGAAAAAATTTTGTTTTTTTAAAAGTTGAATTAAAATATGTATAATGACATACTAATAGTCCTCAAGATTGGAATTGAGCTTTTTTTTTAAATCCTCGCAAAAGTTCAAAAATATGAGCTTTCTTAATTTTCTCAAAAAAAAATATTTAACTTACAAAAAAAAGTTTCGCACAAAAGTTGTTTAAAAGACAATTATAAATAAAAATATAATCTTATATTTTTTCATTTAAACAAATATTTTTCGAGTTACATTACATTTAATATGAGTAATAAAATTTATATTCCATTTTTTTCATTTTACGGTTACTTTTTATCATGTTATACTTACATTAGACACAATGTTATAAATGCATATGTGTGTATGTGTGAGTTTATTTATTTATTGTATCATTAAAGTGTAGTGTATATTGAGATACAACCGATAGAGTAGGTAATTGATTTGACGCTATATTATTTAAACCCAACTAAACGCTAAATTGTACATTCCGAAATAACAATCATATTATGTCAATTGCCACCGGAATATCTGGTAATATTTTTCTTTTTCTTTGCCTTAATCCCAACTACTTGGGGTCGGCCACCCTTATCCTAAGCTTCCACTTGACACGATCTCCCACATCTTCTACGCTCACATCAGCTGTCCTCAAATCGCATTCAATAGCATCCCTCCATCTCTTTTTTGGTCTTCCTCTATCTCTTCTTCCTTCAACATTCATTTCTATAACTGTTCTTACAGCTTTCGATTCTTCTTTCCTCATACCATGACTAAACAATCTAAGTCTATTTTCTGTCATCTTATCCACGATTGACGCAACACCTATACTTCCTCTTATATGCTCGTTCCTTATCCTATCTTCTCTAGTCACTCCACTCATCCAACTAAGCATTCTCATCTCTGCTACACTTATTCTCTGCTCTACTTTCTTATCAACCGCCCAACACTATGAACCATACATCATAGCTGGCCTCACAATTTCATACTAAATTTAAAAACTATAATTAGTATTTATTCATATATTATATTTTAAAATCAAAGAACTACTAATCAGGATATAATTAAAGAAATAAGAGTTCATGTTGCTTTTAAAATATTTCACCAATTTCTCTAAAGGAAACACTATCTACAGATTTGCATCGAAGCGTTTCTTATGATAGTGATTTTAATCACTGTCAGATATCATCTATACTTGTCCCATCTATGCCTCGTCCACACTGTGCCTCGACCCCACTGTGCTACCGTTTTTTTTATATTATGTTACATTTTAAATCTATATACGATTACATGTGTATTACTAACATTTATTTACAATTATTTAACAAAAAAAAATCTTAAAACTATTTATACTGGTACACATATTTTTACAAAGTATGTNATTTATACTGGTACACATATTTTTACAAAGTATGTTTTCAATATTTAATTTTAACAATATTTTTTTTCCAACGAGAATCACTTAAATACTACTATATTTGTATTAACCTCCCTGTGGTGGTGGTGGTGGTGGTATAGCATAATGCCCGTGAGCCAACGTGTCGATTCTGTTTTCGAGCGTATAGCGCTTATCGTCGAAACGATTAAGCGCTAACTTGGTTGTACGTAAAGTGCGTACTTCGTGCTCGGATTGACACGTTCTGTCGGTACGGAGTGTATGGCAGCGATAATGTCGGTGGAGTCTCACCATCGCGTACAGCTCCGATGACCACACGGGCATTCTCTCCAGCCAATGCTCGTTTTGACACATCGTCGCCATCGCCATCGTCTTCGAACAAACATTGTTTGTAATTATTCAAAGACAGATGGTTCCGGACGACGTGCCCGTGGATCCCCTTAGACTTTATGAGTTCGCTGCCTTCCATGTCATATGCGTAGCACTTTGATCGAAGTGCAGCGATCTCAAAGAGGGCGAGGCTACCGGTCTCGTCTGAAAACAAGCCGGGCATCTTATTTCTATCGTTGGAGTAGCAAGGGTGATCCTTAGGCAGGCTTGATGCGTCCACGTGTNGCAAGGGTGATCCTTGGGCAGGCTAGATGCGTCCACGTGCACCAGTAAATCGGGGCTACCAGCTAAATCCTGGTAGAAGTCGCCTACTCTGAGCAGGTATATGAAGGAGTCTGAGAAAAATTAAAAATATATAAATATAAAAAATATTTCTACTGTACGGTTGTACTCACCAGTATCCATGTAAACCAATTCGATTGCGTTGCCATAATGTGGTTTCAATACGTCGTAGAAGTACTTGTACATTAGCGTCTTGCTAATGTCAAGCACTGCTAAACCGACGTATATTGGTTTGATAAACTTGACAATCTTTGTGTCCATTATGACAGCGCACAACCTTTCACCGTATTTGATACAGTCGTTGAAGGTTGGTTGGTTTACGAGCTTGCTTAGACGTTTGGAACTGGAGATTAGCTCAATATGGGTACGCTTCCGCATGTTCTCCATGGTTTTTCCTATAAAATGTAAAAATTTATCGAATAACCCACAACTGCTTTAGTATTGAGCATGCACTTACCAAAGACGGCATTATTCATTAGTTTGAATAATGCTATTTCAAAAGCATTTGCCGCCTCTTTCCGCATTTCAGTGTTCAACTCAATGTATGGTTTCAACCAAGCACTTTGTTGAAACTCTAAAACGCGGTGCCCTGCAGTATAAATATTTATATTAGTATCATCGCTTATAGTTTTTAGGTTAATTACACATACTTTATCGACTTGCAGTCCAAGTGCGATTGCCTGTTTTAAGTTGACATAGTGTACGACGTACCGCTGTTTTGGTTTCAAAGTGGCCATGAGTTTGGTCTCTTTGGAACCCGGTGGTACATCGTTGCGNCTCTTTGGAACCCGGCGGTACATCGTTGACAGGCAAGAACGGCAAGTCGTTGTGCTCGTCATGCAGCTCTTGTGGATACGATACGTCCACTTCATATATACGCCCCGTATTACCAGTGTCCGACAACGATTGGAGGTCAGCCAGAGGGTCTGCTCCTTTATACCACCGGAAGCCACCGTACGGCATGGGCTGACTCATAGCCCACCCGTAAAGGTTATTGCCTGTATACATTAAACGTTTTTAAACCACCGCTCAATTATTGCGCGTTTATATATACGTATAGATTACTTACAGTCTTGATACACGATCCATGAGTCTGGTTTTGACGGATCGTAATCGGGTGTCTTAGGATTGATGGCCTTTGCATAGTGCTTGACAGCCTGCACTAACCCATTATGAATGCCCTGTTCCACCATCAGTAGCATGTCGTAGTCGTTCAAGAGCTCCAGCTTCATCCTGGTGTATTTCAACATACAATCGAAGCTAAAACCAGGCGCGGTGTAATAGTGCGCCGGGTCCAAATTGTATGTTGAAATACAGATGTCGCGGAAGTTCTCAAACACATCAGCTAACAACAACACGTCGATCTTAAGGTATAGGTCGCTGTACTCACCGAGGGTTGAGCAGCCGAAACGGTTCCACACCTCCGTGGCATGTCTATAGTCATCATCATCGATATTCGACTCACTTAACTGACTATAGAAAGCGTCTTGAGGCGGTAGTTCCGTTTCGTCTAATTTAATCCAACTATCAGTGTACTCGTAGGGGTATACGCCCTTACGCGTCACCAACGGCATGTCTTCCGGGCGGAACACTTTGTCCGTCTCCCGAAATTTAACGAAATCAGGAGTCATTAGGTTTCCGGCCAAGGTGGACAGGGAGGAAGCCATGAACCGGAAGGTGTCGACGAACCGTATGGAAAAGTAATTGGTCACGTATTTCGTGACTGAAATATACTTCTTCTCGGAATTCGGTATGACCGAAATCCTTTGATCGTCGTACCCTAATTCAGTGACGATGAAATGCGCGTCGTAATCTGATAGATTGTGCAAGGAGCACGGCACAAAGTTGACCGTCTTCCCTTTTAGGTTACATGCATTGCACAACGTCTGTCTGAATGGCCCCGATAAATGGTAGTGGTCTGTGACTTTAGGGTTGGAATCCTCGCATACCACTTTCTCCCCGTGCCTGCGCACATCATCGGCAGACATTCGGATAGGAACGTTGGTTTTGCGCAACAATTTAGAAATTTTGCGCGTCACTTTAGTTACAGCCATCACAAATGCCTTAGCGACCTCTTCGCGATCCTCAGACCCACGGTATATAACCGGTGATTGTGGTATACCGTAGCGTTCGAGGAGCTCGGAGGGTACATCGTCCGATGTTTTCACCATGAACCCATAGCTCATGGGATGGTGGGTGTGCACAGTCCTGGTGTATGCACCCATACGATCGTCTGTTTTCTCCAGTAAGGCCTCAAAATCGGCGTAGATGACGAACGGTAACCGTTGCGTCTTTACCCACGCTTCAAATTCAACCTTGCTGCCCTCTGCCGGCATAACAGGTAAAATTGGTTTATTTTTGCCGAATATCAACTTGTGTTGCTCCAACGCTTGTTGACCCCAAAGAATATGCTTTTTAGGCCAATCATTAAAGCAGGTGAAGCAACGTTTGCGAGTGTATATGCGACTTTGGTGTCTGGTTTTTTGTTTACGAACAAGCTTAGAAAAATCTTAAATGTACGCGTAATGTGATTTTTCAGAGTCGCCAATATACAATAAGTCAAAATGATTCTGTTGTTCTTGGTCGGCAACTCTTAGAGGATACACAAACCACTTCATCTTAACGTCGTCTCGTTCCAAGCCGTACACGTTGACAGACACGTTAGGGTTTTGTCGTTCAAATATTTTAATTTGGGACACAAGTGTGGGGAACGTCAACCCTGTGAAATCATACCTGTGTTTCTCGTTAAAATATTTTCGATCAACGCGATATTTGTGGTCTCCCTTGACGTGTCTCGCCAAAATAGACCACTTGAAACAAGACTGATCGATATTCTGGGGGTTGATGATTGCTTTTCTATTATTAATTTCGAGCGAAATCGGAATATACGATGAGCCGGCGAGGGGCGTATACTTGTATACGCTGAGCATAATGCCGTCGATATGCGATAAAGTAAAGCCGCTACCCCTCCCAGAGTACACGTCTTCCTCGGAGAGCATAACCTCAAAATCTTCATCGACCGCACACCCGATATTCGTATTGGATAGCAATGCCTTAGCCCGTTTTTTGAAGGCACGGTCCTCGGTTGGTGCTTCTGATCGCGGTATATGGTATGAGGCCACCAATTTGAGATTATACTTGATCGGGCGATTACCTACGATTTCAGCGAGTCTGGCGACCAGCTCGGGTTTAACGGCGCGTAGAAAATCTCGATAGCTCGCGAAATTTTCCACATTCTTCCGATAAAACCAAACGGCCCCCCGCTCCAATGCGGAATCGATCTCGGTGAAATCACGGGTATCCATCAATTGTATACGTAACCTTTTCGACCTCACCGCGCTGTTATTAGCCGTACTACGTTTAGCCGCCTGACGTGATGAAACAGATGTCACGGAAGTAGCTTTAATCAAAAATGAAATAAATGATTTTTTTATACATTAAAGTAAAGTAAAGAATTTTTTTTT
>NW_026099574.1:4759352-4827646 GCF_025091365.1 Daktulosphaira vitifoliae | reverse complement strand
AAACCACGCCTCCCTTACCCCCACCCTCATAAATCCAGTCCTTCCTTACCACCACCATCGAAAGACCACGCCCACTGTGTGACCTTGACATAACCCCCACCATCGAAAGACCACGCCTCTCCTTACCCCATCTATGATAAGACCACGCCTCCCTTATCTTATCTATGATAAGACCACGCCTTCTCCTTACCCCCACCCTCATGAATGCGATCCTCCATTACCCCCACCATCGAGAGACCACGCCCACTATATGACCTTGACATTACCCCCACCATTGAGAAACCACGCCCACTGTGTGACACGCCCCTCCCCCACCACGCCCACCCACCATAGGGTGGGTAGGTGAAGGGGTGAGGCGNTATATGACCTTGACATTACCCCCACCATTGAGAAACCACGCCCACTGTGTGACACGCCCCTCCCCCGACCACGCCCACCCACCATAGGGTGGGTAGGTGAAGGGGTGAGGCGGGGGGGCCTAGAATTCCCAATATTACCCTACTTATACTGCATATTTATTGTTTGTAAAATAAAAATTTATGAATTTTTGAATTGTTGTTCAGGGCCATCCCCGGTGATATCAATGAACAATATTTTATCATTATCATGGGCCACTTGTCAATGTATGATGTTATGAAAAATTAAGTTCTAACTAATAATATAATAATTTTAACACGACTCACGTCGCAATAATGTAGTGGACACTGGTTTTGAGATAGCACTTTTAATTATAAATCTTTATATGACACATGGAATAAAATTCGTCTTTTTTTAGCTGTACATATTATTTTCATAATAATGTCATTTTAGTAGCAGCACAAGGACCATAGGTACATTGTCAAGTACATAAATTGATAAATTAAAAATTAAAATCACTATCATAAAAAACGCTTCTATGCAAATCTGCAGATAGCGTTTGATTTTAAAAAATCGGTGGATTATTTCAAAAGAAACACGATCTCTTATTACCTTATTTATATCCTGATTACAAGTTTTATAATTTATAAGTATAATAATATTATACATATAAATCATAACATATGTCCAATGAAATTTTTACTTATTACTTTTATTTCGTAAAATTTAATATTTTATAATTTTCATATTAAACATTAAGTCGTATCACATATGTTTCATAAAATATGATACACTCCAATCCATAACTCAGGTGATAAATCAAACTTTTGTAACTACAGACCTATATCTAAATTATCAGCTATTCCTAAAATGTTTGAAGCCTTTATCACTAAAAAGTTATCAGTTTTAATGTCACAACAACTAGTTAGCAATCAACATGGTTTTAGACAAAATAAATCAATGCTTACTAATCTTTTTTTATATCAACCAAAAACTATTTCTGCTTTTAATGAGGGGCAGCAAATTGATTCAATATACACAGATATTCAAAAAGCATTTGACAAAGTAAACCATAGACTCTTATCAGTAAAATTAGAATATTTTGGATTAAATGGCTCATTTTTAAATTGGATTAAATTGTATTTAGTTAATCGGATACAAGTCGTAAAATTGACTTCAGTTGTTTCAAATGATATTAAAGTACACTCTGGGGTGCCACAAGGCTCTTATATAGGTCCTTTACTATTTATTTTATACATAAATGACTTGCCTAGTACTTTCGATACCCCTAAAAATAATTTATTGTTTGCTGATGATGCTAAAATATTTTTATTATTAGTTATTAACTCAATGTGTGATTGTATTAAATTACAGTTAAACATTGAAAAACTATATAGTTGGAATATTATAAATGAGTTACCTATAAACTTAAGTAAATGCAGAGGTATATCATTTTCCCGTAAAAAAGATCCTATTTTCTTTAACTATAGTTTGGAAAATTCCAATTTAACTAGGGTTGATTTCATAAGAGATTTGGCAATAATTTTTGAGGATAATCTTTCCTTTACTAGACAGATAAATTTGTCAGTAATGCTTTTAAGAGTTTGGGTTTTCTTAATAGAAATATTAAATATTTAAAAAATTATAAATACTTCAAAATTGTTAAATTTTTTCTTGTCAGATCAAAGCTTGAGTTTGGTTCTTTAGTTTGGTCCCCTAATTATACTGTTTACATTAATTTATTAAATGTCCAATACATGTATACGAAATCTATCTGTTTTAAATTGAATATTAGTCTTTCTAGGGATTCATATTATTTACATTCTACTCAGTTATGTATTACATCTTGTGAACTTTGAAGAAAAGTTGGTGATCTTATGTTTTTATATGACTAACTAAATGGTAATGTAGATTGCCTAGAGTAACTTTCAATGGTTGGCTTTAGAACTAGTCAAATAAACCTCAGAGTTATTAAACTGTTTTATGTTTCTTTCTTTACCACTTTAAGCTCTTTATCATATTTTCCTCGAGTCTTTTTGTTAGCTAATAAAATTTTAAACTATGTTGATTTTTTCTTTATGTATTGTGATGTCTTCAAGTCGAATACTTATAATGCATTATCTAATTATGTATTGTAATTTGTTTATTTCTAATTGTTTATTATAAATCTGGGTAGTATTTAGTTAAAATTGTATTTTTGATTTAATTTATGTTAACTAAGAAATTATTGTATTTATTCTATCACATTATGTTAAAGGATTTTTTTTTACCCGTTTATAATTAAAAATTAATAAATATGTTGATTGATTCACGTCTAGAGCCACTCATGCATATTATACGTATTACTTTAGTCACTCTTTGAACCTTTGCATTTCTAAGGCTTGTAATGTTTCCTTAATAAAAATATAATGCGAATTATGTCAAATATTGCCGTTTTTTTCTGCTTCAGCTAAAAGAGCTGATAAATTAAAAACAGTACATTTAGCTGATACAATTAAATACAAAAGAAAAATTTTTAATACTTTAAAAAACAAGTGTAGCTGAGTGTTGTGATACATTTATTATATTTAAAAAAAACATATTTATGTGATACATGCTTTTGAAGATATTTCACATCATACCAATCTTTAAAGCGTTATATTTAAAATCAGTTACAAAAAGTGATTTTTAATTTCACTTGAAGTTACAGTTTTTTGTTTTGCTTATACAATAAGCTTATTCTATCTTATATTGGTATTTACGACGATAATTCTACTATTCATTTAAAAAAACAAACTGTGGAATATTTATACACAGCATACGCGACTATTAATACAATAATGGAATATAAAAGTGTAAAACATTAATTTCTCAAAACATTTATTTAAAAACAATAACAAATTGCACTAAAATCTATGATGATTTAATTTTTTATTTATTTATTTTTATTTGTTTACAGTCTATATTATTTAGTTAAGTTATTATATAACGTCCTGACTTACTAAGTCTGGTTTTAATCATCGTCTGAAATACATATAAAAATATATTTATTTAATATATTTATCAATATACAGAGTGGAACAGATCTCACTGACAACTCATATAACTAAACATCTGCATAACATTTTATACTTTTTTTTTAATCAATTTTTACAATATAGGACTATATTTAAAATATATTTCATGTTATTTCGAAAAATAACATAAAACATATTTAAACAAAAAAAAAGTATAAAATGTTATATTGATGTGTTTAGTTGTCCACTCTGTATACCATTTAAGTGTTTCTGAGAGACTCAGAACCCATTGCGGAATAGAAAAAAAATAACGTGAGAATAATATTAGGGTTTGAAAATTATGCAATAATAAATTTGTGTAAACCATTTCCAAGACACTAAATTCCATTAAATTTACCATAGATATACACTGTATATCACTCTGTGATTATATCACTGCGAATCAACCTGTATACTTTACAGGTTGATTCACGATGCTTTGATAAATCTAAAGAGTTTAGATCTGCTAAATGTTTTAATTTACTATTTTTTTAAATATTTGTAATTAAGAACTATTAATTTATCATCACAAATAATTTTTTTTTAATTTATTGAAAACAAAATAACATTTTATTATTATACTACTTAATGTTTTTATCATTATGCAAAGAAATCAATTATTTTACCAAAAAAAAATATAAATATATATGGCTCTTGTAAAATTATTATTTTTCAATTGTGTATCAACTTAGAAGCTCTATGAAATAAAAAATATTGAAAATATTTGAAATCATTCACAGCATTTCTACTCTTTAGAAAAATGATTCTTTAGAAAAACCTTAACAACAAAACCTGTTTACAAAATTAATTTTGAATGGTATATAATTCTACAATAAAAAGGGGTAATGAAAATACAAATTAAATTATGTATTATATATGTGATTACTACATAAAGTTAAATTAAAATACTAAACCCTTAGAACTTTATCATTAAAGGATTAGAAAAAATAATACTCGCATAAAATTTTTATAACAAATATTTAAATTATTACTTTATATTCTGAATCATCATGTATAATTCCTGTGATTATAAGTACGGTATAATTATCGTGATTGAATATAAATGAAGGTGATCGCATGATATTTAAAGTGTTCATTCCATGTTGAGTTTTTATATTGGAATAATTCATACTAGGACACAACACTAACGGTATTATGCTATTATCTGTTATTCTAATTTCTACACCAACTACTATAACTGCGTGATCTAAATATAATGATATATTTTTAAAACAATAATTTTATTTATTATAACGAGATTAATAGGAATGGCGTGTAAAATTCGATTAAGCCGCTCAGTTACAGGTATGAGATTTGGATAGGGGCAGCATTATTTACTTAGAATAAAATAAGCTTAGCAGCAAGTTTAATTAGATATGGAGAAACCATCAATTTGAGTGTATATAGAGTGTTCCGTTTATTATCATCTACTTAATAACTTAAAAAGTATATAAGATTTTGAAAAAAATGTTTTTGACTTATTAGGCATTAATTAATTTTTAGCATCATCCATTATAATTTATAGGGATTCCAACTTTAAATTTTAATAGCAAAATACGTATTTAACTACATTGTAAAAAAAAAATTATCTAATTAATAAAATTACTTTTATAATTAATTAATATAATAACTTTTAAAACATCACATCAAAAATTATAACAAAATATAAATTAAATTAAATCTTCTCATTAAATTTTTCATTTTCACAATTTTTCAAAAACGATCTTCATAATGTATTTACTTTTGTTACGAGTGGGTTAACCTCTCTAATTAACCCGCTATCGCAATGTATGGGCCATATAAATGTAAAATTAAAAAATTGTTGAATTACCTGGATAATGTAGTATGACTGGCGACACATATTTTTCATTAGTTTCATTTCTAAAATAATTATATAACCAAATTAACGTATTTTGAAAGTGATCCGGGTTTATATTTTGGTCGAACGTTCTATACATTCCCCTGTAAATATTATTTGAAAAAACAGTTATTCCAGTATATGTCAACTTAAGAAAAATTATATAAATTATTTTGATTTATTCAAATGCTTCCAAGTAGCATACTTAATTCGTAATCCCACAAGCATTGTATCCATTTCACGAACATTATAACCATACTGAGTGGGATAATTACTTTTAGCATACAATTCTTTTTTACGCCATGTGTGAATACCCTTATTCCAACATTCTTCTATATGATATTCTAGCATTTTCACCGTTGGCATTCTATAACGCGAAATCGACATATTATACAATTCATCAAACATGCTAGACAAATGTTTTTTATAATCCTCATTTAGCATTAAACTAGATAACCACATCTGCATACATCTTAAACTACAACCATAAAAAAAATCATTGTATGCAGTCATATAGTTATCCATTGAAGATGCTAAATAGACAGCACGAATTCCAGGAGAAATCTCACTTAAACGACGAATGTGTTCAGATATATCTAAAAAGTTTGATTAAAAAACTCAATAGTTGTTGGTGTACTTATCATGATAGATACATAATAAGAGAAGTTATATTATTTATTATATATCTTACTTTCTACTGTAGGTGCTTCCAAGTTATTCTCTGAAAATAATTTTTAACTTTTTTAAAATCAACTGTTCAACTGTGTATTATAATACATCTAGATAATTCTACTACATATCAATGGATGTTAAGGTTAGAGTAAAAATATGGTTTTATGTAAAAGTTGCAATATTCGGAAATATTATATGATTTGTCTTATTAAAACTTTTCTGAAGAGAATTTTTCACAATTTTGCACCAAATACATTGGCGTATTAAAAGAGTAGGTTAGGGAAATCGATACCTACAAACTAATATTTGTTTTTGAAACTTTCATTGTGCATATTTGATTTAAAGCGTTTTATGATAGTGATATTATTCACCGTCATCATCCAATCTAAACTGTTTTCCACTATACCAGCTCCCATCTGTACTTAATTTTTTAATTTTATATAAATAAAAACGAAAAATAATATCGTAGGAAATATTATAAAGTTAAAATATTTTTAAAATATGCATTTAATAAAGACGTATTAATTTTAAGTACCACTGAAATTTTCCGTTTGTTGTAACTGTACTTCCTCTTCTTGTAACTGTTTCTGTAATTCCTGTGCATATAATAGATCAGATTCAAAATGATTTATATTACTCTCTATTGTAGGTAGTTGTGACATACGATCTGCAAAATAATTAATTCAAACATTTTTAAAATCAACATTTTATTTAATATTTATTTATTAGATATGTTTGGATAATTTATACAGTAACTACACTACACTACTCTAATACTTAAATGACGAACACAAAATTTAACTAAATTAATTTGTTTTAGCTTCAATACAAAGCTAAGAAGGTACTACTATGTATTTTATTTTTGTAATACCTCTGGACATTTTTATTGTATCAATATATGTCATATTTAAAGAAACAAATATGATTTTGTGTAAAAGGTTCAACATTCAAAAATATTATATGAATTGTTTATTTTATGAACAATTTTTATTTAGCCATTAAGCATTTTATGCATTGGTATATTAAAAGAATAGGTTAGGAAAATAAACTATTACTTATTCTTGAAACTTTTACTGAGTACATTTGATTTAAAGTGTTTTATGATAATAATATTAATCACTGTCATCATTCAATCTAAAGTCCAAAAACTATTTAGTATTTTAACTTGATATAAATAAAATCTAAAAACAATTTGAATGTAAATATTTTAAAATAAATGATGAGACATATTATTCAAAATTTAGATTCCAAATATTTTTCAATGCACTAGTATGTAATTATGGAGGTGCCTCTTTTTGTGTCTCATTTTATCGCCGCCTTTATCACAATATTATAGCCATAGGTTGGTTGGAGTATAGCGTATCAGCGAGGTAATTTTAATAAGAGATAATATATATTATTTAGCGCCATTCTTAGTACTGTTTAGTATCTCCTTTATTGTTAATTATTTTACTAACATTTAAATATCCCAAACGTCAGCCCCTTTTTCTCACTCTTCGAATATTTATTAGACATATGTTAAAGAGTTAGTATAAAAACTCAATATATAAAATTTATTATTATTAATGCTTGATTAGTGTAAATTTTTGTGTCAAATAGATTTGCGAAAATTCATCCATTAATACTAGATTGTGTTTGGTCACATGTTATTACAGCTGAGAATCCAGCTGATCCTTTGTCTCGTGGTCTTTTCTCCGAAGAGGTTCACCTACAACTGTGATCAGTGTTAGTACTTGGTGCTATTTGTCACACATGGAGGATCAGTAAGCAAGGAGCGACAAATCGATCCATGGTCACCATGTCTTCAAACAGAACACCAGCGCAGGATAACTAAGTTATCCGTACCTTTCACCTCTGGTTTGCACCAACCTTGGGCACCCTGGTAGGGCCGCGGCTACTATCCAAGCCACTACGTATTATGGTATACGCTACCTCCAGTGTATCTCCTCACTAGGAAAGGCCAGTAGGCTCTAAGGATGAGTCTAAGAACTCGTCTCCCAGCTGCTTTCCCTAAGGCCAGCATTCGGTCATAAACCATTAAGTCACACCAGTGACAGCCACTAAGGATCTAAGCTCCACTGTTACCCAAGCGGCAAGCCGGTTTGATAACGATTGTCGGGATGACACACGGTGACTAGGCCATCATCTGGGTCACCCATCCCGTCCGTTGTACGGAAAAACCTCCGTGGGGTTTTCGGCCATGCGTCATCAACTTGCGTCGCAGCAATTTTCTACCCGTTTTGAGTTGGTGCACTCTGGCCCGGGCGAGCCAGGCTATCGGTTGCCACCCTGGTAAATGGTACAATGTAATGTTCATTGGAACGATCCATCCTTTTTACATCTACCTAAAGGTGAATGTCTGCACTTGAAATTTACGCCTTTGAGCATTGCCAAATTGCCCAACGTAAAACCTGTTAAATCCGTATCGCTTGTTATCCGTGTTTATTATCTGACGATTATCTATTGATGCGTTTCTCATCATTAGCAAAACTACAGCGTTTAATTTCGTATAGTCTTCATTTTGTTAATATAGCTATACTTAAACGAAAATGTAATATGGGTCCAATTACATTGATTGAACAAACTCGTGCAATTCATGTCGCTGTTATCTAACCCAAAAAACCTATTTCATCGATTTGTTAATATTATTATGTCTGTATTGTCGCTACCATCTTAGCGCATTTAAGCTATAAGCTATAAGCTAAGGCGCTTGCGAGCCAGTAGTTTTGCATTCCTTTTGTTGTAAAAAGTAAAATATCACTTTTGCAATTGCCGCACCCTAGTGCGCTCAGTAAATTGCTGTTGGGTCTATATCTTTTCTGAGATACATCACAGTACCATTCAGCAGCATATTGTACAAGTTGATCAGCTACTTGCATTTAACTTCAATTGATCCTTTCAACATACAACATTATCATCAGCCGTTAAATTAGATCATAAATATAATGCTTGTTCATCTTTTTTTTAAGACTTGCTCACATTTATAATTCATTATTTGTTTATATCATTGCCATTGTGGCATTAGTATTAAATGTCCCCCTATCCACATTGATGTATATAAGATTTTATAGTTCATATATAATACATTTCATTGTTATATGTTTTAAAAATTCATTCTACATTCATTCATATAGCCCTCTCATCTTATTCCTTTTCCTCGATATAGCCAGACTTAAGACAAAATAAAAATCGAACCCTCGTGAGTACCACCGGGCGCTGCGTTCATTCATACATTAATATTTTTATATGAGTTCAATAAACAAAAAATTTGTGTACAATCTTAAAGTAAGTGTTCAATAAAAAGTTTTGAGTTCGTATGTGGCGAAATCGAAATACTCAATGTCATTAGAGTATTTCGATTAGACTAATGAATCACCAATAGCTGATTTCGGACATCGATAAATATTAAACAATGAACCAATGAATCATTTCAAATTTATTTACTCTCCAGGTTTTCCTTTACTTGAGAAGATTTAGCAAATGGAATCTATAAAAATCTTAAACTTGTATCTAATGATAAAAATATCAATGCACGACTTTTGATGTGATGTGTTTTTATGTATTCTGTTCATAATTTTTCAATTTATTTCTATTTTCTCCTTGATGAATGTTTTGATTTCAATTGTCATTTTTTCTAAAAATTACATATTTAATTTAATGTTTCATAATTGAAAATATAGCCAAATATTAAATAATCCTGATATGTTAAAATATCCTGATATGTTTAGTATTGAAGTTCACAATGAATTATTCCCAAATACGTATCATTATGGATTTATAATTGAACGTAACATATTTCATTATAACACCATCGAAGTCTTCGGCAATATTGATGTATTTATGTTTTACACTATTATATGGATTAAACTTTTGGGTAATATTAAAAACTTGTTTATATCTAAATGTTTCGGTTTTTCATCATTTTCTTTACTCTGAATGAATAATAAGTTACAAGTTGCACAATTTCATTTCTTTTAATTCCAATAGGTATTTGATGATTAACTTAATACTTGAAAGATGAAAAAAAATTTAGCTATAGTTATTTTTTTTTTTTAGTTTTAATGAATTGTAATACATAATAACCTACAGTGTAGTAAGTGAAGAGTAATGTGGACACGAAGATGATTAGTCTTTTTTTTTTCACGGTCGGCATTATTGTGGGCCAGCCGGAACTGCCGTTAGGCATTACTTCAGGGCGCCGTCTATATAATTCACGCCACCACGTTGTGAATCAGCCCGAAATTAATTAAAAGCTGAATTGTAACGTGGTGTGGCCCCCTCCCGTTAACCGGATCCCAGAGTGGAAACCGTTAAGAGAGAGTTGGCAAAATAACTCACAAAACAAAAACCTATTGAACCTACTTTCCACGCCTCTCGGCTCTTCAACATCAGGTCCATCATGGACCCGACTCGGAACGTGGAACCTAGTCGGTACTCTAAAAAGTCCCGCTTCTGGGCCCACGCCTCGCACCGGAAGAGTGTGTGCAGAGCCCTTTTTAGCCTCTCTCGGGCAATCCGAACAGTGGTCGCACATCGGTGTGGCTGCTTTGCGAATACGGTGTAAGTACTCGTTAAAGCAGCCGTGGGCGGACATTACTTGGATGAGACGATAAGTCATCTCAACGTGAGTCTGGTCCAAATATGATAAGTCTGTTACTTAGATATTCACGTACGTGTGATCATAAAGCATTTACCATGCTCGGCTGACACTCCGAATCGGCTGTGGGTGTCGAAAGGCCGTTCTTATAGGAATGAAATAAGGGTAACACATAGGTATGAGGTGCAGACGAAGTGCAAGACACAAGTATTCTGAGATGTAGAAGACGAAAGTGAGTAAATGAAAAAGTAAGCAAAATTACTTGACTTAATACAGTAAACCGGACAGCGACAATCGAGTACCGAGACTGATAAATGATACAAATCATTGGAATCGACTGATCACAATGGCCAGGTCCTTTGGGTTTAAATAGTAATTCGGACGAATGCCAATTAAACGTCAATTCATCAGTCTCTAGTAGCGGACGACTTGTCTGTATTTTATTATAATATTTTACTATAATGGTAACGTGACACCATTAAAAATGTGATGCTGTGTGTTATATTTTTGTAATAACTCTAGACATTTTTTCAAAATGCCTATGAGTATTAAAGTTAAAGTAGTAAACAAGATGTCGTGCAAAAGTTGCAATATTTAGAAATGTTATATGAATTGTCTTAGAAACAATTTTACAAGGCAATTATTCTACGTACTAAAATTTTCCTCCTGTTGTAACCGTTCTTCATCATCAAATTGTAGCTGTAGCTCAGTTGCAAGTAGTAGATCATATTCAATTTTATTTATCTATTTGAAAAAAAAAATACTTAACTGAAATAATAAATCCTCATTAGGGTAAATAATTTTTTTAGTCATAAGTTATGATGATTTTACGAATTATATCGAAGAAAATATAATTGGGATTTATTTTACATAATGCTTTAATTAGGTATTAGGTGCTTAAAATGAATAATAAATTTTAGCTGTAAAATTTATAACTCAACTCATTTATATTCTCAAGAGATACAAATTATAAAATAAACTTTATATTAATTACTTAAGAGAGATTTAAATAAAAATAAGTTATACGATAAAAATAGTTGTTACCGATTTTAATATATTATTTACATGATTTAGATAAAAATGTACTTCGAGTACACTTCCATTTTGAAAATCTTTGCGACATTCAGGACATATGGTAATTGTATTTTCTACATGTTCATTGTTGATATGTGAAACCATAAGATAAGCGCTAGATTTCTTAATACTACAGAAAGGACACTCCACAACATCTAATATAAAAACATTTTTAAATCTATTATTCTTTATGTTTGTCATGTTATAAAATTTTATTTTGTAGAATAAAATATGAAGTTATAATAAGAATCATTAATATTAACTTAAAGTCAATTATAAAATCTAAAATATATTTTACATTCGTTTATTATGAATCTTACTCTTAATTTATTTACAAAATCACTCATCAATGATATTCATTTAACATTTTTATTGAGAATATTAGAAATAACATTATTAGCGACCGATTGTAATAAATCTAAATACTAAGTCTATTAATATTAAAATTTCTTTCAGTATAATTATACATATTTGACTATATTTAATAACATAATATTTTAAGATTTAAATTATTTTTCATTTATAACTCAAAAAACATCTTATTATATGATAAAACATTAGAAATTCTGCTAATGCTAAAAAATTACATATCGATCTACCATTTTCAATTTTTTTTATTTTATATGACAAACAAAAATCGGCGATTTTATTCTGAAAAAAAAATTTACAAATTTGATAATAAATGTTTGCATTCCTTTAACATTTAAAAATGTTGACATATTTAGAAATAAAATGTTCATAACCTTCACTGACTTTCAATTTAAAGCCTGAAATTTTTATCAGACTTGTCTATTATATATTCCAGAAATACTATGAAAATTTCTACCTGCTATAAGCGTTTAAAATTTATCGCCTATCATCAAATTCACAGTCATAATTTTTATTTAGATACCGAGTTGTGTAAGCGCATCGCAATTTTATTTATATTTTATAGTACGTTAACAGAAAACACAAATAACACTCTTTTAAAAAAGTTTTTTTAATGATTGTAAAGTATTCTGTTGCATATCTGTTGTACTAAATAATAATACATAGATTATTATTAAGTACTAGGTTGCGCCCCAAACCCGGAGCCCTTAGAGCCTTACGCGTCTTCGTAAGTCTCTTTGGGCCATCAACATAAGTAAGCCACTAATTTCGGTTGGGGTACACGGCTACGCCGGGCACGATAAGTGTTTTTCAGAAAAAATATTACATCAGAATCAGTGTAACAAAACTATATTTATTTTTCACTTTTTAGTTTCATGTTATGATAGTAGTTAATATCAATATCATGATTGTAACGGGTAACGGGAAATAAGGGTTCGATTCCGGAGAGGGAGTCTAAGAAACGGCTACCACATCCAAGGAAAGCAGCAGGCGCGTAACGTGGAGGTAGTGACGAAAAATAACGATACGAGAATCATCCTCCGTAATCGGAATGAATACACTACATATCTCTTAATGAGTATAAAGTGTATTAATATATAAGTTTTAATAGTAATTAGAATATATATATATTTAAAGGGACTTAAGTACGTAAACGTATCATGCATGAGGTATAGCCGTGTTTATGTGGGCGGGCATGGCGGAGGGAACATTATACACGAGGCATATACGGCGGCAGAGGCGTCGGCTGTAGGAATATATAAATGAATATTAACATATACGTATATACGTACAAATATTAATATATATATATATTAATATTAGCGGTGGCGGTAGGAATATATAATCTTCGCATAATATCGCGGCACTTTCGCTGGCATCGACGACGCGTTGTCCGGCGGTGTTCCTCGGACGTCAACAGGTTAGCAGCGTTGATAGCGACGGCGCGCGAGTGCGGATCGAATCGTAGACGTTGTCACTTTGACAACGGGAAGAAGACTACGGTATCATTTGCGGCGGAATGTCGTCGGGCGTGCGGCGCTTGCTGGACTTTGCACAGCGGCGTATAACGCGAGGTGTTGGTCAGTCAAATACTCATAATAGGGCGACGGCTGATAAAGGTGGCACGAGTCGTGGGGCATTGTGTATAATGAAACGACGCGGGCCGTGTCAATTACAATAAAAATTTGTTATATATATACGTAATTGATGACACGCGCGCGTCTACGGGTTAGAAAATATTGTTGTCTATGAGTGGTGAGCGGGGTGGGGCGAATGCGTTACAACAGTATAGTCTCAAGGTCATACACGACGGGATACGCGACATAATAACACGTGCCGCGTGGAGTTACAAACTTACAAACAACAAACGACAAACAACAAACAACAACATACACGTGAAACTAATATAAGCGTGTTAAAAAAGATTATTAATAATGTACTGTTCTGATAATGAAAGTACACACTTATAACGTCTTGAAATTTATATATAACATATAATATTCCTTGATAAAATATAGTGCAAATGCAAAATAGTGTTCTAATAATAATACATATTACACCATATAATTAAGGTTCGTAATAAACGTATGAGCAAAGATGAATCACTGCGCATATTAAAATCATGCATGTGGACTTAAAAAAAAAAAAAAAAAGCTCGTAAAACGGTGAAAAATTGAATTGATTTTTTTATCATATCTCAGATATGTCATTAGGCGGGTTTGATGAAAATTTCAAAGCTTAAGTCGTAAAACGATGGCGTCAGCGAGCGTTTTTCTCGAAAACGGTCAAAATTTTAAAACGCGAGCGGGCGAGCGGAAAAATTTTCCGACCTTCGCCAATAATTTTCCCGGAGTCTGGTGACTGAGTACTTTCGTTGAAAAAAAAAATTTTGAAAATCCGAGCACGCTAAAAATTTTTCCAGAAAATCGTTTTTTTCCTTGTTCTATTATAGAATAAGATAAATTTAAATACACATTTGTATTTCGTTTTATTAGCCATATAATATATTATAGGATATGTTTTTTTAATCATTTGTATTATTTTTGGGTACTGAAACTATAACATAATTGTTCTCAACATTTTAAGTTTAATTAGTTCATTGAAGTTTAACTAAAATATGAAATTTTGATTAAACATTAACTATTGGCAATGATTTCAATGTTATGCATTTAGTTATATTAATTATCATTGGTATCTAATTATTAGATGCTAATGAAAATTTATAATTATGTATTAGATTCCTATACATCAACACAAATTTAAATTTACTTTATTTTATTCGAATTTATATATTATAGTAACACATCACTCTAGAAGATTTTAAAACTTCTCAAAATAAATGATTGATTTCTATTAATAACACTAATAGTAGACTTAATAAGTTAAATAAAATGTTTTATGGTATGCTCAAAATTATGAATAGTAGCTTGATGGATGACAAAAAAATTCTTAAAGAAAAAGCCTGTATTTTGTTAAGTAAAATTCAAATTTTAAAAATTTTAAGTTATATAAATACTTTATATAAATTATGTAATAAATAAATTTGTTCCTAAAATCTGTAAATATAAATTAAGATATCCTATATGGTTCAGTAATGAATTAATATTATTAATTAAACAGTGACAAGAATCTTAATACTTATATAAAGTATACAAATCTATAAATTATTATATTTGGTTCTCTTCTCTTCGGACAAAATATAAATATATAATAACCCGTGATTATAATAACTATGTTAATGTTCAACTGAAACTAATCTTACAAAATGTTGGAACTTTTTTAAATCTAAAAATTCATAAATGCGCATACCTGTGACTATTTCATATATTAATAAGAAAGCTAGTACTGGTAATAAAATTGTTAATTTATTTAAGCTAAGTTTTTCAAGCGTTGAATAATTTTATTCGATAAATATTCAAATGCATTCTCTTAGCTTACAAGTGATGCAATTAAGATAAATTTAATGGAAGTTTTTAATGAGTTGTGGTTGGGTTGGGTTGGGTATATAAACTTAAATACATCTTGTAGCCCTGAGAGTATGTTAGCATTGTTTTTACTAAAATTTGCTTTTATTCTAGCTCCCTTTGTTACTTATTTATTTAATAAATTACTAAATGCAAACATTTAAATGCAAACTTCCGAACAAATACAAATTTTCTTTTAAAATTCCTACATTTAAAAGAAGGTGTTAAATCTTAAATGAACAAATTCCGACCGATAGCAAAAATTTATATATTACACAAGTTATTTTCTAAATTTATAAAAAATAAATATCCCATTTTATGTGAGAGAATTTTGATCAATGAACAATATAAATTATAGTAATGGTCTGTCCACAATTATTAATTTATGCATTTTCAAACTAACTATTCTTGACTCATTTACTGATAAAGTACAGCTTGATATTGTGTATATATATTTCGCAAAAGCTTTCGTTACAGTTAAAAATTTATTTTGAGTTTCAAACTTGATTAGTTATGATTTTAGTAACCTGCTTTTATCTTAGTTTAATTCATATTTAGCTGAAAAAGCTTGAACAGTTAAGTATAAAAATTATGTTTCAGATTTAATTTATCTTTTGTCAAGATTATCATAAATTAAGCACTTGTATCCAATTTTATTCTCTCCCTTTATAAATTATTCTAGTATGTTACGAATCTCTAAATTATGTACTACTAAATTACTGTAATATTTATGTATTGTTTTTTAAATGTGTTGATAATTTTATTAGTTTTAAGAGCGTCATGATGTAATTAGGCTTAGGCCAGCCTACCCAAACCGGGTTCCACCACGATAAAGCAATCTGAGTCTTGCAGAGCGTCAGTCAGAACACCCGTGTGTCAAAGCTTCTGTTTTCAAAAATTACATGTTAATAAGTTAATATATGTAATTGTTGTAAAAGTTATGTGTTAATAGTTATTCTATTAAACTCTAATTTAAAGTTAAACAGAGCATCTGAAAAATATGTGTTGTCTCTTCTAATATTCACTTGTACCTTCTCCTCCACTCTCCACGTTACAAGTAATAAACCATTCTTTATTAGCAGATGATACTAAAATTTATAAAAAAATTGAATGTGTAAATAATTCCATGCTATTTCAAGAATTTCTAAATAATCTATTTATCTGGTATAATAATATAACTATTAACATTGATAGAAGTGCAGCTGTTTCTTTTAAATTAAAACAAAATACATTAATATATAATTACCTTCAGGATTATTTTAATTTATCCCGTAAAAATATATTAATAATTAATAATTTAGATGTCACTTATGATTCAAAAATCTCTTTTAATTGGCTTATTGAGCTCATAAGAAATAAATCTTTAATGAAACTGAGATTATAAAAAATGCTGTTATATTCATTTTAATAATGTGGTGTTGCTAAATATGTTATATTATTACTCTCTAATTGGTTATAAAATTGAATATGCAAATTTAATTTGGTATTCAGATTGAATCCTTTAAAAACAATGCATATATTTTATACAAAATATTTTTTTAGATTTTTATGTTATAAATATTATTACCAAAACCTTACTCACTCAGGGTGAACAATATAAAGATATTTTTTAATGTCATTCCATTTAAAATTATATTTCAAGTTATTTATTTAAAATTTTCATTAAAATTACTCAATAATTATATAGATTGTTTTGTACTAGTTGTAATAAAAATATTTTTTTAATAACCTCAGAACAAAAGTCAACCTTATATTTTATACATTTCACTATTTACTATTTTTGAATTTTACTCATTTTAATAGTTCAAGGTCTACTATATTTTTTTAAAACTGATTCTGGAGTAATACTTTTCATGCGTAACATTTATTATATCTAGTATAGCCAGGTACTCCAAGTGGAATTAGTGGCCTACCCATAACGATATCCCAAGTCTGAAGCGGAGCCCCAGCTAGACAGAGCCTAGTTATATAATATTAAAACTGTATGTCCAAAAAAATTTACCATTTGAAAAATTTTTACAGAATGATCCTGAAACAGTTAAAAAAACAAAATTATAAGCAAATTGATTAATATTGATTTTATTAATAGAGTATAATATTCAAAATATGCATAAACAAAAATATTTATATACCATAAGTTGCAAAAATTAGAAATATTATAATTGAATCAAAATTCATTTTAAAGTATTATTCCTTTTTTAAAAACTATGCATTCGAACATTGAATAAAGTATTTACAATATATTTAACTACTTTTTTTTATGTAAGACATCTGTATACATAAACCATTTGCTTATTTTATTATAAGAATATTTAATAGATTTTTTTGTATAGATTATTAAGATTAATTATAGTTATAATAATTTATTATATTTTGAAATATGTATCTTAAAAAAACTTGACAAATAATCTCGTGGTTTAAATTACATAATATTATCTAAAGAAAAAAGTTTGCTTAATTCTGAATTTTTCGTATAGATAAAATATTATAATTATAATAGAACTGCTATAAAAATAAAAATAAAAAGTTTTGAAAGATTAATGAAAATATAATAATAACAGAAATTTTATTAAATTACTAATAAATAAAACCCAACACAGGGGTGTCGCGGCACAGTGGTGACGTGGCATAGTTGGATCAAGTATAATGATATCTGACAGTGATTAAAATCACCATCAAAAATAAACGCTTCGATGCAAATCTTTAGATAGTGTTTAATTTTAAAAAAATTGGTGTTTTATTCCAAAAGCTACATAATCTGCTGGTTCCTTATTAATATCTCGATTAAGATAAAGTATGTCGAATGAAAAAGGGTTTATTAAAAAATATTATTTCTCATAAAAAAATTGTGTGGATCCATAAAATTTTCAATAAGTTATAGCATTATAAAGTTAAATATAATATAAATAATGTGGTGTACACTCTCTATAATAATGTCGTTATCAGTCGTTGACCGGCATTCGATGAGACCGGTTTGTGTCGTGTGCTTTTTATATTAAAATGTTATACTTCTAATAACTTGTCTATTTAATTTATTAAAATAGTTATTGTAAATTAAGAGTGAAAGGATCCACAACAAATAATAAAATCGAGAATTTTCACACGAAAATAGCATTCGGTAGCCATTTTCGCCGTGAAGACAAGTCCAGAGGTTAAATTTTTTTTTCAAATTAAAGTATATTACATTAGCTTTAATTTCAGATATTTATAAAAGTGTCAGACTTTCCGGAACACTTTCAAAATTTAAGTTAAAAAAATTAAGTTTTTGTGAAAAAGTTGTCTTTTTAAATTCCCCCTGTGGGCAGGTAAATGGTCAAATTTACAAAAAAAATATATCAAATCATAGTTAAAAACATCAAGCATCTATAAAAAAAAAATTTTATTGATATGTTCAATTTTGAAAAAGTTACGGCAGTTTTTAGTAAAAAAAATTGAAAAAATTTCGAAATTTAGCGATTTTTAAATTTGTAATTTTTTTTGAGGTTTCCCCCATTTACGGGGAACGAAGGAATTTTTTTAAATTTTTGAGGGTAATGTCTTTGACTAGATACGATTTGTGATCTTTTGACGTATCATTGAAAGAAATCGGTTCAGTGAGAGCTGAGAAAAAGTGGTAACAGACACAAAAAAAAAAAAAAAACACACCTTAGTAAAACCAATACCTTCTCAGCTTCACATCGAAGCTAAAAAATTATTGAGTTTAAAGAACTTGATCGTCGCACACGAAAAAAATTAGAAGTCTATCAAGTACCGATGATAGCTCTCACAATACAAGTCACTCAAAAATTGAATACGATATTGAAAAAATAACAACAATTAAAGCACTATTATTTTTCTCTTTGTGTACAGTACCTCCAATGCATATAATAGATCGTGTTCACTTTAATTTATCTGCATAAAAAAAATTACTATATAAAATAATGAATCTTTATTTGAATACATTTTTAGCTTCGATGCGAAGCTGAGAAGGTATTAATTTTACCATGATGTGTTTTTTTTTTTTTTTATGTCTGTTGCCGCTTTTTCTCAGCGTTCACTGGACCGATTTCTTTCAACAATATGTCAAAAGATCACAAATTGTATCTAAAATTTGTCCCGACACCATATCTTCTATGTGCAAATGGCTGTCGAAATTAAAAAAAAAATGTAATGTTTGCGATAAAAATCACCTTCTATCGGGATGTTTTTTGTACTTAAAACTGCCATAACTTTTTCAAATATTAACAAATAAAAATAATATTTTTTTATATTGAAACCTTAGGTAATTTCCTTTTATTTGATATTCTTTTTTTTTTGAAAATCTAACACTTATTCTACTCACAGGGGGGATTTAATAGCAACTTTTTTACAAAAACTAACTTTTTCAACTTAACTTTTGAAAATGTTCCTGAAATACTGTGTCCTTTAAACATATGTCAAATTAAAGCTTATGTCATGTACTATAAAATTAAAAAAAAAAAATTTGTCCCGACGACTTATCTTCTATGCGCAAATGGCTACCATATTCAAAAATATGCTATTTTTGTAATAAAATCCTGGGTTTTGTATTTTATTTTATTTTAAAATATCTTATAAGGGCAATACACTTACTTTCTTGAATATTTTATAATTTAATTGACATAGAATAAAGTTCATAAGACATAAGAAATTAAACTTATTAAATTTTTTTTATTTTTTTAAAGTCGATAAAGTAATTTTTAAATTTGAGTATAAAATAGCCAATTTTATCAAACGACGAAACCAACGATTAGTTGCCGAGTCGGTAACACTTGTGTCTTTTATGCTTACGGTACGAGGTTCAAATCCGTCTGTGGCTATTAATGTTTTATATTTTTTTTGAGTTAGAATAAAATTTTCAAATCATTTGATATTTATCTCATTTAGATTCCATAACTTCAATAAATATAAAGGATCCTATCACTCTAGTCTCGCCTCGTGAGAAGAAATTTATATTCATGTTAATATTATTTTAGTATGTGGTTTTTTTGTGACTACGATTTTTGTCAACCCTCACTAGACCTACTATTTCAACGATACGTCAAATGATTACAATTCGTATTTAGTTTAAGTTATTACACTTAAAAACCGAAAAAATATTCCTTATTCAAATAAAAAGTAGCTTAACCACCTTTTTCCATACAAACAATTAAAGACATTAATTTCTAATATTCTTAAAGTATTCATTGTCGAATTAGATTTAATATGATAAAAGTATTCAACTACATAAGTAAATAATTTTACTTTGTAATTTATTAATTTTTTAACTCTATTTGAGTGTGCTACTACCAGTCTATAATTTTTTTGTAAAATGTTGCTATATAAATCATAAATTAAAAAAAAAATGATTTTTGGTTTCACCTGACTTTAACGATGGATTTTTACAATTTTAATCAAATTTTATAATACACTCAATTGAGTAAATCTTTTTAACAACTTTTTTTTTATTGGTTTTTTTAGATATATAATCATTAAAATTAATTAAATTCTGAATATTTCAATTGTAGAATCTTTTTAAACGCCAAAAGTTAATTAGAAATTATTACTATGATTTTTATTTAAGTGATCTATTACGATAAAAATGTAAAAAAATCTAACTTTTCTGATAAATTTACTGTAAATAGTAAATATAAAATTCCCTGATTGCATATTAATCTTAAAAATTTCATTTTTTTCTATTTAATAATGTCAATTTCAAACTTGAAACTTGAACTATAAGTTATGGTAACAAATTCATTTGTTTTTTATTAAAACTTTCACTTTAAAGGACAAAAAAAAGTAGGCTCAAAATGATTACTTTTAACATATTAAAAATCAAAATCAATAATAATTTGAAAACAATTAATTTTAAAAATGATATAATATATAATTAAAAGAATTACTAATCTGGGTATAATTAAGGAAATAGAAGTTGATGTTGCTTTTGTAATTATCCATCAATTTTTTAAAATTACACACTATCTAAAGATTTGCATCGAAGCGTTTCTTATGATAGTGATTTTAATCACTGTCAGATTAAATCTTTACTGGACCCAAATATGCAACGTCTCCACTATGCCTCGACCCCACTGTGCTGGGTTTTTTTTTTTTTTTAATAAAACCAAATAAGTTGATTATTTGAAAAAAATTGTGTTATTCTTTCATATTATTAATAATTTTAATTATGTAATAAAAATTTAAATAGAATACGTAGTTAAAAATGAATCATATCATCCTATATTGTGAGTCGTTTCAGTGTCAATTTTTTACATACCAATTCATAATATGAAGATTACTATTACTTAATCGTAAGTACTAATTGTTAATCCAATATTCCACATTCCCTATCAGCTCTTTAGTTTGGTGACTTAAACGATGTTCCATTAACTGACACACTCAATTTTATTCAATATACATTGCTGTCGTTTTGGTTGCGTAGTTGTAGGACATTCTTATTTTAAAATATTTCCATACAAGATGAATTCTTATTCAATTAAAACCTCACAAATTTTAAACAACTTGTATTTGATTAATTTTTTTACTTAATTAAATTAAAGCTTATGTAATATACTTTAATTTGAAAAAAAAAATTGACCTCTGGACTTGTCCGTTATCATTATTGTTGTGAACTGGCTTTTTGCTGCCTAATTGTAATTGTGTAATTTAATAGTATATATATTAATCATGGGAACGGAAGCCTCTTTTGTCTTGTATATAAAGTATTTACCAGGCAAGCATCTAGTCCTTCTAGAACATTCGATGCTTGCTCAGCCCTTTTCAATGTATTGGGCCTACGGCCGCCGCCGCCTGAGGCGACGCGCCAGTAGTAGTAGTCAGCTACTCGTTCAAGAGTCATATAGTTCATAAGGTCGAACCTGGACGACTCTCCACTGAATCACTTTCACTGAATCTATTGTTAATTTGCTCACTGAATCTTTTATATTAATTAAGTATCAACTCATTAAAGTCGTAAAGTCAATTATAAGTGTAAATATATTTTTAAATATAATAAATAGCAACTAATTATCAAACGCATTATCTTTTCATTTTGTCTACCGTACCAACCAGGTCACAACACTATGAAGACATCATAGTTAAAGAAAAACGTACGATTTCCGTTAAAAAATTTTCGATTTTATATTATTAACATTTATTATTGTCTGTATATTACTTTATACATCAAATGAATATATTACAAATTCATTTTTATATTTTTAGCTTTATAACGCTATAACTTTTTGAAAAATGGATGGATCATTATAATTTTTTTAAGATAAGCATTGTNGATTACAATTCGTATTTAGTTTAAGTTATTACTCTTAAAAACCGAAAAAATATTCCTTATTCAAATAAAAAGTAGCTTAACCACCTTTTTCCATACAAACAATTAAAGACATTAATTTCTAATATTCTTAAAGTATTCATTGTCGAATTAGATTTAATATGATAAAAGTATTCAACTACATAAGTAAATAATTTTACTTTGTAATTTATTAATTTTTTAACTCTATTTGAGTGTGCTACTACCAGTCTATAATTTTTTTGTAAAATGTTGCTATATAAATCATAAATTAAAAAAAAAATGATTTTTGGTTTCACCTGACTTTAACGATGGATTTTTACAATTTTAATCAAATTTTATAATACACTCAATTGAGTAAATCTTTTTAACAACTTTTTTTTTATTGGTTTTTTTAGATATATAATCATTAAAATTAATTAAATTCTGAATATTTCAATTGTAGAATCTTTTTAAACGCCAAAAGTTAATTAGAAATTATTACTATGATTTTTATTTAAGTGATCTATTACGATAAAAATGTAAAAAAATCTAACTTTTCTGATAAATTTACTGTAAATAGTAAATATAAAATTCCCTGATTGCATATTAATCTTAAAAATTTCATTTTTTTCTATTTAATAATGTCAATTTCAAACTTGAAACTTGAACTATAAGTTATGGTAACAAATTCATTTGTTTTTTATTAAAACTTTCACTTTAAAGGACAAAAAAAAGTAGGCTCAAAATGATTACTTTTAACATATTAAAAATCAAAATCAATAATAATTTGAAAACAATTAATTTTAAAAATGATATAATATATAATTAAAAGAATTACTAATCTGGGTATAATTAAGGAAATAGAAGTTGATGTTGCTTTTGTAATTATCCATCAATTTTTTAAAATTACACACTATCTAAAGATTTGCATCGAAGCGTTTCTTATGATAGTGATTTTAATCACTGTCAGATTAAATCTTTACTGGACCCAAATATGCAACGTCTCCACTATGCCTCGACCCCACTGTGCTGGGTTTTTTTTTTTTTTTAATAAAACCAAATAAGTTGATTATTTGAAAAAAATTGTGTTATTCTTTCATATTATTAATAATTTTAATTATGTAATAAAAATTTAAATAGAATACGTAGTTAAAAATGAATCATATCATCCTATATTGTGAGTCGTTTCAGTGTCAATTTTTTACATACCAATTCATAATATGAAGATTACTATTACTTAATCGTAAGTACTAATTGTTAATCCAATATTCCACATTCCCTATCAGCTCTTTAGTTTGGTGACTTAAACGATGTTCCATTAACTGACACACTCAATTTTATTCAATATACATTGCTGTCGTTTTGGTTGCGTAGTTGTAGGACATTCTTATTTTAAAATATTTCCATACAAGATGAATTCTTATTCAATTAAAACCTCACAAATTTTAAACAACTTGTATTTGATTAATTTTTTTACTTAATTAAATTAAAGCTTATGTAATATACTTTAATTTGAAAAAAAAAATTGACCTCTGGACTTGTCCGTTATCATTATTGTTGTGAACTGGCTTTTTGCTGCCTAATTGTAATTGTGTAATTTAATAGTATATATATTAATCATGGGAACGGAAGCCTCTTTTGTCTTGTATATAAAGTATTTACCAGGCAAGCATCTAGTCCTTCTAGAACATTCGATGCTTGCTCAGCCCTTTTCAATGTATTGGGCCTACGGCCGCCGCCGCCTGAGGCGACGCGCCAGTAGTAGTAGTCAGCTCATTCAAGCTCATACTCGTTCAAGAGTCATATAGTTCATAAGGTCGAACCTGGACGACTCTCCACTGAATCACTTTCACTGAATCTATTGTTAATTTGCTCACTGAATCTTTTATATTAATTAAGTATCAACTCATTAAAGTCGTAAAGTCAATTATAAGTGTAAATATATTTTTAAATATAATAAATAGCAACTAATTATCAAACGCATTATCTTTTCATTTTGTCTACCGTACCAACCAGGTCACAACACTATGAAGACATCATAGTTAAAGAAAAACGTACGATTTCCGTTAAAAAATTTTCGATTTTATATTATTAACATTTATTATTGTCTGTATATTACTTTATACATCAAATGAATATATTACAAATTCATTTTTATATTTTTAGCTTTATAACGCTATAACTTTTTGAAAAATGGATGGATCATTATAATTTTTTTAAGATAAGCATTGTTTTTATACTTCTTTTATGTGAAATACTTTTTTTTTAAATCGGACCATTTCCCTTTATATAAATATATATATTTATATTCATATATGATACTTATAAATCATAAAACTCAATCAGAATATAAATAAGGAAATAGTAGATCATGTACCTTGTGACGTAAAAAATTTACCTACCATTATTAGTATTGTTTTTATCAAAATAAGTTAATTAAATTAGTTATTAGTGAACATCATATAATTAAGTGTAACTGCTCAGCAATTGGTAATGCGGTGTTATTGTCTAAGTAGTATTAATTTCGTGGTGAACCAAAAATAATTTAAAGCATTGAAGTTCAATAATAACTAAATTAAATCGTCCTAAATAATTCAGTCTTACATTCCCTTTTTGTATTTTTCTTGTTGTACAATCATTATCATAATTATCAAAATTATCATTGTAATAACAAAACGCCTAGCTAACCACTACTGTACTGTCAATAATTCAACCGGTCCCTGGTGTCTGTCAACTACGCATGCACTGATGTCGACGAAGTTTCCCCTTCCGGGCCATGTGTGTTGTCGCCGTAAAGTGGTCAAATGTGTTTTTAGCCGGGTCATGAAATCATTTTCTCTAGTCATTATTATTTTTGTCGCTAAGCACACTTACATTTTTATAGCTGCTTAACTTCTACTTTTGGCCCTGGCGATCGAGCCATTGGTGAAGATTCGTTTGTTGCCACGGCCTAGACATCATGATATTATAATTTTGTTAACTTTGTACAACATTACCGTCTCTTTTTGTTCCTTCCATTCATGCGTTGTCACGAGTTTTCTTTGAACATGAACTTTAATTACATTAATCTACTTTAATTATTTTAATATGATAATTCTATTCTTTCCTCTCTTTCTGGCACATTTTTGCTCATTGACTATTCGTAAATTATTTGTTGTAAAATATTGTTTTCTTTAGTACGTTAATTATTGTTGTCATGTGAGTGTAAGAAAACCTCACATGTATTGGACCAATTTAGACGTGCTTAGCAGTCTCAATGCTCGGTATAAACGGCCTAGATCCATATTGACCGATGTCAAGTTATTCGTTTGAGCATTATTGCGATGTAACCATTTGATTATATTAAATATTACAAAATACGTTTCCTAGCCTTGGTCCAATCGAACATAGTCAATACAGCAGTGTCAGAGATTATTTTCTCCCTCATTTTCTATTTATTTTATTTGTCCTTTAGATCATTTAATAATTTGTAATAATTATAACTATGACTTCAGATATGTTTTATAAAAGAATGTGTAATCTTTATTGTATTTTTGAACATTTATAATTTGTGACTAACATTTTTTTATTGTACTTCCGGCAAAATTATATAATTTAAATTTAGATTTGTTTAATTTAGTTAATTTAATTATAAAAATATAACCATCCATACTACTAGTCTACCAGTTTTTTATTTCCTTTTCTCCTAGATTTAAGGTAAAGAACTTAGTAATTTTAACAAAAGTACGCTCATCAAACATTTTGTGTCATTTACAATTAAAATTCCACTATGCTCTGGTCTGGTAGAATCTCGGCTAATGGTGGATCCAACTTTGTTTGGATTTATGTGCTTCATCGGTGAAAGCCTTACGGCTAGAAGCCGGTGAACGTCACAAGCATTTGGAATAATCAATCAATTTTTTAAAATTAAAAACTATCTATAGATTTTCATCGAAGCGTTTCTTATGATAGTGATTTTAATCACGGTCAGATTAAATCTACACTGGACCCAACTATGCAACGTCTCCACTGTGCCGTGACCCCACTGTGCTGGATTTTTTTTTTCATTTTATATTACATGACATAAGCTTTAATTTTATATATGTTTAAGGAACGCAATAATTCCGAAACATTTTTAAAAGTTAAGTTAGTTTTTGTAAAAAAGTTGCTATTTTAAATCCCAACTGTGAGCAGGTTAAGTGTTAGATTTTCAAAAAAATGATATAAAAAAAAGGGAAATATCTAAAGTCTCAATATATAAAAAATTTTTTAATTTTTTAATTTTTGAAAAAGTTATGGCAGTTTTAAGAAAAAAAAGTGAAAAAAATGACGAAATTTACCGATTTTAAAAATTGTAACTTTTGTGAAGATTTCCCCTATTTACGGGGAACGAGAGAAATTTTTTCAATTTTTAAGGGTAATGTCTTCAACTAGATACGATTGGTGATCTTTTGACATATTGTTCATCAAAATCAGTCCTGTAAGTGCTGAGAAAAAGTGGCAACAGACACACAAAATAAAAATACGTCATGATAAAATTAATATCTTCTCAGCTTCGCATCGAAGCTAAAATGCAGTATTTCAGGAACATTTATAAAGCTTAAATTGAAAAAGTTAAGTTTTGTAAAAAAGTTGCTATTTTCAATACCACCTGGTGGCAGGTAAAGGGTCAGATTATTATATAAATTATATTCATTTTTCAAAAAGTTATGGCAGTTTTATGTACCAAAATAACATTAATTTTTTACAGGATTATTATACTTTTTGTTCAATTTTAACGGTCATTTGTACAATAGTACATCAATAGTACGTCGGAACAATTTTTTTATTAACTTTTAGTAATTAATATGAGCTTTAATTTAACATAGGTTTAACGAACGTAGTATTTCCGGAACATTTTCAAAAGTTAAGTTGATAAAGTTCTACTTTTTAAATGTATGTTCCAAGTTTTTGTCGTAATATGCATAATGTTCTGCATTACGCATCTTACATTATCAATAAAAAAATTATTACTCTATATTTAATACCAATTGTATACAACACAAATAATTAATTCATCTGTCATAACATATACACATTTGTACACTAGCTATTATATATTTATATACATGTTAAATTGATTATTATATACTATGCATCTTATATTAAAAATAATTATCATGTTATGTTCAAATTTTACACAATAAACTGAAAATCACTAAAAGCGCTGACGGCAACAACCCATGATGGGGGTAATTAAAAGTAATATAAAAAGGCGCTGATTTTCCAAGAGAGGCGAATTCTCTCTTCTTTTTGAAGATCTGAATTCAATAAGGAATTTAGGATTCTTCTATTTGATTTATTTTGAACAAACTAGCCGCGACCACGTGTTGTCGTCGGTACATTTTAAAGCGATATCAAGTACAATTATTTTTGCGTCAATATTTTATATATTTATTAAAAAAGAAACAGTATAAAACTGAACGCAATATATACAAAAGAAGTAAGTAAATTTACATTAAACCAATTATTTAGAATTAATAACCTGAGTAAAGAATGGTAAAGCAATAGATTTTTAAACATCATTTAATTTTATTATTAATAACTAGTTAGTGCGCTTGGTTATATACTTCGACTGGGTGTCAGATAGGAGGCCAAGACCCCGGCCACTACAAGAATACCTCAGCGTTTTAATACCTCTATGAGAGGAACTTAATTTGTATCTTTTTATATCTACTTGTCTTTACTGTTCTAAACCCTCGGACTCTACTACCCCGATAGAACCTCGTTGCTCCTGAATTGACCAAATCCCTAACATCCAACATTGGTCAAATTAAATAGCCCATACATAGTTTTTGCTTATTTTTTGTAATGCTACATTTTGGACACACCCTGTATAAGAGAAAGTTGCCCGTATGAAAAAAAAAGTATTTCGGATAAAACATGTATATATAATGTGTTTAGAAACAAAAATTTAAAGCGATTTTAAGTTGAAAATTTTAACACAAAAATAGAATTTTTTAAACTACGGCAGCCGTTTGCACATGGAGGATAAGTTGTCGGGACAAATTTTTTTTTTTAATTTGATAGTACGTAACATAAGCTTCAATTTGATATATGTTTAAAGGACACAGTATTTCCGAAACATTTTCAAAAGTTTAATTGAAAAAGTACTATTTTTTATGCAATGTTTCTATTTTGAATACCCGGGGGGATAATTTTTATTTTTTAAAAACACATTTAATAATACTTAACATTTAATACGTCATTGTTCTATTTATTTGAAAGTTTTCTACTTAAACATGTATAATGAATTAAAACATCAACTGATTATTAATTAACATTGACAAATTATTAAAAAAATGTATGGAGAGAAAAACGATAAAATACTAAATTATACATCAACCGTCTTATTTTGTTAGTTTTTTACTCGATGCTTTGCCATAAACCTATTTATCGACGTAATGCTGAATAATTAATATTATAAATTATAATAAATTGTCAAATAAAACACAATATACATATTATTATTTGAAAGGTCACAGTTGAATATAGAAATGAAAATAATAGTGATTATACTATTATAACAAACGATAACGACGAGTGTACATGTAGATAATTCTAAAAATAAATTACCCAATATGGTAATATACTAATGTAAAATATTAGTATACGACGGTGCCGGTCGTCCAAACACTTGCAAATTTTTCTTTACCCGCAAATGAATTAAAATAATTATTCAGTAGAAACATACAGTAATTTTTAATTATATTGTATATTTTAAAATTAATAATACATAATATTTTAATACAGAAATAATTATAAATATGATACAATTATAATTTGACATTTGCTAGATAAATAAAAAAATTACGTCAGTTAAACGAAAAAATTAATAAGTGTATGATGACACACGTACAATTACTTAACTATAAATAAAATATTTCAAAGACAAATTGATCAAATATGGTATATTGTAATGTTATAATTATTATAATATTCATATAAATAATACTCAATATTTTATTTAAAATTAGTAGCGCAATTTTTTTTAATTTGAAATTTATAGGGAATCGATAAAACATAAATAAGAAGCAAAATGAAAATTTTTTTACTCTTCGTGTTGATAATGTCCATAAAAGTAAGATTAAGTTATGAAAACTTTTTACAGTGCTCCTATAATCGTTATTTTCTAAACTTTTTTAACCATAATGAAAGATTTTTGTTAGAATTAAAAAATAATAAAGATTATATCACAATCCAAAATATTATGAACTATGGCAAGGCACTTCAAACACACAGTAAAGTGATTATGTTATTTTTGGATGATTTGATAAACAATGAGGAATATAAGTTTCCTTCTGCATTGATCGCTCTAAATATGTACTTAAATAACGTTTCTGGCTCTTTAAATATGATTTCTCTAACCGAAGATGGTGAAAAAAATGATGCTACAAAATTATTAGAAGGCTATAAGATTATTCATTACGCAATTAAAAATCAATTAAAAAGTTTCATTAGTAATAATTGTGAGAATACACCATTTTTTGATTATATGGTTAGTTGCAATACTCCAATCGGTATAAATGAATATACTACAATTAATCTAATTAATATAAATAATCATCTTAAAGATAAAATATTGAAGGAGTTACATTTATCAGAAGAAAAATATTCATACAATAATTTTCATCCGAAAAATTTTTTGTTTTACGAAGTAATGACCCAACAGATTATCAGCAACGAAAATAATATAAAAATAGATAATAGTAAACACATAGAATTAAATTTACTGCGATTCACTCCACTTAATATCCAATGCTCTGACGGTACTCGTTTAACTATACAAGATGTATTTGAGTATATGAAATATGATTTTAATTCTAAAGATGTTTTAGAATACATAAACATGGTAATTTTGGCCACGTTTCAACCAATAGCTATTCTTATACGCAACTTTTTTACATTAATTATAGTTGCATCTTCAGAGAATTCGGATAGTGTACCTATTCGTTTCAAATCGACATTAAGTAAAACCGGTGGAATAATATTAAAATATATAAAAAAATTCATTTCTCTCGGCTTGTTCAATAAGAAACGGACAGCATTTCTGGGAAATATCATTAATGAATTTGTTTATAGCTTAAACAATTATACTAGAAATATAGAGGTGTCCAATATGAATATAGAATCTAGTAATATAATAATTACATTACTTACGAATTTTTTTANTCTAGTAATATAATAATTACATTACTTATGAATTTTTTTCTCAAAAACAGATTTTACTTTACACCTTATATTGTTCTAAGAAATGAAATAATTAATGAAAATAATGCCAATGAAATTCAAAATCAATTAGAAAAAATCATGCACAAAGTTGATGTATATATGAAAGATTTGAAAAAATGGAATAGTTATCTTAAATTAATAAGAACAATTTGTAAAATTCAAAATTTCAAAGTTTCATCTTATAATCATTTAATTGATTCTAAAATTTCGAGTAAGTGTAAATGTGTAATATTCTTTATTAACACGCTTATATTAGTTTCACATGTATGTGTATTGTTTATAACTCTCCACGCGCCACGTGTTATTATATCGCGTATCCTGTCGTCTATGGCCTTGAGACTAGACTGTCGTAACGCATACACCCCATCCCTCTCACCACACGTCGACAATATTATTTTCCTGTATACTTTTTGGTTTTTGTACCCGTACATGCGGACGTATCATCTACAGGGTGTTCAGTAAGTCAGGAAACGGGTTTCTATTGTTCTCATTGTTACAAACAATATGATAAAAATAGATGTGATCGGAATAGAACGCGTCCAGAAATGATGTTGTGTTTTATAATGGCAGTAAGGTCACGCCGTTAGCTCTGTATATTAACACACTTATATTAGTTTCATATGTATGTGCGTTGTTTGTAACTCTCCACGCGCCCGTGTTATTATTCTCGCGTATCCTGTCGTCTATGGCCTTGAGACTAGACTGTCGTAACGCATACACCCCATCCCTCTCACCACACGTCGACAATATTATTTTCCTGTATACTTTTTGGTTTTTGTACCCGTACATGCGGACGTATCATCTACAGGGTGTTCAGTAAGTCAGGAAACGGGTTTCTATTGTTCTCATTGTTACAAACAATATGATAAAAATAGATGTGATCGTAATAGAACGCGTCCAGAAATGATGTTGTGTTTTATAATGGCAGTAAGGTCACGCCGTTAGCTCTGTATATTAACACACTTATATTAGTTTCATATGTATGTGCGTTGTTTGTAACTCTCCACGCGCCCGTGTTATTATTCTCGCGTATCCTGTCGTCTATGGCCTTGAGACTAGACTGTCGTAACGCATACACCCCATCCCTCTCACCACACGTCGACAATATTATTTTCCTGTATACTTTTTGAATTTCGTACCAGTACATCTGGGCGTATCATCAAATTATATATACATATAAACAAATTTTTATTGTTTATTATTAGGTATAAACATTTAAAGATTCAAATTTTTTTGAGTAAATATACACGTGTTATACTTAAGGGATTACAAATACAGGTAGCTAATTGGTTTTTTATTACGATATTAGAAAGCATATAGCCTTTATTATCAATGGTAATAAGACACATTGTTGTGAGTTTATAGACACACTAACTGGCAATGCAGAAATTATATCCATTTCTAGTGATAATTTACAACAAACCCTCCGTCACCGTAACAACGATGTCATAAAAAACTAAAAGTGAAAAATAAATATAGTTTATATGTAATATCTGCTATATATTTAATAACAAATATCTGAAATAATTTCTATTTTGCTATGAGTCTTGTAATATAAAGCACAAGAAAAAATTCAACAAGACAATTGAAATATAATATAGTTTACCACTTTAAAATATTTATTTTATGCTCTGAATAGTGTCAATTACTTTGTAAAAGATTTATCAAATATTTTTTTTATGTATTCATAATTTTAATACTTTTGAAAAATTCTTAAAATATTTTATAACTTTTAATTTTTCTATTAAACATAACATTACAAAATTTACAATTTCCTTATGTATGTAAAGAATAGTGTCTAAATTTATTCTCAAAATACACATATTATAATTTCTCTTTTTATTAATTTTAATGGTTTATATAAAGAGAATATAAAACTTATTTTACAATTTATTATTAGACTTTTTCTCCAAATACTTACTTAATGTGATGAGTGGATTTTTTAAATATTAATTACATTAATGGAATACAATCACATGTGATTATTGTTTTATTTTTAAAAGTATGAAAATTCTCTGATATTCATCATAATTAACATCAATTTTAAAAAAACAATTTTGATAAATTATAATTGATTTAATTTTAATTATGCTTATGTATTATTTAATCTTTTGTTTATAATTGTCCTACAAATATAACAATTTTATAGATAAATTAAAATTTTTATTTAGAAATCTCTTTATTTTATAAAACAAAACAATTATTTCAATAGGAGCATTTTTTAAACCATTATTTTATTTATTTTAGATCTTATTTGTGGTACTGAAACACATTTTGAAATATACAATGCTAGTAGGAATGACTGCAATAAAATTGACATAGGATTTTTTAAGAGCGATTATATTACAGAATATAATTTAGAGGAGATATTAAAAGAAGAACCTGATACAAATGATACCCTTAAAATTCAAACTGGTAAACCGTTCTATATGGTCCATTATTTGCCATACAACATGTAAAGTGATATTATTAAAATTATTTTAATACTAAATATTGTATAATGTCTTGCCTATTTGCAAAATTAAAATTTTTTTGGTATACAGTATACAAAGTGATTCTTTTCATATTAATCACTCGATTTTTTTAAAAATAATAATTATATTACAAAAATTATTTTTAGTACTTTTTAATTATATATATTTTTAATTTAAAATTAATCTTAATATATCTACTATAACTTATATAATTTTAACTTAATTTTTTAAATGGCAACATACACACTTGGTTACAAAATAAAATAAATAATATAATTAAGTAAATTCTTAAGTAATAACATATTTTGACAAATTATTTCAGAAGTTTTAAAATTAGATTTAACATTTTAAAATATAGTTATTATAAGACATTTCTCGACCTTATGATTCCTCTCCCCAAGATAAAAAAATGTTAATGACATTCAAAATACTAGCACCATTATTGTACCTACCATCCGAGTAGCAATCGAGTTCATACCAGGTTTATTTAATATATTAACAACGGTGCTGAACCCAGTTCAAACCCCGTTCATAGCACAGTTCAAAGTGAGATTTGAATATGGATTTTGAACATGGGGTGAACTGAGTTCTTCGGTTCAGCTATAAAACGCTCGATAACAGTTCAATAATCGTTCATTGGTTCAATAAAAGCGTGTTCTACGACCGTTTACTAAGCGTTCATTAGTTCATTAGCAGTTACGGTATTTAAAATCAAATTTATAGGTTTTGTAAATATTCAAAAATTTTATAATTTTAAAATAATTTATTGTATTACTATATACACAATGTATTATCTGTATAAAATATATTATATGTATATATAAAGTAAAAAGTTAACCTTCGAATTTTAGGATTATTTTATTTTATATTAAATGATAATTAGTAAACAATCCATTCATATAATTTGATTATAATTAATATAAATTAATAACAATAGATCATTTTAAATAAAAATAATGATGTTAGTAATGTCAGAAATTTATTTAGTGTAACTTAGTTTGATTTATTGTTGTACAATATTTATCAAAAAAATCCAATAAAAATATTATATCATAGTAAGTTAATCACTAAGGTGTTATAGAATTTAGTCAAGGAATATATAGTTAATATTGGTACAGAAAATCATGAAATTGCAATAGTTGATATAACAAAAAATATTACCGTGATTATAAAAACAATTAATAATTTTAATATAATTTCCATGAAATGAAATAAAAGAAAATCAATGCCATAAGTACAACAGTAGGAGTAATACACGTAAGTAGCATCCAATAAGATNTGATATAACAAAAAATATTACCGTGATTATAAAAACAATTAATAATTTTAATATAATTTCCATGAAATGAAATAAAAGAAAATCAATGCCATAAGTACAACAGTAGGAGTAATACACGTAAGTAGCATCTAATAAATGGCATAAATTGCAATGTTTTTTTTTTTACTGTTTTTATTTAGATTTCAAAAATGCTATATTTTGTTTTAACTTATTAATAAAAAAACTGTGAAACAATCTAAGTAAATAAATTTAAAAAATTATTTACAAAAAAATGAAATGTAATTGAATAACAAATAAACAATAGGATTTTTTTGTCGCGATGCTTTATTATTGCCAGAATGCTTAAAAATATTATCTATTATTTTGTTAAATGTTATTTCGTGTTCAGATATTATGATTTGGCCAGACATAGCATCTAAAAAATAAACAAACATTTGTACATATAATAACTAGTAAATATATTTGTGTTGAATATACAAGGGTTCGAAAATTAAGATAAAGGGTTCCCATTGTTTGTAACAATTGATTTGTTTTCTTTATTTATTGAACATGTAGTGTATCTATACAACATATGGACGGAGCACAGGCAAAACATGTTGTATAGAAGGGACTATTTCATAGAAGAGTGTGGGGATGTCATATCCCCCAAAGTTAATTAAAATCATTGTAGGAATTTTTAGAATAAATTGTAGAATTTTGTACCCATAAAAGTACTTTGTTGGCAAAATTCACTTCACACCCCCCTAAAATTTACTACTTGGATCGCTCCTGTATACAGGTTGTAGCATCATCTTCATCTCTTTTTATCCAATTATTTTTTAACTGCTATTTAGAAAAGAATAAAAATACTAGTTGTACTATGATATAACCAGTATTTTTTCACTGCAATAAAAAGGAATAAGTCTGTTTGGGATTTACACCAACAATATTCATATTGTTTGAAACATGATGGCTTATTCAATGACAGCATTTTAACCAATACAGCGTGATCTGTACACACGACACCCCAAAATCATTCAAGTAAATTTTTCTATGAAAAATGTAGTATAAATTAAAAAATTATTTTTTCTTTGTAGTTTCAAAATTAGACTTCCAGACTTAGTTCGTTTTACTAACGCGCTATCAATATATCAACATATTCAATTTGCGTTTTTATTACAGTTTAATGTTTATACCATGAAGTACTTTAAAAATGTGAAGCTTATTAAAAGCTTGTGTAGTGTTACCACAAAAACTAAAATTTGCAGCCATTTCTCTTGTTATACAAATATCAAATGCTGTTCTCTTATATACACTAAAACTTTTAATGGTAGCAACTTTAAGCAACAAAAATTTTTTCTGAAAATAAAAAAAAGAATTACTCATCAATTCCAATAAATTAAATTATATATATATATTATTAATATTATTATTTTTATGAATATACAATGTTATAATTATAGTTTAATCATTATTTAAGTAGTCGGTATCTTACCAGTATTAATATAGGCTCTAGTAATTGTATCCCAAATAATATAAATAAGAAATGAAGATAAGAATACTTCAGTAGAACGACCTTTCAAGTTAATTAAAACATGCTCCCAAAGAATAATTTTATTTAAAATAATATACCTATTAAAAAAAATAATTAACAACTATGCTTTGGGTATAAAAAAATTTATAATTTACTATTATATAATAGTAAATATACTAAATTTATAATTTTTTATTAATTTAAATAAAAACATTTTAATACAAAAGAGTATAAAGTCTTAAAGTTATCACGTATCCTAGTGTTATGGGTGAACACCACACAAATGATAAGTATACGATTAATTGCGGTACGTAAATAGAATAATACCGATAGGCGTAAGTAATATTATATTTGTATAGGTAAAATTACACTCTTAAAACAAAAAGTATATATAAATATAATATATTTTAATATTATTAAAATATATATATTTCTATATTTCAATAATTAAATAACTACTATATAAATTGTTTCACAATCAATGTTAAAGGGGAAAAATACATACGCAGGAAAACCAGTTAATGTGTACATCGGAAACGGAACATAACGCAATATCCGTAATCCATACTCGGCGGCGGCCTTATCTCAGTGTCAAGGGCGGGGAGACAACCGATTGTCATATTAATAGCTGGACGGCTGATATAGAGAGAGACACGGGTTAGCGCCAGCCTAGAGCAAAAGGCGGTGCCGCACAGTGGAATGAAACGCCGATTTAAAATAGATGCGCCGATGTGCTTTAAAAGCGTGTTTTTCAGTTTTTTTTAAATATATTTTTTACTTTTTAGTTTCATGTTATGATAGTAGTTACTATCAATATCTTGGTTGTTACGGGTAACGGGAAATCAGAGTTCGATTCCAAAGAGGGAGTCTGAGAAATGGCTACCACATCCAAGGAAAGCAGCAGACGCGTAAATTACCTACTCTCGGAACATGGAGGCAGTGACGAAAAATGACGATACGATGGGAATTATCCTTTGTAATCGGTATGAATACACACTATATCTATAAAAATCTAAGGCCATAGTCGACGGGATACGCGACATAATAACACGTGCCGCGTGGAGTTACAAACTTACAACAAACAAACAACATACATGTGAAACTAATATAAGCGTGTTTTCCAGTTTTTTTAACTATATTTATTTTTTAATTTTTAGTTTTTTATGACATCGCTGTTACAGTCTTGGAGTATTTACTGTCAATTACCACTAGGAATGGATATAATTTCTGTATTGCCATTTAGTGTGTTTATAAACTCACAACAATGTGTCTTATTACCATTGATAATAAAGGCTATATGCTTTCTAATATCGTAATAAAAAACCAATTAGCTACCTGTATTTGTAATTCCATGTGTATTATACAATGTAATATATGCATATTAACTCAAAAAAATTTGAATCTTTAAATGTTTATACCTAATAATAAACAATAAAAATTTGTTTATATGTATATATAATTTGATGATACGCCCAGATGTACTGGTACGAAATTCAAAAAGTATACAGAAAAATAATATTGTCGACGTGTGGTGAGAGGGATGGGGTGTATGCGTTACGACAGTCTAGTCTCAAGGCCATAGACGACAGGATACGCGAGAATAATAACACGTGGCGAGTGAATAGTTACAAACAACGCACATACATATGAAACTAATATAAGTGTGTTAATATACAGAGCTAACGGCGTGACCTTACTGCCATTATAAAACACAACACCATTTCTGGACGCGTTTTATTCCGATCACATCTATTTTTATCATATAATTTATTGATCAAAAACAAAATAACGACATCTAATTAGTAATTTGGGTAATGATTCAATGCGTTTCGTTAAATTTTATTGAAAGCGAAATTGGATATTAAAAATAATACTGTATTTTTTTTTTAATTGAAACAGTAGGGCCATATGTTCAACAGAGTTTAAATTAATTATGGCTTGATGCAACAGTTTATTCGTTGAATTGTAGATATGAAGACTTCACGTGTATTGTATAAAAAAAAAAAAAGATATGTGGCACATTTATGTAAAGCATATTTATTGTTATGCTTGAATTATATAATTTATAAATCTACCCCACAATTTAAAGTTGAGCCTCCTAATTTGAAGCCTTAAATAATCTGGTGTGACTGTTGTCGGTTCATAGCATCGACCAATGAACGTTCAATCCATTATGTATGTCAGCGACAAATGTAAAATTGGGCTATTAAGTTTGTTTATGTGGAACATCTTACCGAATATTGACGAGAATTGTAATAAATTCATTTTTTGAAATGGCACTGTTGGCAACTCAATTATGGTGATAACACTGTCAACGAGATAGTACGAATTTGACGATTTACAGAAACGAGTTACCGAAGTGCAATGGAAAGAAAAGTACAAATATAAAGCATAACACAAATAGATAATGACGATCCATTGTTGCCAATCTTTAATTTACTCTAGGAAAACAGCAGTGGAATCGATGACAAAAAGTTGGGTGACCGTCAGTCGGTAATCGGTTGATTATTGGGGTTTCGAACTCGCGTTTAAGCACCGATAATGGAACACAATCGGAATACCCATTATCTATAACAAAGGTGACATACACATGAGTTGACTTCAATATTATTGTTGATTCATACTACGGAAGACGTCAATTGCAAACATTGCAATGTTGTACTCTGAACTCAGTGTAATAACCGAACTGGATCTGATGCGCATTCTGAATAGCAAAAAATGGCTCTCATTAAAATTCCAATAAAAATACTGGGACGTCCCCGTTTACTCGTTGGTACCGTAGACAATTAAACGTATTTAAACGTGAAAAAATCCAGATATTTACTTATTGCCATGGATAACGAGAACGAACTAGTACTCGGAGATTCCGATCACTTTCTATTGAGAAATGTCAAAGTGTATTTGAACGCAGACTAGTATTCGTACTAGAACCAAAACTCCAATTTCGACAACAACAAGTAAGAAGATCAAAAAAAAAAATACAAAGAGATGCTATTGAATGTAATATGACGACTGCTGATGTGTGCGAAGATAATGTGGGAGATGGTGTCAAGTGAAATTTTAGGATAATGGCGACCGTCCCCAAATAGTTGAGATAAAGGTGAGAAAAATGAAGAAGAGTATAATATTGAGACTCATTTAAATGCAGTATAGATATTTTTCATGTGGTATGAATTATTATTATTTTATGTTTTACAAGTTCAATGATTAACAATAATTCTTTATAAAAAAAAAAAAAATTTTTAATTTTTTATTATATTATGTTGTACTCTTTTTTAATTGTAATGAAGGGTCCTTTTTTAAACTTGCGACATATTTTGTATTTTTTGGAGGTTTAAAATTTTGGAAAGGTTTTCTATGGTTATCATGAACTTTATGTTGATGAACATTATTCTTGTAATGTTGATGTTTAGATGGTGATTGGCGATCTATATTAAATATACAAATATAAATTCTTTAAACAATTTAATAATTATTGAGCTTTTTTTTTTTTTATTAGAAAATATACAATCTGTATGTAATATATAGATTGTATATGAATGTAATATTCCTACAATAAGTATATGATATGTCTTAAAAATTAATTTACAATTCACAGTTAAACATGGTTGGAGAAACCATCCTGTGATGGAACTCCAATGAATGAAAAGTGCAATTAGTCTATGTTAGCAGGTCTGTACACCATTTTCATTTTAGGCGACGCGGGGGTTTTCAGGAAGATTATTGGAGGCCAGGTGGGCGATTAAAGAATTGGGATGTCCCTATAGTCTCTTTCGGAACTTTTCATAGTGGATTTTGGCTACTTCGACTACAGTAGGGAGGAAAGTGTCTTTGTGGAGTGTTTCGTTTGAACTTAACTGTCCAACAATTAAAAATAATAAACTTCCCACGGGTCTCTACCATCAAAACCAGTGTTGACTAACACAATATAATAAATAATAAAAAAAAAAGTCATAAAAAATTTGAAGATGGTAAATTTTTTTTAATACAAAAATAATTAATCTTCATTATATAATTAAAGTATAATTTATAAATTTTATAATTATATAAAATACTGTTGAAGAAATTAAGAAGAAAAAATCTTGCCCTATGGAATTCTAATCTTTGACCTCACACTAGCTGCACGTTTTATCATTTCGGTATTGCCACGGTCATAGTCGGTTGTGTTTAAAAAAAAGATAAAAAAAGTTATTTAAGCTATTTAAATTTTAGGAATCGTTTTTCCTTGCTTTTTAAGAGAACATTACTAAAAAATTCCAAATAAGTGTTATATTTTTACATTTAATGAAGGTTAGATTCATGTAACATAAGTGAAAATTATTTACTAATTTAACATTACACCCAACCGTCAGAATATCGAATATTACTATTATTGAAGTATTATAGAAACTGATTAAAAGAATTCAGCCTTCTCAATTTTTAGTAATATTTATTTTCTTTTAATAAACCATCATTTCTTGCATATTTTATATAAATAGTTTAGATGTTTCACATAAGGCGTACCGCGACGAATCATATTTTTTTTTATTTAAAAACCTCTTTTAGGATAAAACACTCTACTAATTGAACTACTATAACTCATGACAATAAAATAAAAAAAATATATAAGAAACTTATAAAATACGATTTAATTAAAGTCAATATCAATATACCTTTTCTTCCCGGCAATGCCACAGATTCTGAAAAAAAATTTAATGTTACAGTTATTAAAAAAATCTATTTATAAATTAAAGTTATTTTAGAAACTTTATCGTAATACTTTACTTTGAACAAAATATAGTAAAATAGTAATAGATAATATAAACAGCAACAATAAATTCATGGTTAAATCAAATTGTAATTTACTTTATCTTTCCAAGCTACGGTAAATAAAACAGATTATATAATTTTGGCCCACTTATAAACTTGACTAACCTTTTATACTTTACTAAAGCGAAATAGTAAAAATAATAATTATGTATAAAGCAATAATTCTATAATTCTTTTGTTATATAAAATCTGTGTATTTATTTAAAAGTAATTATTATAATTTTACATGAAATACGCAACTATCTTTTATTATTCAAATAACTTCCCCAAACATAACTAATTATAAACTTGTTTTGTTCAAAAGTAATGACGTTATGTGCGCATTTTATTAAATACATTAATAAAATGAACAAATAAAAACAGTATTAAATTTTTCATCATATTTTTTTTTGTCATTACAGTTAAATATTTTCATTTATTTTAAAAACTAACTTTTTATTCTGATACAAAGTTGATATAGAACTGGTAATAAAAAAAATATATATACGTTGAATTTTTTCCATAGTTATATGAATAATTTTAGTTTTAGGTTTTTAACTATATAAAATTATAGAAATAAAAAAAAATTATTTTATTAGTTGTCATAATAGACCAAGACAATTATTTTTATCACTATGGAGATCATATGAAATTACATAAAAAAACATTGTAAAAACTGTGGTAAAACAGTAGTTTTTAAATTATAATTTATTAAATCAAAAATCACCCGTATAAAAAGGTTGGTCTAAGTAATTTAGTTCCCTATTGAATATTTTATCATTATCTCAAGCCTAAACATATTTCTTAGTAAATAAAAATAAGTATCATTCAGTTGTGTTTGTTTCTACGGCCGACAATAACAATATAGGTAATTTACATCCAGTGAAACTTGGTAAAGTTATCACAAAATCATTTAAAGGCATTCTTAACATCAAACCTATAAGTTCTAAACGTGTTAAAATTACTTTTGATACAGTCTCCCATGGCAATTCTTTTCTTATCTCGCCCCACCACTCTGAAAATGGATTAAACGCCTCTATTCCAAGCACTCTTTTATATAATTTATGTATTATTCGTTTAAACACCTATATTTCGGGAAGTGATTTCTGGGATGGCCTTGAGTCCTCTGTCGAAGTTACTTCCTTCAGAAGATTAAACTCTAAGCAAGATATCCAACTTATGCTCTCGCCACTCGTCGAATTGAAATTTTTGGCTCCGTCCTTATCCAAACATCTAACTATTTACAAGGTTATTTTCGACATTTCTCCAAGTGTACGCAGTCTCGTCCAATGCGACAAATGCCTTCGATTTGGACATACTCAAAAATTCTGCCGCAGCAAAGAACGCTGTGGCCACTGCGGTCTGGCAGATCATAATGCTTCGACATAGTCGGATAAAGCAACTTCCCCACCCTCATGTATATTCTGCAAATTGAACCACCCTTCAACTGACCGCTCCTGCACCAAATGGACCAATCAAAAGGACATAAAAAAAATTATGGCCACTAACAACGTGTCCTATTCTGAAGCTGCTCAAATTAAACGCTTTGGTATCGTCAACCCTGCTATTTCTTTTGGCAGTATGGTAAGTAAAAATAGTGTTTGTAATGATACTACTAAAAATATACATGTGCAGTTAACTAGCCCTCATCCTCCTTCCAATTACACCGATAATATTCCGTTACCCTTGCTTCCTCCTTCATCACACAAACTTAAAAATAATAATAATAATAAGTCTTTCTTCCAACTTCCATTTTCTCAACCTCATAAACAGGTTTCCTCTTTCCCTTGTAATTTTTTAAATTACGTGGCCTCTATTAACTCTTCTCGTCATAATAACAATGTTTAGATTCCCACTTTTATGGATCAACTTTCCCATTCATTTATTCAAAATCCTAACTCATTATCTTCCTTGGAATCGCTCCGCTCTATTATTGAAACATCTCTCCTTAATTCGAAACCTTGCGACTCTATGATACTGATGATACCCAGGAATAATTCTACCTATTCTAATAGCTCTATTCCTTCCTTTAACGTTCTCCAATGGAACACTAAGGGTATCACTCCACTTGCCTACGACCATGCTACTATTTTATCTATTCATAAATGCTCCTTTGCCCTTATATCTGAAACGTGGCTATTACCCAATTGTCATTTTTACCTTCCTCATTTCAATATAGTACAAGCCAATAGACATGATGTTTATCATGGTGTCGCCATTGCAGCTCATCAGTTTATACAAATTACTCCGATTACTATCAATGACAATCTTATTTGCTCTTTACGTAGTCATTCTATTGATTTGGTTGGTATTAATGCCTTTTCTAATTCTACCTCGCCTATTTTTCTCTGGTCCTTATATATTCCCCCCTTCTCCAACCCTCCGTTGACTATCATCAATTCTATTTTCAGTCTAATTTCTCCTAACTCCATTTTAGAGTTAGCTGGTTGGGTTGGGTTGGGTTGCTATAAGGCTGCCCTGAAGTAATACCTCACGGTAGTTCCAGGGGGGTCCGCATTTATGCAGGTCGGAGAAAAAAAATTCTCATCTTCGCATCGAAACTAAAAAAAAGGGTTGCTATAAGGATGCTTATAATATTTTTAGAATCCAATGGAATTTCTAATTTTGTTCCCTCTGTTGTACTAAATTCCCATTCTATTCCTGTGATTACTGCGATCATTTCTTTTATATTGAGCGCTGGTTGTACTATTTAACTACTTTATTATATATTATAATTTATTGCATATACTTAACTTTTATTATATTAACAAACACCCATTATTTTTGTAATTAATACTATATTATCTAATTCATATGTAATTGTCGAGCTATAATATTTTATTAATAAAAGCTTCTAAAAAAAAAAAAAATAATAAATATACAGTATAGTTCTAAAAATTTTATTTGTCTAAGTTTTTTTGCATTCTGTATAAAATATTTAAAAGTTAAATACACATTTATATATAAATACACGTTTAAGAACTTTGTTCGACTTCTATTGATTTATAAAAAAAATTTATATGAAAAATTAAAACTTGAATTTATTCTTCTTATTTAAATTAATCTATTTAGTTTTAATAAAAGTTATTAAAAATATTGGTACAATAATTTAAACGAAATTTCAACTATCATGAAGTATTAATGCTACCTTTTATTTAAATTATGATCTGTTTAGAGGTATGTATATAGGAACTTATATTAGTGAACTATTTAGAGTTATTACAGATCGTCTAAACGTTAATATTATCTTAAGAAATATTGGAGTAAAAAGTGGTCAGATTTAAAGGAATGTATGTTAAATAAAGATTTAAATAGGTTTGGTTGGATATTTACTGCTGAAAAATCTATGGAAGATTAATTGTTGCTTTATTAGTTTTATCAGTATCTAAATATTTTTTAGTTCATCAGCCGATATTTCCCAGCAGAAATTTTGTGGGCACTTGTTTTTTTAATACTATAGTTTACTTTATAAGCTTTAGTTTAGTAGAGGTTTAAAAAATGCAGTATTCTGGAACATTACCAAAAATTGAAATGAAAAATAAAATTAATATGGATAGGTGGTCTCATTCAAACCCTTTTAGTACTCATGTTTTCCAATGGATTTTCATGAATTGTGTGTCAAAAAAAAGATATTGTATCTTATATATTGAATAACAATTTCATACAAATTCGACTTTTTAACTAACACTTAAATCTTACTTATTTTTTTATTTTTTGTAAATGATGTGAAGATGACCAGACATAATTTTTTAACATAACTGTATCATTTTCTAAATCTGTTTGATATCACATAGGAGAGGGTATTGGACAGTGTGGTCATAACGATAGTTGACCTTTGACAATTATAACATGTCATTTAGGATGAGGATAACATATGGTAGAAACAATTCATTAATATAATAAATAAACATGTGTGTAATTTTAACACTGAACTTATAAATGTACGACGAGCACTTTTTGTATATATTTACCTGTAACTTTATACACATCATAATTTTATTACGTAACAAAAATAATAATAATACTGTTTAAAACTTTAGTAATAAACATAATAATATACATACAATATGTGATGAAATTGGATCTAATATACCCACAATAATAGAAGCAATAGAAAAAGTTCAACCTTATATTAATGATAGATCAATAAAATCCAAATTAACCAAATTATATATTATATTATATATATTGGCATATATTTTTTATAAATCTAACCCTTTATCTGCCCACAGGAGGGTTTCAAATACAACTTTTTCACAAAAAATTTACTTTTTCAACTTGACTTTTGAAAATGTTCCGGAAAGTCTGATACTATGACGCGGTCTCATTGCACTTTCGGCTTTACCGCTGGATGACGACTGCGACACAGCTGCCTCTCCTTTCCGACAGGTCGCGCGACGACGAGTGATCGCGGGTGACGAGAACCGGTCCGGTGATGCACCAAGTATTATCATTAACATTATTGTCTATTGTGACTTCCTCTTGGGAACTTATATTGTTTTTTATATACTCTTATGAATAATAATTTAAAATATATGCTAAAGTAATATCTAACTATATGTTATTTATTTATTTATTTAATATATAACCCACCTTAGTCACAACATTGGCGCAGTCGAATAAGGAATTTTTTGCAGACTAATAAGTAATTAAGGTAAGTGCTAAATAATTACAGCTATTATTATTTGCAGCACCCTTAATAAAATATTTGCAAAATAGAGAACTTACAGCTTTAACGGACTAAAAGTGTAGTAAGTCCCAGAAAAAGAAATTTTTAAGACTTAATTAGTCATAAGCTTATTAATTTTTGGCGTTAAGGTGTACATAAGCTATATAGCTTGAGATAGACTTATTACACAGGAGAATTTCCTAACGTGGTTTGTGCTAAAAATATCTTGTAGACAAGTCTACTTCCCGATCACGTGAACAGCGCATTAGCTGTCTCCATCGATCTACTTATCTGCTATTATTAGAATATCAGTCACACAACTTTTATATATATCTTAAATTAAAGATAATGTAATATACTTTATTATGAAAAAAAAAATTTAACCTCTGGACTTGTCTTCGTGTTGAAAATGGCTACCGAATGCTATTTTTGTGTAAAAATTCTCGATATTATTTTTTAAATTTGTAACTTTATTATGCTATAACTTTTTGAAAAATATATGGATCAATACAATTTTTTTATGAGAAATAATATTTTTTAATAATCTCTTTTTCATTCGACATACTTTATCTTAATCAGGATATTAATAAGGAACTAGCAGATCATGTAATTTTTGGAATAAAACACCAATTTTTTTAAATTAAACACTATCTAAAGATTTGTATCGAAGCGTTTTTTTTTTATAGTGATTTTAATCACTGTCAGATATCAATATACTTGATCCAACTATGCCACGCCACCACTGTGCCGCGACCCCCCTGTTCTGGGTTGGTTTTTTATTTTTGTGACAGTAATTGAGTAGTTTATGATAAAAAAATAATTTTATATACTAAAATTAACGGTTTATCCATTTCAAATTACAATTGTTACTAAGCTTATATTATACTAAGTAAAAAAACTNTTTTTTTTTTTTTCATGATTATTATTTGTACATTAATTAAAGTTATAAGTTGACAATCAATTGATTTAAACTATATACACATATTTATAATTAAATTTTATACAATAATGTTATGAATTTACATTAAATTTACAAGTCTTGCAGTTTCATAGAATCTGTAAATGGCATCCGTGTTTGCTTCGCCCAGAGCTTCCTCCATGTTGTTGGGGTGGCCTAGTATACTCCGCTCATCCTTGTATGTGGGACAGTGGAGTGTTAGGTGTTCAATGGTCAATGGTTCTTCACATGTAGAGCAATACGGTTGTTCCTCTTTGTTGAAAATGTGCGAGTGTGCGAGTCTTGTATGCCCTATTCTGACTTTGGTGATAAGGGTATCTACTACGCGAGCTGGGTTGATAGGCGAACGCCATTTATGGACAGTTTTTTTAATGTTTTTTAATTTGTTATTGGTAGTACCATCCCATTGGGTTTGCCACTGTTGAACGGAAATTCGGTTGATTATTTTTAAAATATCTTTATATGGTAGTGACATTATTTTTGATGAGAGAATAGAAGATATGGCTTGATTAGCCAATGTGTCAACTTTTTCATTACCATTGATTCCAATATGTGATGGGACCCATATAAATTCAAAAGTTTTATCAGAGTTAGTAATGATGTTGCATATTTGGAGGGATAGTTCATTTGACGGGTTATTTGATGATAATGAAGTCAGGACACTGTAGGAGTCACTTATGATTAGTACTTTATTCATCAGGGAGGATTCAGTGTAGGTAATTGCTTCTTTAATAGCAAAGATTTCAGCCGTGAAAATGCTTGCATCTGAGGGTAGTTTGTAAAGTCTATTTATATTGCCTGAAATGAATGCGCATCCTGTGCCATTTGTATTTTTGGAGGCTTCAGTATAAATTAATTCGTAGTCGTGAAAGTCGGATTTTATATTTTCATTAAAAATTGAGACAATTGTGGGGTGGGGAGTAAAGTTTTTGTTCAAATAGGATAGTTGGGTGTGGATTTTGGGGTGGTACTGCCAGAATGGAGTTGTTAAAAAAGGAAATGATGTCTCAATTTTGAACTCACAGTTGTATTCCTTGCATATACGAATATAAGTGTCCATAATTGATGTTGGTCCTTTGTGTTTTCTTATTTGGGCAGGATATTTGAATAGTTGATATGGTGTTTGGTATGGGAAGGCAAGTTTTTTGGTCACGTATTTTAAGATGTTTTTATTTCTTCTGGTCTGTAGTGGAGGTTCTCCTGATATGCATAGGATACTGTCTATAGGGCTTGTACGGTAAGCACCTATAGCAAGTCGAATTGCCTGGTTATGTATTGGATTGAGGATTTGTTTTGTGTTAGGTTGAGCTGAGTTATAGATGATTGAGCCGTACTCTATTCTAGATAATTATATCAAATTATATATAATATATATCAAGCATCTATAAAAAAAAATGATATTGATTTGTTCATTTTTAAGAAAATTATGTCATTATAAAGTTAAAAATATAAAAAAAAGTTAAATTACAAAAATCGTAATTTTTTATCCACTTTGATGTCTATTTTCGTCACGAAGACAAGTCCAAAGGTCAAATTTTTTTTTTCATAATAAAGAACATTACATTAGCTTTAATTTAAGATATATATAAAAGTGTCAGACTTTCCGGAACTCTTTCAAATGTGTAAGTCGAAAAAGTTCTACATTCTGTATACATTTTCAGATTTGAACCCCCTATCCGTTTATAGGAAAATGGTCCGATTAAAAAAAAAAATATATCGAATGAAAGATGTATATAAATACTACTTCTCATAAAAATATTTTATTGATCCATACAATTTTGAAAAAGTTATAGCATTTTAAAGTAAAAATGTAAAATATAAAATCGAGAATTTTCACACAAAAATAGCATTCGGTAGCCATTTTCACCATGAACACCAAATATTAAAATAATATTGTTGCACAACGCTAGCCACTCGATTTCTATAATGATCTCTAAAATTATCTAATTAACAATGTGACTGGTTAATAAAAGTACATTAAATACAGTTTCAAATACATTTATTTAGTCGAATTAATATTATTAATTAAAACAAATGATTATTACTAAATTATTATAGATTAATTATAAGTTAATTTATTTAAGTAAATTTGAATATATCGCTTCTTTCTTGTGGGTTATTGGAAATCCTACCATCTATATTAGTTTGGTTCTGTTCGTTAGCATTATGTTGAACTTTATCAAGTTCTTTTTCTTTGTGTAAGCTTAATTCTAAGCTATCAGTTATCTTACCATAATTATCTGTATTTTTCTTTTTTATATTTATTTCATATTTTACGTGTTCTTCATCTTTATCTAGTTCATTGATCTTAGCCAATGTATTTTTGATTATTACATCATTAGAAGTCTTTATTAATGCAGCTTTTTTTTCAAAAAAAGATATTTTATTCTTTATTCCTTAAAACATATTAATAGTTTTTATCATTTTTTTGTTTTTTATTATATTATGGCCAAGTGAGTTAAATATAAATGCATTTTTGAACGAAATGCATAACCTTTAATTTTCTACTTGTATTTAAACATTTAAATATTTTATATACTTTACGATTGTTATTGTCCTATCTGAAGTAATAAGTACTATATACTCTAAGAAGAATAATGAATTTATTATTAACCCATTCATTAACATTTCCCACTTGAACTATGACTGTTGTTAGGTTGGGTGTATCCAATATAAACATTTTAGTTCGTTAGATATTTTTACATTCAAATGAGTGTACAAGGGTTCTCTGGCTTTTGAATGTCAAAAGCTCATGATTTTTCAATAATTTTGAATCAATAATTTTCTTATAGAGGTGTAACTAGAGTTTTGTTCTGGAAGATATACTATACAGAATGTTCAGTAAGTAAGAAAACAGGTCAATTATTGAAACAATAGAAACTTGTTTTCTTACTTACTAAATACACTGTGCGTTATTTATATTGTATACTACCCATAAATCAAATTATATACATAAAAAAAATATTCAGTATCTCTTCCTAGCGAAAAATAATTTTGTTGTAATATGGAATTATATTTATTATGGTGTCATATTCGTATGACACCTTTATCCTTTTTTCTCCGAAATTTTTAAACTCCACAAAATTCAGCACAATTAAATTTTGTAAAGCTGAACTCCTATTTGATTAAACTCAGAGTTAGGGAAAACAAAAATTTTTGTAAAAAAATTCTTTTTTATATTTTTAACTTTATAATGCTATAACTTTATGAAAGATGTATGGATCAATATAATTTTTTTTTGTAGATGCATGATGTTTTTAACTATCATTTGGTATATTTTTTTTTTATATCTAACCCTTTCCTGCCCACAGGGGGGATTCAAAATGACAACTTTTTCACAAAAAATTTACTTTTTCAACTTAAATTTTGAATATGTACCAGAAAGTCTGACATATATCTTTAATTAAAGCTAATGTAATTTACTTTATTATGCAAAAAAAAAATTTCGGACTTTATTTTGTCTTCACGCTGAAAATAGCTACCGTATGCTATTTTTGTGTAAAAATTCTCGATATTATTTTTTAAATTTGTAACTTTATAATACTATGACATATTGAAACGTGTATGGATCAACATAATTTTTTTATAAGAAATAATATTTTTTTAATAATCCCTTTTTCATTCTACATACTTTATCTTAATCAGGATAATAATAAGGAACTAGCAGATCATGTAGCTTTTGAAATAATCCATCAATTTTTTAAAATTAAACACCAAAAGATTTGCATCGAAGCATTTTTTTGTTTATAGTGATTTTTATCACTGTCTGATATCATTATACTTGATCCATCTATGCCACGTCACCACTGTCCCGCGACAACCCTGTTCTGGGTTTTAACTTTGATGTTTATTTGCACCATGAAGACAATTCCAGAGGTCAAATTTTTTTTTTCAATTTAAAGTATATTACATTAGATTTAATTTAAGATATTTATAAAAGTGTCAGATATTCCGGAACATTTTCAAAAGTTAAGTTGAAAAAAATAATTTTTTGTGAAAAAGTTGTCATTTTAAATCCCCCCCTGTGGGCAGATAAAGGGTCAGATTTACAAAAAAAATATACCAAATGATAATTAAAGACATCAAGCATCTATATAAAAAAAAATTATATTGATATGTTCATTTTTCAATAAGTTACAGCATTATAAAGTTAAAAATGTAAAAAATAAAATCGAGATTTTTCACACAAAAATAGCATTTGGTTTTCACCATGAAGACAAGTCCAGAGGTCAAATTTTTTTTTTTCAAATTAAATTATATTACATAAGCTTTAATTTAAGATATATATAAAAGTTTCAGTCTTTCCGGAACATTTTCAAAAGTTAAGTTGAAAAAGTTAATTTTTTGTAAAAAAGTTGTCATTTTAAATCCCCCCCTGTGGGCAGGTTAAGTGTCAGATTTACAAAAAAAATATACCAAATGATAAGTAAAGACATCAAGCATCTATATAAAAAAAAATTATATTGATATGTTCATTTTTGAAAAAGTTAGAGCATTATTAAGTTAAAAATATAAAAAAAAATTATTTTACAAAAATCGTAATTTTTTATTAACTTTGATGTCAACTTTCACCACGAAGACAAGTCCAGAGGTCAAATTTTTTTTTTTCAAATTAAAGTATATTACATTAGCTTTAATTTAAGATATATATAAAAGTGTCAGACCTTCCGGAACATTTTCAAAAGTTAAGTTGAAAAAGTTAATTTTTTGTGAAAAAGTTGTCATTTTAAATCCCCCCCTGTGGGCAGGTTAAGTGTCAGATTTACAAAAAAAATATACCAAATGATAGGTAAAGACATCAAGCATCTATATAAAAAAAAATTATATTGATATGTTCATTTTTGAAAAAGTTACGGCAGTTTTTAGTAAAAAAAATTGAAAAAATATCGAAAATTAGCGATTTTTAAATTTGTAATTTTTTGGGGGATTTCCCCCGTTTACGGGGAACGAGGGAATTTTTTTCAATTTTTGAGGGTAATGTCTTCGACTAGATACGATTTGTGATCTTTTGACATATTATTCATCAAAATCGGTCCAGCGAGAGCTGAGATTAAGCGTTCACAGTCACAAAAAAAAAAATAAAAAAAAATCACATCATGGTAAAATTAATACCTTCTCAGCTTCGCATCGAAGCTAAAAACACATCATATTAAAACCAATACCTTCTCAGCTTCGCATCGAAGCTAATAATTTAAAATTTTTTTCATGGTTAACTCTACTAAAATTATATACTTTAATTATTAGTTATGTAATACTTTTTAAGTTTATTCCTTTTTCCATGTAAGGTTGACAACCTAATTTTTGCAAATGGATATACATATTTTTAATATATTAAAATATTTGAGATTTATTTTAATTGTTAATGACATTTGAATTTTTAACTTTTTTCGTTTATTAGATATAAAAATTTAAAGTTCCTAATTTTTGAGTTATACCTGTATAATATATGAGGGATTACAAATACAGGAGGTAATTGGTTTTTATTATGTCGCTATTAAATGTTAATGAGTGTTTATTTCCAATTATAACTAAATCAGTAGATACGCTTTCTGTATTGTCAGTTAGTGCATTTATGAACTCATAACAACGTAAAAAATTTTTCTTTGAAGAACTAATGTCTTGTAATTTGTTTGCACCTCATAACTAGCTGTTACCTTAATTCTTATAACAACGACACCCACAGCCAATCTGGAGTGTCAGACATCACGGTGACTGCAGTGCGATCAGCAGACGCATTATCATCTCCGTACCTTCTCTGCAGTTCTTTTGGTGTTTTGTTTTGTATTAAGACAGGACGACCTTAAAAATTATTACATAGCTAATAATTCAAGAACAATATGTAACCAAAACCTCCCCTCTAAAAACGAAAAAAGTGATTTCAAGTGGCATACTTAATTCGTAATCCCAAAAGCATTGTATCTATATCGTTCCTTAATACCAACTTTAGTGGGATATTAACTTTTACCATACAATTCTTTTTTACGACATGTATTAATACCCATACTCAAACCATCTCCAACATTCTAAATGCATCTTTAGCATTGACACCGATGGCATCTTGTAACGCAAAATTCACATATTATGCAAATTTTCCCACATGTTGAATACTAAAATCTTTGTCAGCATAATATAGTTATCCATCGGAGACGCTAAATAAACACCTAGTACTTCAGGAGAATTTTCACTTAAGCGACCGATGTATTCGATAATATCTAAAATGTATGTTTAAAAAAATTATTAGTTGTTGGTTTATCTATCGTGATAGCTACACCATAAGAGAACTAATATTGTTTATTCTATTTATTGGTATTACTTTTTAATGTGGGTGATTCCAACATATCATCTGAAAATAATTTTTAAACTTTTTTAAAATCAACTTTTCAACTGTGTGTTTTGCTTTTATAAGACCTTTAGACATTTCTTTTATTAGTCAATGGTGGTTAAAGATCAAGAAATTAATATGAATTTGTGTAAAATTTGCAATATTTAGAAATTTTAACGATTTGTCTTGTAATGACTTCCCTGAATTAAATTTTTTATAATTGTGTGCCTAATTTATTGGTGTATAAAAGAGAAAGTTAGGCAAATCAACAACCACCCTCTAATATTTGCTTTTTAAACTTTCACAGTTACATTTGATTTTGTAGTGTTAAACGATTATTAATTAAGTGTTTAACGATAATGATATTAATCAATGTCATCTTTCAGTATGTACTGTATCATTAATATCATTATATTCAAAATTTAAGTATGTCGGATGAAAGATGTATATATGTGTTCAAAAACAAAAATTTGTGTTGATGTATACATTTTTCAAAATGTTCAAGAAATTTAAAGTTGAAAATTTAAAATCCAAAATTTTAACACAAAAATAGAATTTTTTAATCACGGCAGCCGTTTTCACATAAAGGATAAGTTGTCGGGACAACATTTTTATTTTAATAGATAGTACGTAACAGAAGATTCAATTTGATATATGTTTAAAGTAGTGCTGAGCATTATATTGACCAATCCGGATTTCGGATCAATCCGTTAATTCGGATTTCGGATTCAATCCGTTGACTCGGATTTCGGATTCAATCCGGCTTCTTTGTTTATGAGATAATCAGCTATTTTTTCATTATTATCAACCTGAATAATGCGAATTACGATCTCAGATCAATTGAAAATTGACTGTTATAAGAGCCTTAATAGCAAATACACCCGGGTTTTCGAGTTGTTCACAATATTTGACATCTACCTGTGCAGTAAGAGCTAGAATTTAGAAAGAATCAAGTTGGCATTTATTATTTTTATTAATATAAAAAAAACGAATTTTTATGTGCGTACATAATATGTATAGTATATTATACTTGTGTCAAAGTTAAAAAAAATTATTAATGAAGTCAAAAATAATAAAATAGAATATTAAAATAAAATAAAATAAGTAGTATATTGTTTTTTTAGTTTTGAAAATTTTTAACCAAAATTGTTAATATTTCTTTCACATAATGCTAATTTATAATTATTGTAATTTAGCATTATGTGAAAGAAATATTAACCATTTGGCTGTTTCACCAGCCAGACAATTTCTTTTAGAAGTTATAATATTCCCCGCTGTAGAAAAAGCTCTCTCTGAGGGCGTAGATGTTGACGGGATACATAAATATTTTTTAGCAAGTTTTGATATCACTGGATATTTCTTGTCATTTTCAGCCCACCATGTTAATGGACAGGCATTCTTGTTAATACAGTTTTCTTTTAAGTATTTGTCGAGCTCATTTTGTTCAATTATATCTTCACCATTATGATTTTGGGGAAATAAAATATCCAAAGCAGATACTACAGGGTTTGGCTGATTGGTAGTATCATCAATTGAAGAATCTTCATAATTTAAATGATGCATAATAAAATCTTTTAAGGTAATTAAAGTATCACTATCGTCATCAAAAAAATTTTTATAACGTGGGTCTAAAAGTGAAGCAATATTTAGAAGAAATTTAGAATCATTGTGCATTTGACTAAAAAATCTTACTTCGAACTCTTGGGACAATGTTTCTTTAAATATTTTAATTTTATGTTGGTCAGATTCGTTGGGAGTCAAATAGTGTTGGACAATACTTTTTAAAATTGGATGTACAGTTGATATTGTTGGAGTTGTTGCAGATGATAAGACTTTAGTAACAAGATCGAAAGGCTTGAGCACTTTAACTAACTGCTCCAATAGCTCCCATTTACTTTCGCTGAGTTCCAGTGATATTGCTGTTGTTCTAGTTGTGGTATTACGGTCATTTAAAACTATGCTTATACATTGTCGAGATTCGATAAGTCGTTCAACCATTGCATAAATTGAGTTCCATCTAGTTTTAACAGACTGAATTATTTTTTTTCTGGCATTTTTAATTTTTTCTGTGCTACTTGAAGTGCTTTGATTGCTACTGTTGAGTGTTTGAAATGTGAAACGATTGAAGATGCAGTAATTAGAATTTGTTTTATTTCATTTTCTTCCAAACCTTTGTTAACACATAACTGCAATGAATGAGCGAAACATGTCCTACTTTTAATATTTGGAGCCATTTCAGTAACGGCATTCTTAATATTTACCGCATTGTTATGCNGGAGCCATTGCAGTAACGGCATTCTTAATATTTACCGCATTGTCATGCACAATACACATAGTTTTTGTATCAATTTCCCATTCCTTCATAATATCCAATAATTTTTGTTTTAAATTTATACTGATATGTCGCTCATCCATTAATTCAGTTGTAATAATATAATTGACCATTTTCCAATTTTTATTAATGCCATGTGCCGTAACTGTTATATAAGACTCTATAGCTTTACTGGTCCAACAGTCAGTAGTTAGTGCTATTGAGTCTATGTTTTTTATTTCATTGGCTACTTTATGTCTTTCTGTCTCGTATAGTCCTTGAATCTTCCTTTTGATTGTAAACCGACTTGGTATTTCATAATTTGGTGATATCTTCTTCATAAATTCAATAAAACCAACACCATCCACTGTTGATAGTGGCAGCATATCTTTGGCTATAAATTTTACAAGGCTGTCTGTAATTTGCTCTTGTCTTTTGGCTGATACAGACGGCGAAAAGAACATTTCAGTAATCTTTGGCTGCATTAATACCCCTAAGTTTCCAGATTCTGATACTGATGTAGATGTTGATGGTTCAGTATTCATGCTATTATTTTGCTGATCACTATCATTGTCATCCTCTTCTAATGATCTAACAGCATAATTCAGTTTTAAATTTAAATGTATCATAAATTTTTTTTTATTTTTTACATAGACATTGTGAATTATGTAATATGTTGAATACATCAAAATAATTTATGGCTCATATTGGTAATATAAATACACCCAAATAAAATAGTTACCTNATAAATATACCCAAATAAAATAGTTACCTTTTTTTTGGTTTATCACGAGAAAGTCCATCCATATTGTGTTTAATTCTCATGTGATTCCATAATGTGCCTGGTATATAAGTACAAATACAAATTATTCAAAATTACAAATAGGTATTTAAAATAATAATATTGTCAACCACTTAAAGGACTACCCAACCAAAAAACAAGTTTTTTTTTTAATTAAAGAAAAGAACAATAATTTTGGTGATGACATTTTTTTAGACCACTCGTTGTTGACTTACGGGCGCACAGTGTTCCAATTTATCATAAACCTGGCCAAAATCCTTTTTAAAAANCTGGCCAAAATCCTATTTAAAAATTTTTATTTTTTTTTTATTTTTATGATTGGTATTTATTATACGAAAGCTGAGCTCTTTAAAAAGGTAGCACTTATTAAGTTTTAAGCATTAATTAAAAACTTTATTAAAATGGGAACATTAGAGGGGTCGTTAAAAAACTCTTTGGCAGAATTCCGATGAGTGCACCCCCGCAATTGATTCGAAAAAAAAAAAAAAATCATGTCAAAATTTCAAATCGATTGATACATTTTAAATCCGTGATTTAGCCATTTACTTTTCCCCATTTAATTAACATGGAATTTTATGTATCTTGCAAAAAATCACAAAAAATATAATGAAATATGATTTGGAAAAATCTGAAACCTCTCAGATCTTATCTATATTGATAGTACTTTAAATTGCACAAAAAAAAATTTACGAAAAAAAAATTTCAAGAGTTCTATTGCTACTTTTAGAATACCATTTCTTTATAATAGACGCATTATAATTATGACAAAAATACGTTTTTAATCAAAAAGTCATAAAGGAAAAAGCTATAGGACTTGAATGGAGTAACACTATGGTAATATTGATTTTGGTCTATCATCTCAGTTACGGATGCTGTGGACCACTCTTTTACCAGATGAGTTTGTTATTTTTTTAACAAAAAATTATTCATAAAAAAGGAACAACTTCTTCCTCTAGGACACACCGCAATGCCTTTCACATCAACTTATAGTATCAGTTATTTTAACAATTAAAAAAATCGAAAATCGGGGAAAATTATATTGAATAAAACATAATATGTTTTACTTTCAAAATGCCTCATAAGTAAAATAAGATATATTGATGTTTCCATAGTTATAACAAATTAAATATAGCGCTCCATAAGAATTGTATGGCCGCCGCCTCGGTAATGGAATCCGTGACGTCACGCGCCTCTTTAATACTGCCCGTAAGTTAAGAACGGGTGGTCTAAAAAAAAAATTTCACCAATAATATTTTTTAGGTTTTTTGTTTTGTATTTTGAGTTAATAAAAAAATTTTAATTTAAAAAAGTTAATATAAGAATTTTTCAAAACAAATATATTTTTTGTGTTAGGTAATCAAGTTAAAGAGTTTAAAAAAATGTCAACATTAATCATTGAAAAGCAATAAACAATAAATAATTTACTTAAAAATACGGGTAAATGATAATTAATACTCGTAATTATTAAATAAAATGGATAAAAATCGTATATTATAGATATTTAAGTTATTGTTTTAGATTTCTAGAATAAAATCTTTTCATTTTTATTACACCTATTACATATTATTATGTTATTGTAATTTACCTGTACTCCCTGAAGTTTTGAAACTTTTTCCACAAGCATTGCAAAAAACTAAATGTTTGTTCTCTTCATCAACGCCTTTCGTAAAACTCGCCCAACTTTGAGACATTTTTTAATACGATACGTACTAAGACAGTACTACTAACGTAATGCCTTTTGCCTGCTATTAAATATTGATAAAAGTACAATTGATATCTACGTGATATGTGATATCACGTAAAGCACAACACGATATTTATTAATAGCACTTCTGAACAATAACAATTCTCGCTATAATAGAATAACCCATGAAGATTTGTTTACATTAAACCGGATTAGATACTTTAATCCGGATTGAACGGATTGTCACATTTGTTTCAATCCGGATCGATAATCCGGATACGGATTGATCCAGATGTGGTGCTCAGCACTAGTTTAAAGGACGCAGTATTTCCGAAACATTTTCAAAAGTTTAATTGAAAAAGTTCTATTTTTTATACAATGTTTCTATTTTGAATACCCGAGGGATAATTTTTAGAAAAAAAAGTGAAATTGTGAAAAGTTTATTGTTGTTTATTTTATAATCGAAATAATATTATGAACAAATTTTTTACATTTGTTCAATTATTATTAAACATTGTAATCAAAAAGACTATATAATTAATTTATTGAAATTAATTAAAAGCTAAAGGTGTACAGATTAGTTATTTAAAGAAAGGAATTAAGAATAAGTATGAGTAAGACAAAGTATATAGAGTTCTATAAGACGAGTGAGACCAGCTATGATGTATGGTCCAGAATGCTGGGCGGTTGACAAAAAAGTAGAAAAGAATGAATGTAGAGGAATTAGAATGCTTAGATGGATGAGTCGGGAGATGATAAGATGAGAAACGAACATATAAGAGGAAGTAAAGGTGTTGCGTGAATCTTGGATAAGATAACAGAAAATTAACTTAAATGATAGTTTGGTGATGTTATGAGGTGAAAGGAATCGGAAGCTGTAAGAACAGTTATGAAAATGAATGTTTAAGGAAGAAGAAGTAGAGGAAGACCAAAAAAGATATGTAGGGATGTTATTGGATGCGATATGAGGACAGCTGGTGTGAGCGTAGATGATGTGGGAGATCGTGTCAAGTAGAAGTTTAGGATAAGGGTGGCCGACCCCAAGTAGTTTGGATAAAGGCGAGAAAAAAGAAGATTTGTAAAAATAATGATTCTATTATTATTAAATTTAGTAATATTTATATTTTTAAATATGTTATTTTATAAGTTTTTCAGAAATTAATTTTTTTTTAGCTTCGATGCGAAGCTGAGAAGGTATTAATTTTACTATGATGTGTTTTTTTTTTTTTTATGTCTGTTGCCACTTTTTCTCAGTTCTCACTGGACCGATTTCTTTCAACAATACGTCAAAAGATCACAAATTGTATCTAGTTGAAGACATTACCCTTAAAAATTAAAAAATTTTCCCTCGTTCCCCGCAAATGGGGGAAATATCCAAAAAAATTACAAATTTAAAAATCGATAAATTTTGTCTTTTTTTTCTTAAAACTTCCATAACTTTTTCAAAAATCAACATAATTTTTTTTATAATAAAACCTTAGATAGTTCACTTTCATTTGATATCATTTTTTTGAAAATCTAACACTTAACCTGTTCATTGAGGGGGATTTAAAATAGCAACTTTTTTACAACAACTAACTTTTACAACTTAACTTTTGAAAATGTTCCGGAAATACTGCGTCCTTTAAACACATGTCAAATTAAAGCTAATGTCATGTACTATAAAATTTAAAAAAAAAATTTGTGCCGAAGACCTATCTTCTATGCGTAAATGGCTACCGTATTCAAAAATATGCTATTTTTGTGTTAAAATCCTGGGTTTTGTATTTTATTCTATTTTAAAATATCTTATAAGGGCAATACACTGACTTTCATGAATATTTTATAATTTAATTGACATAGAATAAAATTCATAAGACATAAAAAATTAAACTTATTTAAATTTTTTTACTTTTTTAAAATCAAAAAAGTAATTTTTAAATTTGAGTTAGCTTAAATAGCCAATTTTATCAAGTGACGAAGCAACGAACAGTTGCCAAATCGGTAACGCTTGTGTCTTTCACGCTTAGGGTACGAGATTCGAATACGTCTGTGGCAATTAATATTTTGCATTTTTTTTTGAGTTAGAATAAAATTTTCAAATCATTTGATATTTATCTCATTTAGATTCAATAACTTCAATAAATATCAAGGATCCCATCACATAGTCTCCCCTCGTGAGAAGAAATTTCTCATTCATGTTAATATTATTTTATAATGTGTTTTTATGTGGCTACGATTTATTTTGTCAACCCTCACTAGACCTACTTTTTTCAACGATACGTCAAATGATTACAATTCGTATTTAGTTGAAGATATTACCCTTAAAAATTGAAAAAAATTTCTTTATTCAAATAAAAAGTAGCTTAACCAGTTTTTTCCATACAAACGATTAAAATCATTAATTTATAATATTCTTAAAGTATTCATTGTCGAATTAGATTTGATATGATAAAAGTATTCAACTACAAAAGTAAATAATTTTACTTTGTAATTTATTAATTTTTTAACTCTATTTGTGTGTGCTACTACCAGTCTATAATATTCCAAATTTTTTTGTAACATGTTGCTATATATCATAAATCTAAAAAAAAATAATTTTTAGTTTTATTTGAATTTAACAATGGATGAAATAAAAAATTTACTGTAAATAGAAATTATAAAATTTCCTGGTTTTCCTGGCATATTAATCTTAAAATACCATTTTTTATATTTAATGATGTCAATTTCAAACTTGCAAATTGAGCTTAAAAAGTTATGGTAATAAATTCATTTTTTTTTTTTATTATAAACTTTCACTTAAAAACATAAAAAAATGTAGGTTAAAAATTATTACTTTTAACATATTAAAAATCAATAATAATTTGAAAACAATTAATTTTAAAAATTATAAAATATATAATTAAAAGAATTACTAATCTGGGTATAATTAAGGAAATATAAGTTGATGTTGCTTNATTTTAATAGAAGTTGATGTTGCTTTTGCAATTATCCATCAATTTTTTAGAATTAAACACTATCTACAGATTTGCATCGAAGCGTTTCTTATGATAGTGATTTTAATCACTTTCAGATTAAATCTTTACTGGACCCAAATATGCAACGTCTCCACTATGCTGGGTTTTTTATTTTAAAAACAAATTTAATAATACTTAACATTTAATAAGTCATTGTTCTATTTATTTGAAAGTATTCTACTTAAACATATATATTGAATTAAAACATCGACTGATTTTTAAAATTGACAAATTATTAAAAAAATGTATGGAGAGAAAAACGATAAAATACTAAATTATACATCAACCGTCTTATTTTGTTAGTTTTTTACTCGATTCTTTGCCATAAACCTATTTATCGACGTAATGCTGAATAATTAATATTATAAATTATAATAAATTGTCAAATAAAACACAATATACATATTATTATTTGAAAGGTCACAGTTGAATATAGAAATGAAAATAATAGTGATTATACTATTATAACAAACGATAACGACGAGTGTACATGTAGTTAATTCTAAAAATAAATTACCCAATATGGTAATATACTAATGTAAAATATTAGTGTACGACGGTGCCGGTCGTCCAAACACTGCTCGTGTGCAAGATTTTCTTTACCCGCGAATTGATTAAAATAATTAATCAGTAGAAAAATACAGTAATTTGTAATTATATTGTATATTTTAAAATAATTAATCCATAAAATTTTAATACAGAAATAATTTTAAATATAATATAATTATAATTGGACTTTTGCTGTATAAATGAAAAAATAACGTTAGTTAAACAAAAAAGTCAATAAGTGTAATTACTTAACTATAAATAATATATTTCAAAGACAAATTGATCAAATATGGTATATTGTAATATTAAAATTATTATAATATTCATATAAATAATACTCAATATTTTATTTACAATTAATATCGCAATTTTTTTTAATTTGAAATTTATAAATTTAATATAATTAAGAAGCAAAATGAAAATTTTTTTATTCTTCGTGTTAATAATGTCCATAAAAGTAAGATTAAGTTATGCAAACTTTTTACAGTGCTCCTATAGTCGTTATTTTCTAAACTTTTTTAACCATAATGAAAGATTTTTGTTAGAATTTAAAAAAAATAAAGATTATATCACAATCCAAAATCTTATGAACTATGGCAAGGCACTTCAAACGCACAGTAATGTGATTATGTTATTTTTGGATGATATGATAAACAATAGGGAATATAAGTTTCCTTTTGCATTGATCGCGCTAAATATGTACTTAAATAACGTTTCTGGCTCTTTAAATATGATTTCTCTAACCGAAGATAGTGAAAAAAATGATGCTACAAAATTATTAGAAGGCTATAACATTATTCATTTCGCAGTTAAAAATCAATTAAAGCATTTCATTAGTAATAATTGTGAGAATACACGATTTTTTGATTATATGGTTAGTTGCAATACTCCAATCGGTATAAATGAATGTACTACAATTAATCTAATTAATATAAATAATCATCTCAAAGATAAAATACTGAAAGAGTTTCATTTATCAGTAGAAAAAAATTCATACAAAAATTTTCATCCGAAAAATTTTTTGTTTTACGAAATAATGACTCAACAGATTATCAGCAACAAAAATAATATAAAAATAGATAATAGTAAACACATAGAATTAAATTTACTGCGATTCACTCCACTTAATGTCCAATGCTCTGACGGTACTCGTTTAACTATACAAGATGTATTTGAGTATATGAAATATGATTTTAATTCTAAAGATGTTTTAGAATACATAAACATGGTAATTTTGGCTACGTTTCAACCAATAGCTATTCTTATACGCAACTTTTTTACCTTAATTATAGTTGCATCTTCAGAGAATTCGGATAGTGTACCTATTCGTTTCAAATCGACATTAAGTAAAACTGGTGAAATAATATTAAATTATATAAGAAAATTCATTTATCTCGGCTTGTTCAATAAGAAACGGACATCATTTCTGATAAAAATCATTAATGAATTTGTTTATAGCTTAAACAATTATACTAGAAATACAGAGTTGTCCAATATGAATATAGAATCTAGTAATATAATAATTACATTACTTATGAATTTTTTTCTCAAAAACAGATTTTACTTTACACCTTATATTGTTCTAAGAAATGAAATAATTAATGAAAATAATGCCAATGAAATTCAAAATCAATTAGAAAAAATCATGCACAAAGTTGATGTATATATGAAAGATTTGAAAAAATGGAATAGTTATCTTAAATTAATAATAAAAATTTGTCAAATTCCGAATTTCAAAGTTTCATCTTATAATCATTTAATTGATTCTAAAATTTCGAGTAAGTGTAAATGTGTAATATTCTTTATTAACACGCTCATATTAGTTTCACGTGTATTACCAATTTCTTAGAATTAAACACTATCTACAGATTTGCATCGAAGCGTTTCTTATGATAGTGATTTTAATCACTGTCAGATTAAATCTATACTGGACCCAACTATGCAACGTCTCCACTATGCTGCGACCCAATTGTGCTGAGTTTTTTTTATTGTTATAATTCTTATTTACATTATTTCTAGAATTGTTAAAAAATTTTAATGGTTTATATAAAGAGAATATAAAACTTATTTTACAATTTATTATTAGACTTTTTCTACAAATACTTACTTAATGTGATTAGTGGATTTTTTAAATATTAATTACATTAATCGAATACAATCCCATGTGATTATTGATTTATTTTTAAAAATATGAAAACTCTCTGATATTCATCATATTTAACATCAATCTTAAAAAAACAATTTCAATAAATTATAACTTATTTAATTTTAATTATGCTTATGTATTAATTTAATCTTTTGTTTATAATTGACCTACAAATATAATAATTTTATAAATAAATTAAAATTTATATTTAGAAATCTCTTTATTTTATAAACCAAAACAATTATTTCAAAAGAAGTATTTTTTAAACCATTATTTTATTTATTTTAGATCTTATTTGTGGTACTGAAACACATTTTGAAATAGACAATGCTAGTAGGAATGACTGCAATAAAATTGACATAGGATTTTTTAAGAGCGATTATATTACAGAATATAATTTAAAGGAGATATTAAAAGAAGAACCTGATACAAATGATACCCTTAAAATTCAAACTGGTAAACCGTTCTATATGATCGATTATTTGCCATACAACATGTAAAGTGATATTATTAAAATTATATTAATACTAAATATTGTATAATGTCTTGCCTATTTGCAAAATTAAAAATTTTTTAGTATACAGTATACAAAGTGATTCTTTTCATACTAATCACTCGATTTTTTTAAAAATAATAATTATATTACAAAAATTATTTTTAGTACTTTTTAGTTTTATATATTTTTAATTTAAAATTAATCTTAATATATCTACTATAACTTATATAATTTTAATTTAATGTTTTAAATGGCAACATACACACTTGGTTACAAAATAAAATAAATAATATAATTAAGTAAATTCTTAAGTAATAACATATTATGACAAATTATTTCAGAAGTTTTAAAATTAGATTTCAAATTTTAAAATATAGTTATTATAACACATTTTTATAATAATTATAACACGATTATTTGCCATACAACATGTAAAGTGATATTATTAAAATTATTTTAATACTGAATATTGTATGTCTTATTTATTTGCAAAATTTAATTTTTTTAGTATACAGTGATTCTTTTAACACTAGTCACTCGATATTTTTAAAAAAATTTTAGATAAATAAACGCTGAAAACTATTTTCACGTTTAAACGTAAAAAAGTTTTTTGATAATATTGTTCAAATAAAATTTTTTTTATCATTCTTAATCTATACATATGGTCAACATATTTTTAGATTCATGGGTTTATTAGTTAATGAGGTTACTGGTAATACCCACTGACAATAGTTCCCCCAGTCCCCCTAAATAATTTTTAGCAAATAAAAAATTTTTTGATCTATTCTAATAGAAAATGAAAAATTAGATGTTGAATTACAATATTTAATATTAAAAACTTTTATTGAAACAACACAAGAAAATTTACTACACATTATATAGCTCAAAATTAATAATTTAAGTACATACATGATGACAATTGTAATGTTAAAGATTAGTTAAATTTTCTCATTGTATTAATAAATAGAAAAAATATTTTAAACATGAATTTATTAACATAAACTTAATTAATGTACATACATTTAATTATTAAAGTTCATTTATATAACACTGACAATGTAGGTATTACACCGAACTCGCGTGAAGATGAATAAAAAAAAGAAAATACAACACTTTAGGGTTTAAAAGACGTTGTGCCGATTATTAACTGTTTCTAACTTAGTATTGACATAAAAGAAATATAATCCGGAAGCAAAGAATATGTAAATAAAATCAATTATATATGTGCGGAAGCAGATAAATGTTCGCAGCTGCGTGTTTTGTTCCGTTAAGCTGACGGGAATAAAAATTGATATCGGTGTCACGAAGATGACTGATTGGACGTATTATTGCGACGGGTATTCGACGCTAGGCATTTATTGGACTTTACACCACGACGATAACGCGTGTGTGTAACGGTCCGGTTTACAGTGGAGCGGTGGCTGAGAAGGAGCTGATATGACCGCGGGGTGTCAAACGGGTGACAACACCGTGGCCGTGTCAAATACCCCCCACCAAGCCGCCGCTGTACTGTAAAGGACGACTGAAATAGCGCGTATGGCGTAACATGTAACACAATTTGATTAAACAGAAAAATGCTTTGGTAATAATAGTATTTTATTTTATGTGTATTATTAAAAACTTTATTTAAACTTAATTTTAACGGATCATTAGTTTTAATTACATCTAATTTTTACAACTTTTAAGCTGATAAAGTTGATCGAACTGATAAAACCAATGAAATGATTAAAATTACAATTTTTACAAAAATACACGTTTATTATAGGGAAATTCTATGTGCAGGGCTCAAATGCAATCTGACGCAAAATTTTTTTTTTTGTAATTGTAGCTTAAGAGTTCTTCTACAACATGCATGTATTGGTGTAATCGTAATATTGCGTAATTTTGAGTTAAACTCTTTAAAAAACAATGTAAAATAAGTATTTGCATTTTTTTGTGTGTAAAAAATTATTAAAATTAAAAAAAAAAAGAAATAAAAATTTTTTCTTAGTAAATTTGAAAGCCGATGACTTTTTAAACATTTTAAATTAAAAAAAAAAAAATTTAGGTTTTTAATTAAGCAGGAAAAAATGATTGAAGAAATAATAAAAATCCTAGAAAAATAACAAAAAAATACAGTGTTATGATATTTAAATAGCACCCAACCATTACTATATCAATTTTTGGCCTTGAATTTTTGTACATGACCTTATAAGGATATAATAAAAAAAATTTGATAAAAAAAAAATTTTTATTAGTTGATTTAAAAATGGTACTTTTGGCCGGCTAAATTATCGTTTGGTCCCACTGTGCGACGCGGTTTTCAATTTCGACGCGCGCCCACACCACACGGGTCATTTCGAGCCGAACACGTTCGCGTCACCGACACGCGATTTTTCTCAGTCTTCATCAACCCGTTCGCACACGCACATGGCGAGCGGGCTATTTAATTATTCGCCTATTGTACGACCCCCTTCCCCCGAGTTTACGGGAAAATATGAGGAGGACCCACGCGAGTTTTTGGATCAGGTCGAAAGCACCAATTAATGATATCAATGTCAATCCAAACTATAATACGAACAGACCATTTGCAGATCGTCCATCTTGACAGTTTAATCAACCACTGGACTGACATACTAGGAGAAAAAGAAGCATCGAATGGTTTAATACCGCAATGAAAAGAAGAAGGAGCAAGAAACGCCTAGCGAAGGAATTGAGGGCCCAGTTTGTTCCCTCTTCTCAGCAATGCTGATTTGAAAAAAGTAAAAAAAACGGACAACAACACCTATACCTTATCCAAACCACCATCGAAAGTTTCTAGCGTCATCACGGAAGACATTCCGATAGATATTGAATGAACGCAGCGCCCGGTGGTATTCACGCGGGTTAATTAACGTTCGTTGTTTTATTTTGTCTTAAATCAGGCTATGTCGAAGAAAAGGAATAAGATGAGTGGACTGTATGAATGAATGTAGAATGAATTTTTAAAACATATAACAATTAAATGTATTATACATGAATCATAAAATCTTATATACACCAATGTGGATAGGAGGGACACTAATTACTAATGACACAATGGCGCTGATACAAACAAATAATAAATTATAGATGTGAGTAAGTCTTAAATAAAAGATGAACAAGCATTATACTTATGGGCTAATTGAAATGGCTGATGATAATGTTGAACATTGAAAGGATCAATTAAAGTTGTATGCAAGTAGCTGACCAGTGAATACAATATGCTGTGAACGGTATCTTAGAAAAGATATAACCCCCAACAGCAATTTACTGACCGCACTAGGGTGCGGCAATCGCAAAGGTGATATTTTACTTTTACAACAAAACGAATACAAAACTACTGGCTCGCAAGTGCCATAGCTTATAGCTAAAATGCGCTAAGATGGTGGCGACAATGCAGACATAGAAAGAAGACCGACAACAACTCGGTGTAGTACAATCATAGCCTAAATAATCACTATACAAATTCTCAACAGCACATTTGACCGATGTGTATCCAACAGATATAGAGGGTCCAGTAGAAGAAGAGCTAATTCTAACCTCTGATCATCTCAATGAGGACATTGAGACTTTCCTCAATCAAACACCATCATCTGCTTCCTAGACAATTTCCTAATTATCAGCTATCCACCGTTGCACTCGTCAGTGTTGATGATAACACTATGTTCAACTTGTCCGGCGGTCGGTAGTTAGGACAGTTCAGGGGGTTTAGCACCGCGACAACGTCGGCAACTATGTAAACTTATTCACCTGTGAATAAGTTTCATCCAATAATATACTCCATATTTGAGTCGTCTGTATTTTTATATACGTTGTAGCTATTAAAAATATTATATTATTAGTAGGGTAAAATGGAAAGAGCTGCTCCCCGCCTCGCCCACTCACCTTCAATGGGGTGGATGAAGTGTACGGGGGGATTAAATCCAACCTAAACTAACCTAATGCAATGGTGGGGGAGAACGATGAAACCTTACGTAAACTAACCTAATGGTGGGGGAGGGAGAGGACGAAACCCAACGTAAACCAGACGCTTAGGTAAGCATATTTCTAGCATCGAATGTACAAATAATTTCTAAGAATTTTGTCATCGACTACCAGACACTTAGGTAAGCATATTTCCAACATCAAAGGTACCACCGTACAGTAACGATCACTTTCTTATGCATTTTATGATAAAAATGACACCATTGGCTGTGTTTCACGCCTACGTATTTTATTCTTTACTATATAACCGGTTAAACACTTCTTGTCCTGTCACATTTGATTTTAATTATCATTGACATGCAGTTGTCTTTTTGAAAACCAGAAATTTATTATTTAATAATTTACACGTATAAATAAAACCATGAACCAGCAAGTTCAATCGTCTTCTA
>NW_026099574.1:4753459-4759252 GCF_025091365.1 Daktulosphaira vitifoliae | reverse complement strand
GAGCTGATATGACCGCGGGGTGTCAAACGGGTGACAACACCGTGGCCGTGTCAAATACCCCCCACCAAGCCGCCGCTGTACGCTGACGACTGAAATAGCGCGTGTGGCGTACGGTGCTTAAGTCTAATATATTAAAGTCGTATAACGCAATAACAAGCCGCAATACTTACGTTGTATGTTTGATGGGGTGAGTGGTAATGCTCCGCGGAGTGCGCGCAGCAGGGGGAGGATGGGGATCTAGTCCCCACGCGTATCACGCTTGGGATGTAAAGGGTTCTTACTAGGCCGGGGGTTCCGGCTGTGCTGGGGAGGTGGGACAGGAGAGGAACAGGTCCATCTCCCGCACTAGGCCGTCGTCCTCCAACTCCATAGGTGTCTCCGGCTGCTCCTCCGGTGCGGTGGTGGCTGGTGTCGTTGTTGGTGCTGGCGCCACCAGTACCCCGTCCACATACACACCCGACGGCCGGCTGACGATGGCTGTTGGCGTTGTCGTCACTGCTGTGGGTGCTATTAGTGGTGTTGTTGTTGATGCTGATGTTGTTGTTGTTGTTGTTGGTGTTGTTGGTGTTGTTGGTGTCCGCAGTGTTGCGGTCGTGGTTATGGGCGGCGAAAGGTCCTCACCGACGGCGACCCCCCAACGTCGGAGCATGTACTCCCGATATTTCCTCGTCCGGCGTTCCCGCTCGGACGGGGAATAATGCCGAGGAGTCTTGCTGGTCGGTGCGGCCCTTGCGTCGCCCTTGGCGTACGGATGCTTCGGGGGCGTGACGCCGGTGGGGCACTGTCCGGCCGCGTAGCGCGGAAGGACAGCAGAGGCCGTGGGGAGGCGGCCACCCGCTTATTGCTTGTGGTCGCCTCCCCTGGGCGGAGGAAATTTTGGGCCTCCACATTTATCATCCGGCGAGGTTTCGAGGGGGGGAGGGGGATGTTTGGACTCCCGGGTTGTGTGGGGAGGCGCGGGGGAGTGAGTTGAGCGCGTTATGCATTTCGCGCCTCATTTCCTCGCGACCCGCCCGCACACCCCATTCGTAGTGGACCTGAGCCACGGGGTTTCTAAGTACCTCGGGTAGGGGAGCGCGCGAAGCATCCTCCACCGAGCGCAATTCGCGCGGGAGGGGATCCTCCGGGAGGTCTACCCGGCCCGCCAATTGGCCAACCAAGCGTCAGACCTCCTCGACTGATAAGGTGGAGGTAGGGGAGTTGCCGGAGTTGTTGATGTCCATGCTGAAAAATAGCAAAAAAAAACTACTACATTTTCCTTGGTGGGGACTGGTCCGTTAAGAACACGCCTTTACCGAGGCGTTCGGCTAGTCTAACGGTGCCCCACCACTTCGGTGCAAAACCCACACAAAATTGTCTGTTATTGTTGTCTTTATAGTAAACGTCGCCGACCGCGTATTTTGTTTTGATGTGAACGGGCGGCGGTGTTATTTTTGTGCTGGTGATTTGTCGTTCACGCTCTAACCGGTCGTTATTGATAGTAGCAGATGCTACCTGCTGTAGTAGCCAGTCACCCGGTTTCTAACCTTCTCTACCTAATACGAGTACGGACGGTGCGTATCCGGTAGTCTCGTTGCGCCTATTGCGTAGTGCGAACAACAAAGGTGGTAGTTTTGTATCCCAAGATGTATGACTCGACTCAGTTAATAAAGCGCGGAGTCCTTTTTTTAAAACTTGGTTTTTGCGTTCTACTGGATTAGCCCGTGGGTGGTATATCGGTGTAGTCCAATCCTCTGCACCCCACCGATTCGTTGTGTTTGCCCGGTACGTGTGTCGTGGTGAAATTTAGGTTACCCAAGTGTAGCGCCCAGCGGGTCAACTTACTGCTTGTGCCCTTCGCTTTGTACAAATAAGTCAGCGCTGAATTATCTGTGTATAACTCGAAAGGGGCGTACTCTAAGTATGACCTAAATTTATCGGTTGCCCATATGATCGCTAGACATTCGCGCTTAACAGCGGCATAACGTTTTTGCGTATCCGACAGCTTTTTACTCGCGTAAGCTACGATATCCTTTTCCTCCGGTTTTTGTCCGTGTTGAAATAATACCGCACCTACGCCAAGTTCACTAGCGTCGGTTTGTAGGCAGAATGTTTTTGTGTAGTCGGGGATGAGAGGCGTGGTGAGTTGCATATCGCCGATTTGATGTGCTCGAAAGCGTGTTGTTGTGATTGTGACCACGACCACTTTTCCCCTTTCTTTTTTGATCTGTCATTTTGATCGCAGAAAGCGCATCCGTTTTTGTTACCCATATTGACTGAACGGGCGATTTGGTCGGCGCGCTGATTGATATTATGATTTGTATGAAGTTGTGTTTGAAAACCCGGAGAATGGACTAGTTTCTCTGTGACTGCTGTCCGTTTTCCGGCACTGTCGGTCTATTAGGACATGCGCTTTGCCTGTGATTGGCTCCGCAAAATCGACAGGGTCGGGCGGTGCATTTGGCCGAAGTCGCGTTCTTTGCGGTTATTGCGAGGACGATATAGCAGCCAAGTACGGATTAGCGTTATTGATAAGTCTATCCGTACGTATCGGTCGATCGAGTTCGTTCGCGATTATGCATAAATCGTCTAAAGTACGCGGACATCGCATTCTTACGTTACTGTAATATTCGTTACATAACACACTGACTACCCGATCTACAATGTGCTGCTCTGAACAACTGGGGCGTGCGCGCATCGCTAGACGTTGTTTATTTATAATAAATTCTGTCATGCGCTGATGTGGCCCCTGTTGTGTCGTCATGAGTTCATTCTCTAATTCAGCTTGTATGCTGTTACTATCGAACGTGGTTAGAAATTCTCTCGCAAATTGTTACAAGGACATGTTGTTTAACTTGATGGTTTCCCACCAAGTTAATGCCATGCCCTTTAAAAATTGTACGCCCGTTTTCACCCATACATCGCGATCTATGCCCGCTTATTAGGCTTTCGACCTGATCTAAAAACTCGCGTGGGTCCTCCTCATATTTTCCCGTAAACTCGGGGGAAGGGGGTCGTACAATAGGCGAATAATTAAGTAGCCCGCTCGCCATGTGCGTGTGCGAACGGGTTGATGAAGACTGAGAAAAATCGCGTGTCGGTGACGCGAACGTGTTCGGCTCGAAATGACCCGTGTGGTGTGGGCGCGCGTCGAAATTGAAAACCGCGTCGTGCATGTTCGCTCGAAGAAGCGATGGTGACGCGCCCGGAGTCTGACTGGCTAATCGTTGTAGGTTAAGTGCTTCGCGCTCCTCAATTTCAGTCAGGTGTTGTTGTAGGGCCGCATCTTCGGGGTCCTCTTGCGCCAAGTTAACCTGTCGGTCCGCGAATGTGGTTGGGTCGACGGTCCTGCATAGCGCGGGGGCTTCGTCTACCTGTGGCTCGCGTTCCGTCGCGAGTGTCTCGTAATGAAACGGCGGGCGTTCGGACAGGATCGCATTCGATGGGTCTAACTCATCACTGCGTAAGCTATTCTCAAAGACTGCCAGAATATCGCTTTTTGTCGTGGGACCGTTTAACTGCCTATAAGTGCATTCGCGCAATAATTCCCGACGGTTCATTTGAGAAAGAGTTTTACCGGTCATGGTGAACGTTCCTTACCGTATTTTGCGAAAATAAACAAAAATAAATAAATGAAACGCAAGCGCTTATTTGTTTTTGTTATTCAGAAATACGATGTCGTCGATCACGAGAATACGCGCTGTGTTCGCGTATGAACGTCAACAATGCCGGCCGTTTGTATTATTATTGTTGTGATACTGTTGTGGTATGGCACTAAGATACTAAATAGTATATGGAAATGAAATTATTACGAAAGGAGTCGTATAATCTTTATGATCGTGAAGGTCGTAGATAATAATACAAACGGTTTTTTGGGACCCGGTCGTTAGATGTAACGATCGCTGTGGTATAATAACGTGTATGATCACCCTACCTGCCTAGCGGTTTATCGAAACAGTTAAACGATTGAGTTCGCGGCGTTGTGCGACTCAAGGTCGACAGTGCGCGTGTATGTATAAATACGTAATCGCTAGAAATTCACTTTTACCGTGTATAAAAATACACCGAAGGGGAAATCTACTATTCGCGAAGTGGATAGTATTTATATGACCGGGTGGGAATTTCATTGCTGTCACCAGTAAAATAGACGTTAAAAATATCCGTAGTACGGGAAGGTGAGGAAAATTTCGCTATCTTTTAAAAAAAAATTCAAAATGTATGTAATTGATATAAAATGTCAGCAGTATTTTCTTACCTATCAAAAGTTAATCCGGTTTAGATCTTTGCCGGGGAGCCAGTTGTTGCGACTAACGTCGTAAAAATAAGAAAGAAGTCAACACAGGGTTATTTCTCCAGGTGGCATCAAGCCGTTTAATGGAAGAAAAAAGTAATACACGAGAATATGGACGAACCACAAATAACAATAGTACTGATTACTGAATTAAATAATATTAAAAAAAAAATGATTGGACAACAGACGTCAGAAATGTTCGACAGTGCGTGGCGTTCGGTCGGAGGGACGGACGGCGGAACCAACGATTTAGGTGTCACGAAGATGACTGACTGGACGTATTATTGTGGCGGGGTATTCGACGCTAGGCATTTGTTGGACTTTACACCACGACGATAACGCGTGTGTGTAACGGTCCGGTTTACAGTGAAGCGGTGGCTTTGAAGGAGCTGACACGACCGCGGGGTGTCAAACGGGTGACAACACCGTGGCCGTGTCAAATACCCCCCACCAAGCCGCCGCTGTACTGTAAAGGACGACTGAAATAGTGCGTATGGCGTACGGTGCTTAAGTCAAATATATTAAAGTCGTATAACGCAATAACAAGCCGCAATACTTACGTTGTGGGTTTGATGGGGAGGTTAGTTATGAAACGCGGAGTGCGCGTAGTAGGGGACGGGTGGGGATCTAAACCCTTACTCCATCGGCGTCTTCGGCTGCTTCTTCGGTGTGGTGGTGGCTGGTGTCTACCGTGGCCGTGTCAAATATGATTGTTAGTTTCTCTTGAATTAACAATGGATTTTTACAATTATAATCAAATTTTATAGTATGCTATTGAGTAGATCTTATTAATCACTTTTTTAGCTTTGATGCGAAAATGAGAAGGTATTAATTTTACTATTATGTGTTTTTTTTTTATTGGTTATTTTAGTTAAAGTAAATCATTAAAATTAATTCAGTTCATATTTCAATTGTAGGATCTTTTTAAACACCAAAAGTTACTAGGAAATTATTACTATTATTTCTATTTAAGTTATCTATTACGATATAAATGCAAAAAAATATTGAGCTACTCTGATAAATTTACTTTAAATAGTAATTATAAAATTTCCTGACGGCATATTAATCTTAAGGATACAATTTTTTTAATTCTCGTACAATTTTCTATTTAATGATGTCAATTAAAAAAAAAACCCAGCACAGGGGGGTCGCGGCACAGTGGTGACGTGGTATAGATGGATTAAGTATAATGATATCTGACAGTGATTAAAATCACTATCAAAAAAAAACGCTTCGATGCAAATCTTTAGATAGTGTTTAATTTTAAAAAATTGATGGATTATTCCAAAAGCTACATTATCTGCTAGTTCATTATTAATATCCTAATTAAGATAAAGTATGTAGAATGAAAAAGGGATTATTAAAAAATATTATTTCTCATAAAAAAATAATGTTGATCCATACACTTTTCAATATGTCATAGCATTATAAAGTTAAAAATTTAAAAAATAAAATCGAGAATTTTCACACAATAATAGCATTCGGTAGCCATTTTCACCGTGAAGATAAAATAAAGTTCGAAA
>NW_026099574.1:4750306-4752194 GCF_025091365.1 Daktulosphaira vitifoliae | reverse complement strand
AAAAAAAAGCTCAATTCCAATCTTGAGGACTATTAGTATGTCATTATACATATTTTAATTCAACTTTTAAAAAAACAAAATTTTTTCCGCAATTTTTCCTTTGTTGACTGGCCTAGATGTCAATTTTAAACTTGTAATTGAGCTAAAAGTTATGGTAATATATTCAATTTATTTTACTATAAACTTTCATAAATCTTTATCAAAAATTTTTCATCAACTTTAAAGAACCAAAAAAATAGGTTAAAATTGAAAATTTGGACTGATTATTTTTAACATATTAAAAATCAAATCAGTAATAATTTGAAAACAAATTTTTTTTTCTTTTAATTATTATTTTATGTGTAATTAGTAATAATATAAAAAATTAGAAGTGATAGAAAAAGTCTAATTGCAGATTTGAAAACAGCGAAAAGTTGATTTAGAAAAGTATATTTTTGCTTCTGATGAAAGTTCCTTGTAGTCCAGTGCATTTTTTTATAGTAACAAACAGTTTTTATTGAAAATTATTGTATCAAGCCCTTTAAATTTTTATACACGTAAAAGTAAAGCAAAATATAACTTCTTTATTATTTTTATAATTTCTCCGTTTAAATTACAATATTAAATATCAATTTCATACTAAATTTAATAATTATAATTAGNAAATTACAATATTAAATTATTGAATATCAATTTCATACTAAATTTAAAAACTATAATTAGTATTTATTCATATATTATAATTATAAATCAAATAACTAATCGAAATAAAATTAAGGGAATAAGGATTATTGTTGATTTTGAAATAATCTACCAATTCGTTAAATTAAACACTATCTACAGATTTGCATCGAAGCGTTTCTTATGGTAGTGATTTTAATCACTGTCAGATATCATGTATACTTGTCCCAACTATGACACATCCATACTGTGCTACCGTTTTTTTTATTTAATAAAATCACATAATACACAATAACACATAACAGATACACACACATTTCTTTAAGTCTTAATCAACTATCGATTTCTTTTAAAAATTTCGTTCATTTAGTTGACTTTAATTTAGTTTTTTTATGTCTCTCTTCTTTCCTCTTTCCATAAAACATTTGAAAAAATGTCTCTCATCGAGATTAAACGCGAATGTGCTTTCAAGAATATTCCTCACATCGATAGTCGCAACAATCTACTCTGTATTCTTGAGGCTTTAATTATGGCGCAAGGGAGCAATCCAGCCACCATCCTCTAACCACCAGAGCCACCTATTCCAGAAGATGTTTTNCCATCCTCTAACCACCAGAGCCACCTATTCCAGAAGATGTTTTTATTATAGCATTAGAAACTCGAGGTTTAGACCCGGTTGATATAGTAGATGAGCCCCAGAATAGCACTGTAGTACAAAATAGGGATAGTGAAGCGCAAGTGATTCCTTTAGATCAAACCTATAGTGTTTTAGGCTATGATAACCACCCACACCCACTTATTCCTCATTGCACGCCCACACATATGAATGCGCTTACATCACAAAGTACATCCACAATCAATATAGTGCATTCACAGCCATACACTAAACTACGAACAACTTTGGTGCATCGAATACCCAAGCATCTGACAAAGCGCTTCTATGTATTCAGAAAATGAAGACATAAGTGCTATTATAAAAAATTTGCACACAAACAGCATTAAACGATTTCAAACTGAATGTAACCATTTTCAAAATAGCCATGTCACGTTTCCAAATGGAACAAAATAAGATTAGTAACAGAATATCTGCTATCGAGAAAGACATTCAATCCATTAAATTATCTGTGTTTAGACCAGTAGACCCGGTACCAATTAATGATATCAATGTCAATCCAAACTATAATACGAACAGACCATTTGCAGATCGTCCATCTTGACAGTTTAATCA
>NW_026099574.1:4744475-4750206 GCF_025091365.1 Daktulosphaira vitifoliae | reverse complement strand
GGGGGGGCCTAGAATTCCCAATATTACCCTACTAGTATATTTTATATTGTTTATTGTAGCATGATTCATTTATATTGATCTTTAGCTTTTCACAAAAATCAGTTAGAAGCGTAATTTATATAAAAAATAAAACATTTGATTAGCTGTAACAACTATTCAAGTATTTCAAAAACAAAAATATTTTTCTAATGTTCAAAAAAATTATGCAAATATCATATTTGCTATTTTAAATCACTTAAAATTAAATATTATTCATAAATAAAATTATGCGCAATTGGCTAAAGTATATACAGAATGAAATTTTGGGCTTACTTGAATACATTTTTGGCAAGCATGACCATGGCGATACATTAGGTTCTAATAGTCCTTTGCGTCCTCCATATTATTTACCATATTGTAAAAACAACGCACAATACTTTTGCGTTGATAACAATTTAATAGTAGATTCTGAATGGAATTTCTACACTGATTCCGATTCTAACCTCAGAACTTTCAGATTGATTCTAGTTTATGAAATGGTCGCTAATTATTGAAAAGCAGTTAATTACGTATTTATTTCTCATTATAACATTATACCACACCCCACGAAAAATACATATGTATTGTTTAATAAGAGCAGATGTGTCAAATCATATCAAATCATCCAAAGTGGTCACGTGACCATTTTGAATTTTTTTTGAAATTTCACACATGATTTTTCCTAATATATAAATAAAAAAAAAAAATTTAGATGAACATTTATTTATGACCTATCAAGTCGGAAAATTAAGACATTATTTTTTTTGTATTTTAAATTAAAACTTATGTAATATACTTTAATTTGAAAATAAAAAATTGATCTTTGGACTTGTTTTAGTGATGAAAATGACTATTGTATTAAAAAAAATGCTATTTTTGAGTTAATATTTTCTATTTTTTAAATATTTTTTTGAAAATATTGGGATCAATAAAATTTTTTTTTATAAACACTTATTATATATCTCTTTTATAAGACAAACTTATTTTTTAAATCGATTTTTCTTTATACAAAGGGGTCCAAATTTAATACACGCGTAGAAAAAGTAGAACTTTTTCAACTTAATTATTAAATATATTTACAATTCGTATCTATTTTAAGATATTATCCACGGACAATGACAAAAATTTCCTCTTTATAAATTAAAAAGTTAGCTTATCCAATTTTCTACAAATAAACAATTAAAATCATTAATTTCTAATGTTTTTATTTTAGAATTAGTTTTGATATGATAATAGGTTTCAATTACATAGATGAATAATTTTTCTTTGTTATTTATTAATTTTTAACTCTATTTGTGTAGTCTACTAAACAGACTATAGTATTCCAACATTTTTGGTAACTTGTTATTGAATAAATCATTTCTAAAAAATATTTTTAGTTTTCATTTGAATTTAACAATGGATTTTTCCAACTATAATCTATTTTTATAATTAGAGATATTTTTAACATTTTTTTAGTTTCAATGAAAAACTGTGTGCGTTATTTAAACACCAAGAGTTATATAGAAATGATAACCATGATTATAATTGAAATAATTTTTATTTTTATTTATTATTTATTAATTATTTTTCATAAAATAATTTTGAAAAGTAATTATATAAGTAATTTTTAATCACATATTAATATAATCCTAATAATACAGAATCAAAATTAATAAAAAATAAAAAATGTATAAACTTTTGTAAAAATCAATTTTTAAGGACCAAAAATAGGTTTTACAAGATAATGATTCGAAATTTTTGTACGGATTATTTTTAACAAATTTAAAATCAAAATCAGTAATAATTTTCTGAAAAGTTATGCCTTAAACCTTTAAATTTTTTACTCGTTGATCATAGAAGTAACGACAAATAGTGTATGACTACACTATAATTTTTTATAATTTCTCCTTTAAAATTGCGATACTAAATTATTGAATATCAATTTCATACTAAATTTATTTACTATTAGTATTTATTCATATTTTTATTATACTTATCAAAATCAAAGAACTACTATACAGGATATAATTAAGGAAATAAGATGATGCTTTTGGAATAATCCAGCATTTTTTTTTAAATTCAACACTATCTATACTAAAGATTTGCATGGAGTTATTTTTTTTATGATAGTTATTTTAATAACTTTCAAATATCATATATACTTGTCCAACAACTATGTATCACAACTCCATTATGCTATTGTTTTTTTTTATTAAAGTTATTATTTTTGCAAATTTGTCATTATTTTCTATTGAAATCAAAATTAAATTAGTTTATAATGGTGTTCATTTTATTAATAAACTATTATTAAATTATCATAACAACTAAAAGATATAATAAGAAATACTAAAATAAAAATAAGTGTTATCTGTATTTCAGTTGAGTAATTAATAGAAGTTATTTTTCATCTTGCTCTTAAAATACCTGCTATTATTTTTAACAGTGATTAATTATTTTTGTTTTTTTCTCGTTTAATTATAAATATATTTTCTTAAATAGTTTTGCATATAAAGTTATTTGTAATATCATAAAGATTATTTCCCATAATTTATTAAATTAGTGTCTTGTTTTTCTATTTTTTAAGTAATCAACATGTTTAATTAANCATAAAGATTATTTCCCATAATTTATTAAATTAGTGTCTTGTTTTTCTATTTTTTAAGTAATCAACATGTTTAATTAATAAATTTACATTTTAAGCGTATAGAGCTGTTCAAATAAACTTTTAATTATATAAATTATTTTCGTCATAAATTGTTTTGAAAAATAATTTTAACATCGAAATAAGTATTTAAATAATTATAAAATACCTCATTTAGGTTTGAATGCTTAGTTTTATAAAAAAAAAAAGATATTTTAAAATGAATTTTAGTTCAATTATAATATTTCTAATCTTTGCAATTTACGGTATTTATATGTATATATTTTTTTATATACTTATATTAAATATTATACTGTATTAATAGGATCAATATTAATCAGCTTGCTAATAAAATTTGTTTTTGTTAACTATTTTAGGATCACTTTGTACAAATTTATTAAATGGTAAATATTTTTAGATATACAGTTTTAAAATTACATACAATTTTTTTTAATTATAAAAAGAAAAAGAGTATTTAAAATTTTAAATATTATATTATTAGCTATAGTCAAATATGTATACTGAGAAATATTTGTATATTAGTAAATTTAGTATTTGCAAGACACGATATACATGGCAATAATACGTCGACATTTTTTTTTTAATCTGTTATGTAATAAATTATTAAAAAAACTCAATATTTCGTAATTTTCATGACTGAGATTTTATTACTAATATACACATATACAGAGTGGAACAGATCTAACTGACAACTCATATAACTTATTATCTACATGACATTATTAATTTCTTTTTTTTAATATTTTCAATATAGAACTTTATTTGAAATATGTTTTATGTTATTTTTCGCAATTACAAAAAAAATATTTAAAAAATTAATTTTTTTATTAAAATTTTTTTTAAGATTTGAAGATAGATAATTTATAAAGAAAAGTTTTGATACCAAAAACTCTTTTTTTAATTCAGTAGTTATGTTTATATAACATTTTGAACTTTGTTAAAGTTTGATTTTCCGTCCTTTACATGATATGGACTAACATTTGATACTATAGAAAAATAGTAATAAAGAATCAAAATTTAACAGTTTATACTTATATTTAACTTGATGTATAAACGTAACTACTGAATTAAAATGAGAGTTTTGGTTTCAAAATTTTTATTTGAAACTTATCTATAAAATAGCCATTTTGAAACCTTAAAATAAATGTTAATAAAAAAATTAATTTTTAAAATATTTTTTGTAATTGCGAAAAATAACATAAACCATATTTTAAATATAATTCTATATTGGAAAAAAAAAAATAAAGATGTTTTGTAGATCATAAGTTATATGAGTTATCAGTTAGATATGTTCCACTATGTATTTTATAGGATACTTATATATTATATAAGTTTCCCGTTTTATTACATATCTAACAATAAACTTTTATAATAACTTTTTTACAATGATTAGCTATATTTTTAAACCAACTTAATTAGTAAAAAAATCTGTCATGAAAATTACGAAACATTGAGTTTTGTAATAATATACTACATAAAAAATTTAAAAGGAACTTTCTAAGCTAATTTTTTGTTGGTTTGGATAAATAGTTGAAATTTTCCATAGAAAGTAAACATATTGTGTAAGATTTGTATGATTAAATTTTTTTCCCCACCGGAGAAAAACTATAATAAAGTTGAATTAAAGTCATTATTTTAGAAATTTAAACTTTTTTAAATTTGTGTTAATAAAAAAAGGTCAAAATAAAAAATCTTCAAAACAAAATTATGTTATAATACTGAATAAAATTAACATAATGCAAAAATATTTCATCAAAATATTATATTTCAATGTTGATTTTAATTTTGAAAAAGTTGTTTTTTTTATTAAAAAAACCTTACTTATAATTACTTAAATGATAAATTAAAAATTTAAAAACTCTATTGTTAGGATTAATAAGAATACTAGTTAACAAATTAAAAAAAAACGGTAGCACAGTGGGGTCGAGGCACAGTGTGGACGAGGCATAGATGGGACAAGTATAGATGATATCTGACAGTGATTAAAATCACTATCATAAGAAACGCTTCGATGCAAATCTGTAGATAGTGTTTCCTTTAGAGAAATTGGTGAAATATTTTAAAAGCAACATGAACTCTTATTTCTTTAATTATATCCTGATTAGTAGTTCTTTGATTTTAAAATATAATATATGAATAAATACTAATTATAGTTTTTAAATTTAGTATGAAATTGTGAGGCCAGCTATGATGTATGGTTCATAGTGTTGGGCGGTTGATAAGAAAGTAGAGCAGAGAATAAGTGTAGCAGAGATGAGAATGCTTAGTTGGATGAGTGGAGTGACTAGAGAAGATAGGATAAGGAACGAGCATATAAGAGGAAGTATAGGTGTTGCGTCAATCGTGGATAAGATGACAGAAAATAGACTTAGATTGTTTAGTCATGGTATGAGGAAAAAAGAATCGATAGCTGTAAGAACAGTTATAGAAATGAATGTTGAAGGAAGAAGAGATAGAGGAGACCAAAAAAGAGATGGAGGGATGCTATTGAATGCGATTTGAGGACAGCTGATGTGAGCGTAGAAGATGTGGGAGATCGTGTCAAGTGGAAGCTTAGGATAAGGGTGGCCGACCCCAAGTAGTTGGGATTAAGGCAAAGAAAAAGAAAAATATTACCAGAAATTCCGGTGGCAATTGACATAATATGATTGTAGTTTCGGAATGTACAATTTAGCGTTTAGTTGGGTTTAAATAATATAGCGTCAAATCAATTACCTACTCTATCGCTTGTATATTAATATACACTACACTTTAATGATACAATAAATAAATAAACTCACACATACACACATATGCATTTATAACATTGTGTCTAACGTAAGTGTAACATGATAAAAAGTAACCGTAAAATGAAAAAAATGAAAAATAAATTTTAGTACTCATATTAAATGTAATGTAACTCGAAAAATATTTGTTTCAATGTTTAAATGAAAAAATATATGATAATTTTTTTGTTTATAATTGTCTTTTAAACAACTTTTATACGAAACTTTTTTTTGTAAGTTAAATATTTTTTGAGAAAGTTAAAAAAGCTCATATTTTGGACTTTTGCGAGGCTGTAAAAAAAAA